>NC_134546.1:33575833-33886666 GCF_050624435.1 Tenrec ecaudatus
TACAAGCCTTTGGTTATTCGTTTAAATTTGAGGATTATGTGAATATTTGTAAAGGCCCTCCAGTCATGTGGTTAAGGGTTGAAAGACGTGCTTCCCGTTCATTTGTTTCAATAGCAATTTGGCCACATTCACCCTGAACTTGGAGTTATGGTAGACAGCATCCTCCCTCCCTGCTATTGTTGGCAACAACTGAATAATTCTCCTACGTTTCAAACACTCATACGTTTACTGCCTATTGTGCTAGTCCAATGTCTCCTATGAATTTCTCCACTGTTCCTTTATTCCTCGTGCCTCTTTTGTGTTATGTTTCATTTGTGGTTGGGTTTTCTAGGCGTGGTGATGTGGGTCTTGATGCATGGTTGGTATCTCACTGAATGGTCCTGATTTAAGTAGACTCCTTGCCATGTGTTTTCTGACCCTTTTAAATTTGAGTTGGTCGGCAAAATCAGTGGCATTATAATTAAGATTCCAGTACTTTCGTTTATGTGTACACTTTCCCCCGTGCTATTGCTACTTATATTAGAAGCTAAAATTTTGTATTTGTTTAAAGGGCTAGCTTGCTTTGCAGCAGCGGTTCTCAACCTGTGGATCGTGTCCCCTGTGGGGGTCGAACAACCCTTTCACAGGGGTCACCTGGTTCATAACAGTAGCAAAAATGACAGTGATGAAGTAGCAACGAAAATAATTTCATGGTTGGGGCGGTCACCACAATGTGAGGAACTGTGTTAAAGGGTCGTGGCTTTAGGAAGGTTGAGAACCACTGCTTAACAGCATGAAGATCTGGGCCATTTATCGCCAAAATGTTTCCAAAATTGTTATGGGTGCTTGGTCACCTATTATGTAGAACTATTGATAATCCTGTTCTTCCAAGATACTCCATGTCAAAGAAAGAGGCAAAGGAAATAACTGCTCGCCATGTTACATGCTAGGGCAGGGCTGCCTCTTAGAAGCACGTGGCTGAGAGTAATCTGTCCCCTCTCAAGGGAGGAGATCGAAGACCTGCCCCTGAATGTGTGTGATTGTGAGCGCAGAGGCTGGTGTGCTAGCGCTGTGGACGCAGGTGGGCGGCAGCAGATGGCACAAGAGGGGAGCTGTGAAGTCCAGGAGGAGGATGCAAAGGGGCTGATATCGAAGCCCTGGGAGACGATGGAGGGATAAAAGTGGCATCTCCACAGCTTCCCAAGCAAAGCAACGAGAGGAGGGAACGTACTCAATGAGCCAGGCATAAGGAGGTTGGCTTTGAGAAATATTTTTTAATAAAGGCACATTTGGATTCCTTAGAAAACAGCACCCATCTGAAGGCTCGTTTCCAGATTGTATGATGCCAAATGTTTCGTTCTCATTCCTCATTAGAGAATGGTACTAGCAGAATGATGTTCGCAAGAGTATATTTCATTTCAGTCTCTGCACACAAAGACGTCATCTTCAAATCAATATGCAACGACATCATGATGTCGCTCCCAGAACATGCTCACAAGGCATAACCCATTGGGCCCTTGGGTTTCCTTATCTTCCCTATAAAGTGTTCTGGAAAATATGGTGTACCCAGCTCACTGTGATGTCCCCCTTTGGCAATGGAGCACCGTCAAGTTCGCTCTTCCCTGGGAGCCTCCTCCCTCCGCGGGAGCCTGCACATAAACCCATCTCAACGATGGCAGGGCTGAGTGCCTCTTGACTGTTTCTCTCAACGCACGTTCCGTCTTCAAGTCTTTGTTTCAAAGACAATTTGCAAAGCTTTGACTTCAGTGGTTTCTTTTCTTCTATCTCTCCACATACTATTAAAGCTGGGATGGTATGTATCCCTAATGTGTTTCTGCAGGGAAATGGAGAGTCTGGATATCACAAAATCAAAACCAAACACCCTGCCGTCAAGTTGATCTGACTCCCAGTGACAAGACAGAGTAGACCTGCCCCTGTGCGTTTCTGAGACTGTCCGTCTTTATGGGGGTAACTCGCCTTCTCTCTCTCTCCTAGATACCATTGTATACCCAATTTGAAATGGTGTAACACATTTTCCAAAGCAACTTTGCAATTTATTTTCTAGCAAATGGGGAGAATTGCCTCATTAAGGACTGCTGCTGGAACGACTACTTTTCCACGGGCAAAGAATGCAGATAAGCTCATATCTCACACTCACTTAAACAGTTATATGTACCTGTTTGTTTTCAACGTAATACTCTTGAAAGAAAATGCCGGGTGAGTGCTTTGAGATCTGCTCCCCACCAATGGATTCTTCAACTTGGCCCCTAAGGCCTGGGCGACAAAGGACAAAACAGATCATTGAATTCCTGTTAGAGGAATTTGCTAACAGTCCACAATGTAATAGCTGAGGACCTCAATAATATATAAATAATATATAAAGTGATCCTATGGCTCAACAATAAAAAGACAAACAACAGAAAGATGAGCGATAACATGAACAGACATTTCACCAAATAAGATATCTACACAACCAGCAGCCCCATGAAAATGTGCTCCATGCTATTATCCATCAGAGAGATACAAATGCAAACCACAAGACAGCACTCGCCCACCACTCGGAGGGCTGACATTAAATACGCAAATGTTGTCAAGGATGTGAGGAAAGTTGAACCTTTACTCATTTACTCCTGGCGGGAAAGCAGGGCGGGACAGCCACTACAGAAAATGGAGCAGCAGTTTCCCAGGACCCTGAAAACAGAAATGCTGTGTGATCCAGCCGTCCCACCTCTCGATATACACCCAGGGTACTTGACGACAGGGAGAACGGGGATGTATACATCAATGTTCAGTGCAGCATTATTCATCATAGCCAAATAATGTTAAAAAAAACACCTTAATGTCAATCAATATATGCCTGGGAAAAAATTCAGGTACCTTTTGTGGAATTCTACTCAGTCAAAAAGCAAACGAAACCCGGATACAGACTAAAACATGGGTGAACCTTGTAGACATTATTTTGAAGGAAGGACGTTAACTACAAAAGGACGCATCCTGTATGATGTGTGTGTGTGTGTGTGTAGGGGGGAGGGGTAGACACGTCCAACATGGATACTGTCCATAAGGTTCCCCAAGAATTACACAGAGTTGCAGACTGGGCTACAAGGCCACCCACCCCTGTTAGAGACGTGAAGCAGATGTTCTAGATCCTGAACTAACAGCTACACAGAGCAGTTTTTTGTGCAAATTGAACCATCCACCACCGAAACTGACCTTCCTTGGGATTCCCCTGTGGTTGCCAGGCATTGCTTTCTCCCCAACTCCCCCCCCCCCTTGAGTGCCACATTCCTTTCTCCTTTTTGTTGTGTGTCCACTCTTTGGACAGAGGAGCTTTAGGACAATATTGTGCAGCAAACTGTGAAAATTAAATTTCATTTTCCCTGTCTCTAAGGTCTCAACATTACATTCCACTCTGTGTTGTTTCCTACATATTATTACAAGCCAGATGCAATGGCATACATGTTAAATACATTACCTGTCCTCAACATGTCTGTACATTACTTATTGCCATCCCCGTTTTAAAGACGTCAGGAGAGACCAGTCACTGGAGAAGGACATCATCCTTAGTAAAGGGGAGGGGTAGGGAAAAGGAGGAAGGTCCTCCATGAGATGGATGGACCCAGCGGCTGCAGCAAGAGGCTCAAGCATTGGAACAATTGTGATGGGTCATAACCACACTGTGTTTCCTTCTGTTGTGCTTAGGGTCGCTCTGGGTGGCAACGGACTCAATGGCACCTGACAACATCAACAAACTGAGGACCCAAGAATTCAACAAATTTAACTAAAGTCACATAGCTACTAAGTTATAGAACAGGACATATCATATATCCATGCCTATCTCATTCCTAAGCCAAAACTCCTTCTACTGTGTTATATTGAAATTCCATAACCAGCTCACGGCACTCCCCATCTCACTCCTCCTGTTTGCTTCGTGCAGGGAACTTTTTCTGACTTGCACCCAGGTGAGATGCCATCAGCTGGTAGTAGCGGTAGAAAGAGTCCTAGAAAGTTGTCACTTTGTCCCCTGCAATGAAGTCTTTGATGATGTTGCAGATCTTGGAACTTTCCGGAGACATTTGTTTCTGGTATTGTAGATAGTGGCCATTCTTCAGGAAAAATTGACACTTTTGTCTTTAGAATAATTGAATTGCTTAGCTAAATTGGATTTCCTTCTATATGCTGTTGAGTAGAAAATATAGGTTCATGCCCATCAAATACCCAGACTTTAATTGTGTGCATTTCTATCCTGACTCTTTTTATTACACTACTTTTTTTCTTTTACCTTTTCTACCTATTCTCAATGTATGTTATTTTTCTATCTTTTATATATCCTTGAAAACCTCTGTAAAATACTTCCTGGAGTGGAGTACATTCTAGGTGGACAGATGGATAGGTGGAAAGATAAATTATTCTGTGCCTCATTTCATTCCATTATAAAATGTGTGGTTCAGACTGGATGATCCCTAAAGTATCTGCTGGGCCTAAAGCCCAAAATTCTATCATAAGTTTTGTTACAACAATGAAATCTCCTAAACAGATCATATTTCTGATGTGTTATTGCAACATTTGTCTACCAAAACTCAGTCATAAAAATGAAGAAATATCTATTTCAAAAGCATTTGGTTTTCTAGAAAGTATAATTATATTTCACTCCATCTGATTTTAGAGCAGTGTTTTATGACTTTAAGAAACCAGTAGAAAAAAGTAGTGTCAAAAAAGGTATAAAAAATTTAATCAACTTTGTTATTTTCTAGCCTTCTGTCCAGTTGTTCTATTGTTCATAATGCTTTGTTTTAACTCATTTTCAGTATGTATATATCTTTTCTTTTCACCAGTAGATAGAGACATGAAATTTTGATTTGGAGACAATAATTGCAACTATTACTATTCAAAATGTTCTATTAACAACCCCAAGAGATTTCTACCTTTAATTGTGGGCTCCATGCATTAATATTTTTCTATTATTCTGTGTACTTACTCTTTGAGATGCTCAAAAAATCTAAATGATAGAGTTGATTCCAACCTTCTTTAAACAATACTGCCAGTCCAAAGATAGTAGTTAACAATGGTTGCTCATGGAATATAACTGTCTCGGAATGACCAAGGCGATGGGTTTTCTCGTTAAAATGTCATAGTTTCTTTGTTATAAATAATTGATGGAAAGAACATTAAAGAGGATTTCCTAGGCATATTCCTTCACCCTCAAATATCCTGGTTATGCTTCCAAAGAAGGGTCATCCTTGCCAAAATAAAATACTAGATGTGGTTTCAGACTCTCTAAACACATGAACTAACCACATTCCCTAAAATAGACTTCCTTTGTTTCACCTCAACAAAAATATACATCTGAGAGCGAGAAAAACACCTAAGTTGTGAAATGATTAAGTGATCAGCTGCTAACCTTGAGGTCGGTGGTTCGAATCCAGCAACCACTCTGTGAGAGAAATATGTGTCGGTCTGCGTCCAGAAAGATGTGCAGTCTTGGGAACCCTTTAAGGCAGTTCTACTCTGCTCTTCAGGGGCACTGAGTAGAAATGTATTTGATGGCAACCAGTTTGGTTTATTTATAGTATTAGAAAGAATCTTTGCTGGGTGCCAACCATTGGTTCATATCTTAGAAGAAAGACCTAATGATTCATCTCTGAAACACCAGTCGTTGAAACCTTATGGAAAGTGGTTCTGCTCAGACACACGTGGAGTACTCACCAGCAGAGTCAAGTCAATAGTAGCTGCCATATGTGTAAGGAGGAGATCCCAAAATCTCATGAGAAATGGAATTAAATGAGAATGAAATTCTTTCCATGAGCTGTTTGAAGTACCCCCACCACGTGTGTATATAAGTATATACCTTCATCCCAAAATATCCTTGTAATACTTCCAATCAAGTGTTCTCCCTGACAAAATAATATACTAGCTGTGCTTTCAGACCCTCTAACCATAATAACTAATGGCATTCCCTAGGAACAGATCTATGGAGAGAGAAAGAAACAGAGATACAGTCACAATGGTAACCTACCACCAAATGGAGAACCTATCGGCAATAGGGAGAGGAAGCATAAAGCAAAAAGCAGAATTTTTGTGTTAGAACTTCTCATTGAATTTTCATACCCGCAGTTTCACAAACCATTCATCAAAAACTTGAGTATCTCTCCATCATACCCTCTCCCTCTTATTTTAATGTCATTTTCCATTTCCCAAACCCTCACCCCATGATTTTATTCAAGATCTTTAACATTGGTGTGAACCCAGCACCTTAGCTCCTCAGTCTTCACAAGAAAGGTAAGAGCAAGAAACCTTAAGATCATCAGCATCAGCCACCCAAGGCCAATTCCGAAGAGACAGAGGTCAGACAGACCTCCATCTTCCAACCTCTTAACCAATGTTGACATTGACTACCCCTCCAATGGCAGGCTTGGCTTCTCTGCTGGCCTCGCTAAGCAGCTGCGATGACCACACAGGATTCACAGACAATATGACAATATTCAAAATTGTGGGTTTGGTTAGGGGATAACAGGTTACAACTCAGCATCAGCAATGCTCAGGATACAATTCTTCAATCAGGACAGGCTCTTCTCAGCCATTCCTGTAGGCATGTCTTTCTCTGACCCCAGGCTCCCAGATTGGTCCCTACCCTGCTCAGACAAGTATTAAGAAGCTTTTAGCTCCGCCAGTAAGTGCTTTAGGGTACTCCATTCAAATGGTAAGCGTCCTGCCTGAAGGCACCCAGTTTTCTGGCTACATGGTCCAGTGACCCATCTCAAGGTCTCTTGTGAGTCTCCTGGTTCTACTGCCACCTCTACTCTGCCACTGTTTGTCACTGCTTCTTGCCATGCTCAGTGCCTTGACTCTGTTGCCTGAATCAAGGATGTACAGCCCATGGATCTTGGAGCTAAATGGCATCTTCCCCTCTTGAATCTTCCTTCTTCATGGTAGTAATATGCCCATTTCCACTTCTGGGATGCCTCTGTGCCCAGCAGGATGGTGACACTGACCAAAACTCTTCATTAGTGTTCTATATATTTATTTTATTGCCCCAGCACAAGGATACCATGTATTCTATTTACATTGTTAGCAAGATGCTCAATCTCCTTGATTGGTCACAAGAATCTCACATTTGCATAGTGCTACCCAGCCATTTGGTAGGAGTTGCAAAGTCTATGGTTAAGAGTATTATCAAGGAACTCGCTGCACCGGGAAACCCCAAATGCAACCTCTCGAGATGTGGCACCTGGACATTCTGTAGAAGAAGAGAAAAGCCAGTGTGACTCGGTCTTATCATCTACCTGTTTTCTGCAGATACCAAAGGGGTGATTATCCCCCAGGTCCACCCAAAATGACCAAATGTAAGCTTGCTGTTTTTCACTTGAGTATGCTGACACAAAGTACAAACCTAGAGACAAAGGGAGAACCAGACCTCTTCTTGCACACAGAACATACTGTCAATCTATTTAGATTCCATTTTAGAATCTCATAAAAGGAGAATTAATAGTCACTGGTTTCCCAGTTCATATCACAGTAAATTCAAAGATAAGAGGTTTTAGAGACTTGATTCCCTTCTAAATGAGACCTATGCAAATATAAGTAGTGGACAGTACCTCCTGCTAGGGAGTCACATTGTAAAGGGAAGCTCCCCATCATCTTTTGTCTAGACTTTTCCCTGGTGGCGCTGTTGGGTAAGTAGTGGTCTACAAGTCACGTGGGCAGTGGTTCAAAGCCACCAGCCACTCAGAAGGAGGCAGGTGAATCTGTTGGCTCCAGGAAAGATGTATTTCCTTAAAAATCATATACAGGTCTATCTGATGTAGAAGCCACTTGGCAGTTGCAGGGTGTGTGTGCATGTGTGTGTGTGTGTGTGTGTGTGTGTGTTCCCTGTTGGCGGCTGAATGTCCATGCACAGCTATTGATTGGCCAACTCCTAGCCCTCAGTTTACCCCTGGATGTTCTCACTACCCTGACTCAGGATGTAAAGAATATGGGTACATTTTTCTGCTCTCAAATTATATTCTGAATAAATGAAGTGACTGTCAAAATGTATTTTATCAACACTCATTGTTCCTGGACACTGCTAGAGACTCCATTTAATGAACTTCAGAGTTAACAACAAGCTTTTATATTAAAGAAACCCTGAAAATAGGAAAAAGAACAGACAATGGGTAGATTTTAAATAGATTCAATAGTACCTGTAATCATGTCTCTCCTAAGACCCTTTTGAAGTCTTTTATGGAAATAATCTTTAATCAATACAGTTGAATTCACTAGCATAATGTAAATTAAAAGTTGTTGCAAATAGGAAAAATCAGAGCAAGTTGCATTGTTAAAATATATATTTTGTGGTCTCTTTTGTGAAATAAAAAGTTGAACATAATAGTCTAATGCCTTTTAAACTGTCACCTAAATATGAAGTTTCTTTTAAAATTACAACCTCTCTTAGTCCTAATAAGGCATAAATCCATTAGTGTTAAACCCATGACTGATTTCAGGTTAAAGAGCACAACACAATCAATTCACAATTTGTTACTACCAACTAAATTACTTTTTTTATGTTCTTTCAGATTTTTAAGTGTGTTCTTCATTTACTATATAATTATCTTTATTAGAAAGGAAGATATTTTTAAAAATGAAAATCTACTTTATTTCAGAAAGTGTAGACATTGTATAATATAGACCTTTATTACAGTGGGGTCTAATACAATGTCTACAGCAAGGTTGGACTTTAACACTGATTTGAATGAAGGAAAAACATTTTAATGCAATTCAGAATACCATATACTGAAGTCAAACTTGTGCTTGTGATTAGCACAATATTCTCTAATAGTAAACAATCCTGTTCATGGAACTTCTAAGATGACTACTTGCTCTTGTTTGATGCTTGCTTCTGGTTTGTTTGTTTCTTTGTATTTTCAAGATGGCATACTTTTCTATTCTAAAATTCCATGGATTATAGGAAGAAATACAAATTTAGTAATAGTTTTCCATGTGGGAAAAGAAATAACCAGAGTAAATGTGCACATCCATATTATAATCTCTCTCAATCCTCTCAAAAATGCAAAACAATAATGTCATGTAACCAAGCCAATGGAGTACAATGGCCTGACTATATAGCTTGTCTTGTTATTACACTTGTTGCATTTTCTAACCCCCAAATGAGCTTAAAATGGATTGTGTACTTTGATATGGAGTGATCACTTTTCTGCCCACCACTCTAGTTTAGGAAAGTCCGTGAGCAATCTAGATGAGCCAGATTGTAATAGTAATTAAACATTGAGCTGTTCACCCAAAGATTCACAATCCAAAGGCAGCCTGTTTATAAAGACTTAGAGACTTGGGAAATCTATGGGAAAGTTCCACTCTGTCCTATGGAGTCATTATGAGTCAGGATTGAATCAACAGTCATGGATTTTTGGTATGGGCAGTATGGACTCACACATAACAATGACCATAAAGACCAGTCATGATCGGGCAGGACTGGGAAGCACAATGTGGTGATATGTAAAAGCCTGCCAAGAGTCAGCACTGACTCAATGACACTGACAACAACGGGCAATGTGAAAGGACTCATTGTTCTCTTATAGCCGTGTGGTCCACGTCTCGGTATTGTGGATTGCTAACCAATGGAAAATGACAAGCGGATGAGGCCACCAAGGAAAATGTATCTCTTTTTACTGAACACAGATTGCCAGGATACCTTGAATGAAAGCGAGCTTTTGAATGTGTCCCGTGAAATTTATATAATGAAAGCATTTTTCACCTAAGTCTGCAATTATGAGAAAATCTTCATTTTAATTTGTTCAGACGTCTCATTTCCTATAGCCTAGTCTGAATATCTTTTTTTAATCTAAGGTTTCAAGCAATTATTAGGGTACAAAGGCAGGTAAAAATAGGCTAAGAGAATAACAAGGACTGGAGCGAGGAAAAGAAAATAAGGGAGAATCAGCGGTAAAGTACAGATGAGAAGTCCTTAGGAACTCCAGGATGTTCTGATCAAAATCACCAATTAAGACTTGTCCAATGCAGAATGCCTGCATTTCTTTCTGGAATTTTAAATTCCTTCAAATTAACATCTTAGCAACGCACACAAAATAAAGCACAAAAAATTCTGTTCCCGGGGCTCTTAGCAGACAATGCTTGATTATGCCCCAATAATTTCAAATTCAATTTTTAATTCCTTTCTGTTATTCCCCCTGCTTCCAAGTTGTTACTCCCCAGCAGGAATTTTCACATAGTCGGGTATTGTAAAGCAGTTTTAAGTTTTGTCTCAACAAATCAAAGAGGAACATAAACATGACTCTGTAAATAAAATGAGTTAATGCATTCCAAATTCCAATATAAATGGTATGTTGGTCGTTTGTGACTGTGAATAAGCAAAAGTTGATTACAGGGCAGTGTGGAAGTGTAGATGTTTTAAAAACCCACCATGTATTTACTTAGGGCCATAGTTAATTTTCCACAATAATCCATTAGGACGGTTGTGGAGCAAGTAGTCATTTTAGAAGTTTCTAGAAAGAAAGTGTGTTTGTACTGACAACAAACAATAACAACAAAAAGCCCTCCAATGGTTGTTTTCTCTAAATAGCACACCTCTGAATCATGATCACAATTCCATTAGGACAATTCCTAATTTGTATTCCAATTAATGACTTTTGCATAGACCGGTGGTGTGTTTATGAGTACAACTCTGATTTAGCAAAGAAAATAAATACTCCACTGTGTTAATAGAGAGATTACTTTCTTGTGTAAGTATAAACCATGTCAGGATCATTTAATCCATTCCCCAGGAGTCTACATAAATGATGCAAAACAAGTGACACTTGATGCTCTTAAAAATATCCAGTGATGATTCTGTACTCTCAAACAATAATTAGTTCTAGTGACCATTCCTGAAAATTCTTAAGATAATTCCTACTCCTGGCTATCTAAATCCCCTTCTGAAATTATATGCCTATTTTCTCTCTGGTATCAAGAAAAGCCCAATTGGCAAAGCGGTGCGATATTCTTTATCTTCTCCAATGTGCACAAACACACAAAGAGATTGTGATACGAGATTGTTTTTTTTTCTTTCACTTTTCAATCTTGCCTTATATGTCATCTAGTGATATAATGTGCGATTATAATCTCTCTAGAACCTTATGTCACCCTCTAATTAGGCTTGGGCGGCAAAGGCCAGGGGACCCTGTGTCAGAGAGACTGGGGACCAGAGAGAAACATGACGGCAGGCTGAGGAAAGGTGTTGCTGTGGATCAATAACATCCTTAATGCTGCCTGATTCTTTCTTGTGTTAACCTATGAACTCCCGAATAAACTCCCTTAACTGGGAGTATAATCTGTGGGTTCTGTGTGGCCGTGTCAGCAATTTATTGCACCCATTATAGAAGCAAAGTGCGAGGGAAGGAATGGCTGGTATCCCAATAGGTACAGGAAGATGTAGGGTGGAGGTGTGCCTGGCCTCTATCTCTACACCTTCCTGGGCAATAAGGAAGTCAGATGTGATCCCCCTGAGCTATTTTATTGCCCATGTTTACATCCTAGTTCTTGTCAATAAGACTTCACCTTGAAAATCTCTTTCTGAATAGTTTGAATGCAGTTGTTTAGTAAACAGAAAGAGCTACAAAAGTGGCTATTCGTTTTCAAACAAGAACAAGTGTTGGGGCAATTAGTAGTGAATTAGCCTCAGAATTTATGCTACATCAGCATTTTTCTCAGCTGTAAAAAAGAGAGGAAATCAGACAATGATAGAGCAGGAGGTTTTTTCCAAACCTAGAAACTAGAGAATATACCACAACTTCTTTAGAAGCAGTAAGGCAGATTATTCCCTAGAAGCAAGCTTATTAAAAAGCCAGATGCCCATCATTAAAATTGAACACTTGTTATTTCTGTTTCTCCTTTTTTGGTAATGTGCTTTCAAGTGTTCGTGTGCGGCAGAGCTGCCTCCTTTCTTCATGGCTGCCCTACTTCACTCTGGATAGCAATGGTGCTGTTGTTGTTGTTTTACCATCGAGCGTGTTTCAACTCATAGCAGCTCTATGCACAACAGAACGAAACACTGGCCGGCACCGCACCACTCTCACGATTGTTGTTATGTTGCAGCCACTGTGTCAGTCCATCTCACTGGGGACCTTCCTCTTTTCCACAGCCTCTCCACTTTACCGAGCATGGTGTCGTTTTCCAGGAACTGGGCTCTCCTGACAAAGTGTGTAAGTATGTAAGACGAAGAAGTCTCTCTCTCTATCTGCGCCCCGTATTCTGGTAGTACTTTTTCCAAGACAGATTGGTTTGCCCTTTTAGCAGTCCATGGTCATTTTTTCTGAATAGTTTTATTGGCATGTAATTCACATAGGCAACCCAATAGTTCAATCCAATCAAGAAGAATTATACAATCATCATCATAGTTTTAGAATATTTTCCTTAGTCTTCTACTCATCGTTATTAACGCCCCGTTTTCTCCCAACTCCCTCTCATTCATCCAGTTACTGTGTCTATAGATTTACCTATCCTGAATTTCATATAGAGAAAAACATAAAAAAAAACTAACACGAATATTAAAGTAGATATAAAAACGTCAAAAAAAGAAAGCAGAAAATATTAAAAATTAAAACAAATTTAAATGGATCCTAAGAGAGATCAAATGATAAAATGTTAGATTTTAACCTAACAGCATCTGCACCAATCCAGTTTCTTATGCATTCTGCATGTTAGCCAAGTCGTTCAGATCCCTGGTCCGTGGCCAGTATCCTCCATCAGCACAATTCAAACACGTCAATTCTTCTTTAACCTTCCTTATTCAGAGTCCAACTTTCGCATGCATGCATACGAGAAGATTGGAATTATCATGGTTTGCGTGAGGAGCGACTTAATCCTTAAAGTAACAGTCGTGCATTTCAATACGCAGTGGCAATGAGCTTGGTTTTATTTTTCTCCACTGGAGAAACATATATATTCCTGATGTGTTTGAACCCCTGAACTTAATTCTATCCAAAACAATGGTATATTTTTTTATTACTGATTTCAAATTATATTAAGCCTCTAACTGCCAACTTGTCTACATAACTATTGTCCAGGAGGATTATGTTCAGTATAGAAATATCAAATAACTCAATAAAAAATAGAATGCCTTTATGACAACACGACAGACTCAAGCATCAGCGGTAGGCATATGATTAGAGGCTCTATGCGCATTTCTCAAGAAAATGATAAAGAATCTGGCATTCAGAACCACAGCTTAAAACGTAACATTTCTTAAATGCGGTCCAAAGCAGAATGAGTAAAATGTGAAATTAACGCATTTATTAATCTAATGTCAGCATTTTTCAGTGTCTTAACATCTACATTTTCAATTCACTTTAATAGTTAAATTTTACATTTTCATCTATTCATCCTATTTAGATGTTGTTCCTAAAATTCTGAAATGATTTATGAGTCACACAGACATAGCATTCTTATCTCAGTGATGCTAAGAAACGGACACACATCACTTACATATCAATGAGTTTGCCTGTGTGCAGATCCTCATCCCTATTCAATATCATTCTTCTCCCAGGCAAAGAGACCTGTCAGCATGTCTCTCTATAAATTAAATGTGGTAAAAGGCTGGGACCTGAGCAGAGAGCAGGAGACTGGAGAAAGGAAGTGTTTCGTTGAAAAGTGCTTTGACAGAGTTGAGTGTTACTAATGTCCCAGGGATGCACTTTTTTTAGTCTTAACGAGGTCTTTGCAATAAGTACAATGAAGATCATTAACCTTCATCCCCCGGGTCTCACATATATAATTGCTTGACAGTTTCTCCAGACACCCAGTACTGGAAAGGATCTTGGTTTCACTTGAAGCTGGAAAAGTATAAAAGCTAAAAATCTAAGTCATGTTGAATTAGTTTGGAGATAAGACATGCTTATGGCATAGTACTACAGCTGTCTGTCAATTTGTCTGACTGTCGCAGCTTGTGTGTTGCTGTGATGCTGGACGCTATGTCACTGGTATTTTGAATGCCAGCAAGGTCATCCAGAGTGAACTGGTTGCAGCAAAGATTCCAGACTAAGAACAAACTACAAAGAAGAAATCAGCTGTCCACTTCAGAAGAAGTGGCCACTGAAAAACTTAGGCACAGCATGGAAACATGGTCAGGGACTTGAGACCTAATGAACAGAAGCAGCACATTGTCAAAGACCATGAAGAACATCATCCCCTGCGTCAGTGAGATGGATTGACACAATAACTGCAACAACGAGCTCAAACATAAGAGCAATTGGGAGGATGGCCAGGACCGGGCTGGGTTTCTGTCTGTTGTGTGTGGGATCACTATGAGTTAGAACTGACTCGATAGTGCCTAACAACAGCATGGTGTCCTGGGTTAAGCACTGGCCTGCTAACCACAGGTAAGCTGTTGCAACCTCTCAGGTACTCTTTGGGAGACAGATGAGGATTTCTGCTCTCAGAAAGATTTAAAGCCTCAAGATGAGGCCTAAAAAGGGCCACTATGCGTTTTACTCAACTCAATGGCTCTGAGTGAGTTAATAAAAGAATCCGTCTGAAACATTTACTCTAAAGTAGAAATGTTTCCATCATAAAATAACCTAGCTTAAGATTTGGCAATGAGGTATGTCTGCATCTTCCACTCTGGTCTCATTTGGACCCTTTCAGGATTCTAGACCGATGCATAAAACAATGCCCTCCAGGTGTCTTGCTACTTGTCTCCTCTTACACCAGGTTCAGTCACAGAAAGAAAACCAGTTCAGAGATAGATAATGAGAATTATTGAAAGGAAATCGTTTAAGTGATTATAGATACTAAGTAACCAAGTTGAAATTCTGCAGGGAAGGAAAAGCAGATTGGACCTCTTGGACATGCCTTGAAGTTGTAGTCCACAATTGGAATTTCTTCTTGTTCAGCTGGTGATTTCTATTCCTGTGAATACATGTTGACTTAATAAAGAAACAAAAGTCCTCACTACTGGACCAAGAAACAAGATCATGGTAAACAGAGAGAAGATTGATGTTGTCAAGGATTTTACTTTACTTCAATTATAACCGATGGTCATGGATGCAGCAGTCAAGAGATCAAGCAACATATTTACTGGGGAAATCTGCTGAACAAGACCTTTGTAACATGTTAGAGAAAATATGTCCCTTGGAACATATTGTTTGCCTAACACAAACCATAGTCTTTTTCATTGCCTCACCTGCATGTGAAAGCGGGGCGCTGAATAAGGAAGACTGGAGAAGAATTGACGCATTTGATTTAAGTGTTGGCAAAAATATTGAAAGTACCATCAGCTCCAGGTAAGCAAAACATTTGTCTTCGAGGAAGTACAACCAGAATGCTCTTTGGAAGCAAGAATGGGGAGAAACTGACACACACTTTAGATGCAATATCAGAGAGACCAGTCTAGAAAAGGACATCATGACTGGTTCAGTAGAGGGTCAAGGAAAAAGAGGAAGGCTCTCAATGAGATGGGTTGACAACAATGGGCTAAAACATAGCAACAGCTGTGATGATGGTGCACAACCAGGTAGCAATTTGTTCTGTTGCTTACAGAGTCCCTCTGTGTTGGAGCCAATTGAGCAGCACCCGAGGGAACAATAGAGTCGGGAGTGTTAGAAACAGTCACCCTCACCTTTTGTACTAGCTTTGTTGGTGATTCTCAAGAACCTCTCAGTGTATACGTGATTTCTAATGTTTTACCTTTTATGCTTCAGTTTTTATCATTAAAGAGGATGATACAGCACCATCCCCATTGGGACTCATGAGAAGTATGAAGAAAACACTCCAGATTTTATGCAATGCTTATCTCAACTGGTACCTCGCAAATAAAATAGAAGAGGAAAGCAGCCGTGTTACCGGGATTCAATCTATGGTGACACTCGAGTAAGGGTTCCCCTGTATAAGGCTAACGTACAGTCCATTCTTACCTTTTCTGTCATCCATTATAGCACAAATACCTATTCTATCTGGCACCAGGCATCATGGAGTCTCTTGCTCTGCCCTTCAGTATCCCAGGATTGTTAGTCAACATGTGCATATTCGGGGATAATGGGCAGAATCCAAAATAATGATTTTTTTATTTCTTTTAAAAAATTGTATTATTAATTCAGCGTTGATCCATATAACACATCATTCCATAGTTCAATCATGCCAAGCAGTATTGTACAATTGCTACCACAATCAGTTTCCACACATTCTTTTTCTACATGGGCTCCTTGACATCATCTCCATTTTACACACACACCACCACCACCACCACCACCACCACCACCACCACCTGTACCCCACATTCTACTTGCTGTCTCTAGAAGTTCATCAATCCTGGGTTCCATATACCAAAGAACAGAAAAACATGTAACACAACGTCAGGATGGTGACCCTCCAATGTTGTAATGTCTCTGAGATAAACACCGGTACACTGGTACAGAGAGGAACTGGAAACACAGGGAATCCAGGACAGATGACCTCTCGGTCGTAATTTTAACAAGACTGAAAGTGGTATACATAAACATAGAAGGGATTTGGTCTATGAACTCTAAGATTGGCAGTTTGAGGGAGAAAGGGGGAACTGATTACATATAACCTCCTCCCTGGGGGATGGATAGTGAAGAAGTGGGTGAGGGGAGACATTGGATGGTGTAGGATATGACAAAATAATAATGATTTATAAATTATCAAGGGTTCATGGGGGAAGGGAGAGTGGGGAGGGAGGGGAAAATGAGGAGCTGATACCAAGGGCTCAAGTAGAAAGCAAATGTCTCTAGAGTGATGAGGCCAACAAATGTACAAATGTGCTAGACACAATGGATGGATGTGTAGGTTGTGATAAGAGTTGTACGAGCCCCCAATACAATGATTTTTTTAAAACTACATTTGATTTGCTTACTCTTGGGAGCCTATCCCTTGACCATCAATTTCTCTTAAGATTTGTGGGTTTGTCCCCAACAGATACTCTATTCTATTGTCAGAGTTTGATTCCAGATTAGAACCCTTCCCAGTCTCCCCTGTTCAGAAACTGGTTAGTCAGGTCAAACTGAGCCAGGTTAGCTTAGTCAATATATGACACCACATTTTTTGTTCATCTTATTTCCCTAACACAGAGAATGCATATGATCTTGCATTTTATATAGATGTTCTATTAAGAAAAATATCATTCATAAATTTTCATAATTCATAATTCCTTTCCACAATTCTGTATAGCCATGTATTTTCCTCAGACCACTTTCCTCTCTCTCCCACACCAAAATAAAAATACCACAGAACGCTACGCTCTCTCCTTCTGTCTGCTTTCTTATTCCCTGTGTCCTTTAGCTTCCGGTGGCCCCGAGCATTTACTGCAATTCTTTGGCTTTTAGAGGCATCTGCACCCGACATCTGTATCCCCCTGGGTGACACTGTGTCCATATCGGCTCTCATCTTTCATAGGACACCACTCAGAAGGGATTAGGACCCATCCTACCCCTGTATAACTGTGTGAACTTATAACAAGATCTTTACAAACTATTTCAAAGCAAGTTCTAATATGCACATTAAGGGATCAGAAGTTCAGCATATTTTTTGAGAGGGACACAATTCCATCAATAAAATCAGCATAGACTGAATCAACGATCCTATCTGTGAATTATGGTGGGCTTGATTTACTTTACACCCATTTGCCATCTTTAATCAATAACCTATCAGTGTTATATATCTAAAAGGATGGCAAGTTATGTAAGAATGGACACCAAGGACTTATTTTATTTATCTATATACTTCCTTAATTATTTTTATTATCAAAGCTTCAAATACAATGTGGGAAAGGCACTAAAGATTGTTTTAGAACAGAGAAGTCTCAAAATTACAAGAACCTATTTCCTCCTGACTGTAGAACAGTCATTGGCTTCTCATTCTAATGTAAGAATAGCATTCCAAGACATTCTCAGGGTATAGTGACAGATAATGCTCTGGGGATGTTTAAATAATTTCTACTGAAATATTTCTCGTTTCTTTACTTGTGGTCTTTAAGTCACTTTTTGCCTCCAAGGGAAGAGAGAGTGAATCATCTTGGAAAGTTAAAGAATTGAAATCAGGGAAGTCTGCACCAGACCTGAAGGGAAAACAACAAGCACGTATGCCTAAAGAAAAGGAGCCACATGCAGAAAGACAAACACCTGGTGAGAGGTTAGTTCTGAGTGATCTCCAAACTCCCAATGGAAACAGTGACACCAACTCCTCCTCTTTTGGTTTCCTCTGGTCTCTCTAAAGTCTTCCTGTTAGTTTCTCTTTAAATTTGGAACTAGTTGTGAATATACTTTGGAAATCTCAAAGGCGACCACCTTGAAAGATGCTACCATAAATGGGAAGAAGAACTGAGACACTATGGTGTGATTTGCCATGTTTCTGTCAACTTGTCATCCTATGGAGGCTTGCATGTTACTCTGATATCAGAAGCTGTGCCACCAGTATTGCAAACACTAGCAGTCGTCATCTCAGAGGTATTGGCCAACTTGTATCTGACAACCATAGGGTATATTATGCTGAAAATGACAATTTCACAAAGAATGGCATTCCAGTCATCATCAGAAGGAACATTTCAAGATCTATCTTGAAATATAATATGGTATGTGATAAGATATTTTCTATATTCCTACAAGGAAAACCAGTTAATATGATTCTTCTTCAAATTCACACAAACCACTAAACCCAGCAATGAAGAAATTGAAGAATTGTACAAACTCTTTTATAAGAAGTTGATCAAACATGCAACCAAGATGTATTGATAATTGTTGGTGATTGGAATTGGAAAGTTCAGAACCAGCAGGAAGAATTGATAGTTGGAAGATATGGCTTTGGTGATAGAAAGGAAGTTATAGATCATATGACAGAATTGTTCAAGACCAATGACTTCTTCATTGCCAATATATTTTTAAACAACATAAATGGGAAATGATACATGTATATTTATCATATGGAACACAGGGATTGAATTGATTACATGTCGGAAGAGATGATAACCAAACTCTGTATCATTAGCAAAAAAAGGACCAGATATTGACTGTGAGAGAAAAAAATTCATTGCTCATATGCAATTTCATATTGAAGCTGAAAAAAATTAAAACCCATAAGATATTTCAGTAGATCTACTTTAAATAATCCCAAAACATTATCCTTCATAATACCATAAGGATGGTCTGAAATGTTATTCCTATGTTAGAAATGGGAAGTCAATGAAAGTATCTGAGGACCCATTTGGTGCATGACACACTAATGACCAAAGATTTGTCTAAGTTGTAGGATGACATCAAAGGAGCATATATGAAGAAAACAAAGGTTATTTAAAAGACAAACCAAAATGGACCTCAGAAGAGACTGAAAGATGCTACTAGACACAGAATAGATACAGCAAATGGTAGACAAGATCAAGTAGCACAGCTGAGCAGGCATTTTCAAAGGGCAGCTAAGGAAGGCAGAGTTAAGCGTCACAATGAAATGTGTAATGACTCAGAGGTAGAGAGTCTACAAGAACGAAGAATCAGTTCACTCCTTCTTAAGGTGAACAAACCAAAGAAGAAATTCAAGGCCGTAATTACAATATTAAAGGATCCTGGGGCAGAATATCGAGTCAAAGAGGAAGCATCGAAAGAAGATGGAAGGAATACAGAGTCACTGTGTCAAAAGGAACCGGTCTGGGTTCAGCCATTCAAGAAGTCATGTATGATCAAAAGCCGGTAGTGTTGAAGAACGAAATCCAAACTCTACTGAAGACATATGTGAAAAACAAGGAGCTGGGAATTAACAGCCTATCAACTGAAATGTTTCAGGAAACTGATGAAGCACTAGACACACTCTAGAGTCTGCGCCAGGAGATTTGGAGACAGCTACTTGGCCAATCAACTGAAAGACACAGAGCTGCCAGAAATTCAAGGCAGATTCAGAAGAAAAGGTGTCGTGCAGGAGGTATATCCCTGATGCCATCAGACAGCTCTTATCTAAAGGCAGAGAATTCCACAGATCTGTTTACTTATGCTTCACTGACTATGCAAAGATATTTGACTGTGTTGATCATAACAAGCTATGGAACACATTGTGAAGAATGAGCATTCCATAAGAAGCAGTGATTCAAGCAGAACTGGGGGATACTGCAGGGTTTCACATCAGAAAAGGTATGCATGGGGATTGCATTCTTTTACCATTCTTTTATGCAAGCTATATGCTGTGCATAATGATCATCAGAGGAGCTGGGCAATATAAAGAAGCCTGTGGCATCGGGACTGGAAAGAGGCCCCACGGCAAGCTGACACACCTGGTTTGCTGAAAGGAAAGCGAGGAATGGAAACACCAGTGCGGATCAAATACTGCAGCCCTCAGTAGGATTGCATCTCAATCTGAAGAAACCGAAATCTTCACAACTGGACTAAATGACAGCATCATTTTTTACAGATGGAAATTGCCAAGGATTCCATGGTACTTGGCTCCCCAAACGACGCATATGGAAGTAGCAGCCGAGAAATGAAATGCCATATTGCATTTGGCAACTAAACTTTTAAAAAAAGACCTATTTAAGATGATAAAGAGAAACGATGTCACGCTGAGGACATACGTGCACCCGGCACACACAAGCCATGGTGCTTTCAATTACCTCGTATGCATATAAAAATTGGGCCGTGAATAAGGAAGATGAGAATTGCTCCATTTGAATTATTGTGTTGGAGAAGGATATTAAACATATCATTGTCTGCTAGGAAACAAATAAATTCATCTGGAAGAAGTGCAGCCAGAATTCTCCTTAGAAGCGAGGGTGGTGAGACTTCATCTCAGGTACTTTGGACAAGTTTCTGGAAAGGGACATCATAGTTGGTAGAAGAAAAGAAAAAAGGCACCAGAAACACAAAGAGAGATTTTCTACACTGCCTGCCATGAGGAACTCAGGCTGATTAACAATACTGAGATGACACAAGACCAAGCACTGCTTCGTTCTGTTGTACACTGGGTCAGGATGACTCAGAGTCATCCCAATGGCACTAGACAGCAACAGAAGAATCGTCTGTTTCCATCGATATTTTCTATGTAAAAGGTCCAGCATTCCAGCATGTCTCCAGAAGGATGTGAAACCGGATAAGGGTTTAGCTGGTCGGGTAAATGTGTTTATGACAGAAGGGGAACAAGTGATCCTGTCAATAAGAACGGATGGCAGGGCATGTTTCAGGGAAGGGGGACAGTAGGAGGGATGACCAAGGCATCCAAGAGAAGAGCCATCCTTGTGTATTGATGCGCAATGAAGAATTACACAACTGCTGGCCTCCAACAGCATCCCTGGACAGCCATGAGGCTGCACTGAGCTACCCAGAGCCACTAAAATAAGCGCCTCAGCGAGAGAACGAACTGGCGTGTACTGGACTCTTCTTCCACACTACCGAGCGCAGGATCTTCCCCTGCACTGAAAACCGTCACAGGAAGAAACGTCTTTGAAAGGGAAACAGTCACCCTGAACTGACTATACGTCAACGCTTTCTGTAAAACCGGGAGGGAAAAACGACCACACTGCAATTAGCAAATTCGTTTTGTTGCCTCTCACTTTGTGAGCATAAGGTCCTGAGGACAAAATGAGACCAGTTATAAAATAAAGGAAGAGAAATGGTTTTCTTCACATATACGAGTGAGTGTTCTAATTTCTACGTATATCTCCCCTCACAATACATTTATAACGAATACTTTTTACTTCACTCTAAGAAAAAAATGTTTATACCACAAACGAAGAACGCTGCCTCACTCACTGGTTGTTTGTTTTCTTGACTGCCTTCAAGTAGGTTAAAGGGAGAAAAAAAGCCATCTCCAACTTAGTAAAAGGAGAGAAATCATAACATGAGACTTCGGTGAAATTCTGCCCAATTAGATTTTGTTAAGAAGATGAAAGTGCTAGACAAGGAGATTTCAGGGATAAGTTATTATATTTGCAAATGAGTATAATGAAAATTACCAAGGCAGTGCTTTCCACTTAAATGAACTGTGTGATTTCCCCTCAAATTTTAACATAAAATTGTTGTTCATTTCTTCCAAGAAATAGCTAAGGTTGCTGATGCTCTTACATAAATCAATATGCTCTGAACAATAACGCTAACAGCCCAGGAAAGTCTGGAAACTGTAGCTGTGTCACTATCTGTTTCCGGGGCTTTATTCTAAGAGCTAAATAGCAGTTTCTATTTCTAGGCGACTACTGTCCTTATCAAATTGCTTCCTTGACTCAGTAATAACTTTTTAAGACTTATATTCTAAAGGAAAGCATTGCTTTTTTTGTCCTTTGTCTTTGAGGAAGGTAATTTTTAAAGCAATAGGTTGACCGTGATTATATTTTTTCACTGAGCTAAATAATATTTTGAATTCTGTATCTGTAACACTGGCATGGAATACCTCTCCTATTAACGTTATTGTGGGTAAAGGCCTAAGTCTAACTAATTTCATGAAAAATTATTTATATTATCCCTAGTATTAAGTTATATTATACATTGAAAAATATTGTAATACACTTTTGCATATAATAGAACTTATTCTTGTCTGAAGTCAAGGTCACAAATCATTTGTGTTTGTGATTTTTAAATTGTGTTCTTTTTCAGGTAGCCTTTTAAATAAGCGACCCAAAATAACAAATTTAAAAAAGATAAACCACCACCAAAGATCGGGGATAAAATTCCTGCAACTTTAGGTTATGACCCCAAATAATAAATTTTAAAAAGATAAACCACCACCAAATATCGGGGATAAAAGTCCTGCAACTTCAGGTTATGACGTTAAGTGGATTTTGTTAGATATACGATGGGGATGCTAATGGATGTTTTTCTCTCAGCTTCCCCTGTGTAGCAAAATTACAAAATGTCTTTTTGTTTCTCTGGCATCTACTGGAAATTAAAATGACTTAAAATATCATGCAAAAAGTTTTGACTCTAATAATCCAAAATTGCTTTAATCACAAAACTACTTTATATCTAATCACAGCACATGATGGCTTATTTTTGTCTAACTCTTTAAAAAGTTTAAACAAATTGCTCATTATGTATTCCAATGCCACAATAATTTACTGTCCTGTGACACTAAAACTAGATTTGTTTTACTGCTCCGTAAATAAGGGCATTAAGCTAGATGACTTGCCATGACACTCGCTCTGAGTCTCAGATTGTGTCTGTGTTTTACTCCATTTATCATGCTGGATTCCAGCAATAAGGCATATCATTTATCTCGATTCTTTTTTAATACAAGAAAGTCATTACAGAACACATAAATGATACAACACTGAGGCTCGGGTTTCTCTTACATCACGGGTTTTTTTAAATCATTCTGAATATCTATGTATTGTCAGTCCCTTTGACTTTTATTGAGATTGGTCTAGGAGAGACCTGGCTTTGTTCCTTCAGGTATAGCCTCAGACCAGTGTCTTAGGAGGAATATAAATCAAAGAGCATGTTGGTTTTAATTTAAGGACAATCTGATTTATCTTCAAAGCTATGTGGGAATTTTGGGGTGTAGGTAGAGAAACCAGCAGAGCATGGATATACAGGTGATTTCTAATCATTTAAGAATGCATATGTGAAATGGGGAACACCAGCATCAGTTAGTATAACAGCCCACAAAGACAAAACGGTGATAGAGAAAATATAATTTTAAAAATAATGCTTTGAAAATAAAATACAACTAGTTTGAATGGTTCAGAACCTAAGCAGTACAAGTAAATCATAATAAACAAATAACTTTCATAGTAGATCTACATTTTATAATTAAGAATTAAGTATTAAAACACACAAAAAATGTGAGCCTAAAACCTTAAGTAGAAGTAGTTCCCATTTGTCTCATGTGAAGTGAGTTATCTCAAATGTTTGCTCACCATTGCTGCCCATGCGCACACCTTTCGCCACACAAGGAACGAGGAAACTTGGAAGGTAGGCAAGCCCAAGCAGACCATTGTGAAGCTGGGCCTTCTTGTTCGGGTTAAAAAGCAAGGGCACTTTCAAATTACGTGTGTCCTGGAGGGAATAAAAGAGACAGGTAAAAGAAACGCTCTTTTGTCATTTCGTAAGGATTTGAGTATCCAACAGAGAATAGCTATAATCAACTTGGACAAATTATGTGAGTAAATGGTATTCTCAAACAAAAAGTACCTTTTGCTCATATGGTATTTCTGTTAAGAAAATAAACACACAACAACAAAAAAAGTGATTCTAGCAGAATTAATTCAATTGTATTAATTCTAGAGGTTGTCACCATAGGTTGGTGTGTCAATCTGGGTACTTTAGAGAAACACATCCACAGAAACTCATGTATAAGAGAGAGTTTTATATAAAGGGTAAGTGCACATCAATAAAACATCCCAATCGAGTGTTGCCCAAACCCACAAGTCCAACATTAACCCATATGTCCGACACCAATCTACAAAGTCCTTCTCCGTCTCACAAAACACACACAATGATGCCGATTACAGGAGGAAAGTAGAATCAGTGAAAGTGTAAGCACCTCAGCGCTGGCAGGGGTCTCCACACGGCTGCTCCAGCACCCAGCGCTGCATCGGGGTAGGTCCATGCGGCTTCTCCTTGGGGATGTCTTACAGGAAGTCAGCCTTGTCAACTGAAGCAGGGAACTGGCCAAGGCAACTGCACCCTGGTCCGACCGTCAGAAAGCAAGAGACCCAAGAACTCGAAAGGCGAGGCTCACCAAGCCCTTTATCACTCCGCCCTTCAATTAATCCCACATGTGTTTATCAGTCAGGTGGGCACAATAAACTTTAACTCAGTTGGTAAATTGCAATGTTTTTTTATCAGACTGAAAAAAGCAGTTGTTTGATCATTCAGCAGCTGTAACCTTGAAAAGTGAATTCCTAACCCTAAAAAGAAATATGCAATAATAGTATCTTCTAAGATAATAAGGGAGCAGACTTAAACCCACTGAGCCAATAATTCTTGTAATTCATTTGGTAAGTAAAATTATATTTTTATAATAATTGTGTTAAAATAAAATCTGTGTCCTTTTCCTGAATTTTAAGGTGATTAAAGTTTTTAGGAAAATCAGAAATTTGACCTTTCATTTTAGTTAATATGTGGGAGATTACGTTCTTTCTATGAATAATTAGTAAACAATGGCTTCATAAGTGGGAGATTTTAACCTGGCAAATTCATGAGTTTTGATTTATTAGTTGCACGGATAGCACCTACAAGCTTAGAACTGTGTGGCTAAAATTATGATCACTAGCCACATAGTCTATTTACATTTTAGTGGATTAATATTTAGTACAATTAAGTTCCTCAATCGCTCTAGTTATGGTTAAAGTGTTCAATAGTCACAGGGGCTAATGGCCACCACACTGAGCAGCACAAACCCAGGAGATGTATGATCTTCTGTTTGGAAGATGGGTTAGATCACAGTCTAACCAGCTATAATAAAAGGGATCTAAAAATACAGAGGCTCAAGTGGCCCAATCAAGACAGGAATTTCTCCTCTCTTCTTTGCCAATCTACTAAAGGTGCTGATCCCGTTATAGAATTGGCAGCTTGGCCCCAGAGGGTCATGAAAAGATGCAGGAAGTTCAACAAGGTCATGCATGTCCTACTTTATCATGACTTTGCTGTTGTGTAGGGTGCTCCTCTGTCTTACATGAACAGCACTTGCTCTGTAACCTCATATCCGCGTTTTCCAGATTTCAGAGAAATGAAAAAGAGGGAATGAAGGACAAGTAATTTTCTCTATAGGATGCTGGACACGTTACTTCCACTCATCCTTATTTGGCTGAATAATGGTTACAGCCACATTTGGCTGTAGGGGAGCCTGGAAATCTAGTCAAGCTATGTGGCTGCATATACAAAGGCAGGGCAGGAAGATGTTGTGATTAAAAAGAATAAGGAATGAACCAACACTGAAGAACGCTCAGCAATCTTTACAACAAAGGGACTGTGATTAATGACCCTGTGAAAAGTTCTACGCGTCCTTTGAAAAGAAAAATTCCTACCCACAACCCTTCTCCTGGGTATGTAAATTCTACTGTCAAGTATAACCAAAGTAAGACCGTTAGAAACAGAGAAGGGCAAAAATGGCGTGAACACAATGTCTGGCGTGAACACAATGCCTCCTGACTGCGCAGCGGAGGCAGAGACTCGCCATCAGCATCGGCCCCAAACTGACTGCTGTAGCCAGGGGTCAGGCAGACTGCCACTCTCTTTCCTCCTTTGCCAGTTCTGAGACCTATGGCCCCACATATGCTCTACTTCTCAGCTGGGTTCAATAATTCATTGCCATGGCCACTCAGAACTCACAAACCAGACTCAAGATTATAAGGTTCATTGTTGTTGCTAGGTGCCAGATATTCCGTTTCAATTCACAGTGACCCTATGCACAACAGAACCAAATCCTGCATCCTGAGCCATCCTCACAATTGTTCCTGAACCTGAGCCCATTGTTGCAGCCACTGTGTCAGTCCATCTTGCTGAGAGCCATTGTCCTTTTGTGCCCCTTCTCCATGAAGCATGATGCCATTCTCCACGGACTCATCTACTCTGACAACCTCCAAAATATGGAGATGAAGTCTCTTCAGCTTTTCCTATAAGGAACATTCTACCTGTACTTCTTGCAAAACAGATTTGTCTGCTCTTTTGAGAGTCCATCGTCTTTTCAGGCCAATCGCCACAAGTTCCTTCCACAACCCTCCTCTGATAGGTCTGATAATACATTGCATTGGCACAAGAACTCACAGGCAATACTCAGGATAAAGGGGATTTCCCACAAGTCAAGACCATGATACATTAAGACAGTCTTTGGTCCATAGCACTGCCTCCTCTCAGCCAGTGGCCAAGTCTTCCTCTGGTCTTCAGCCTCTCAGCCACCTAGTCCCTTGGCCTCTGCCCCCATGGCCGGGAAGCCTACCCACTGCTGTGCCTCACAATCTTATAGTCCTGGCTTTGTTCCTCTTTCCTACCTCATGGTCTTCTTGACTTGGACTGTGGTTTCAGCTTCGCTCCTTTCTTCTGTCCCATGGTCTCCATGTGGCACCCTCTGATGCCTCTGGTCTTGGCCTCTGTCACTTCAGACCGAGATCTCAAATGTATCCCACTGTTGGCTCTTCTTCCTTGATGGTCCTGGAATTTTCTTTCTCTCTACTTCTACGATGGCTCTTATACACAGAGAAATGGCTTTGATGGACATGTTTTGTCTTCCAACAAACCGTATCCCCAAGGAAATAAAAGGTAACCTTGAAAGTATCATAGACTTCTAGAATAGCATACAAATCTGAATTAGAGGTATAGTCAGAATGGCCCTTAGAAGCATATTTGGGGAGACTTCATCTCATGTGCTTTGGACATGTTATCAGAAGAGACTAGTACCTGGAAAAGGACATTATGGTTGAGTTGGAACCAACTCGATGGCACTTAACAACAACAACAATAGATTGAAAGTCAGAATATATCTCACCTTAGTGCTATCCATTAGCATCACAGATAACTCCCCCCACAAAGAGATTATAACCACAAGTATGGAAACTAGATTTTATAATACATCACATAAGCGATTATGGCTAGAAAGGCCACATTAAGTAATCAACTATAGCTATGTGGCCTCCATAAGAACATGTCATCAGAGTTTAATCAAGTCGAAGCTTGATTGGACGGCAACTAAAGTAAGTATTTTAGAGGCCAGCAACCAGTCTCTCTCTTCCTCCCTGGTGATCAGACCAGCTTGCTGCTGCTTGAGCTAGTACTTTACCTCAACTGTGTGCTGCAATACCTGTGAGATGAGCCAACCCAGGGATCATGTAGTTAGATCTTGAGGATCTTTCAATACCTGCTTTGCCACACTGTGGCAAGTATATTGCTTGAGCTTGAGGCTCATGGATCCTATAGCAGTTTGAGATCTCTTGGGGCCTGTGTCACTAAGCTCCAGGGACATTTACTGGTCCTGCCCCACCTAGATGTCTGCTGCCTACAGACAGACTCTGCCATCTTGCCTATGGAAAGACTCTGCTTCTTTGGCCTTGGACCGTCAGCCTATGTGAGTTGAAGGACCTTCAGTTTATTAACTGTTCCACAAAAGTGAGTTGAACTGTACCCTCTGTTCTGCTGTGTAGACGAATTAGCTGTTGTATTCCTTCTCGCTGTTTAAACCTACCCTTTCATAAATATATAATCCTGTGTCCTGGTTTTGTTTCCCTAGATAACCCTAACACAGTGGCTGCTATAATAAATTCTTGAAGCCAGCTGAGAATTAAATAGTGCTGCAGGAAGAATGCTTGGCTTAAGAATTGGTAGCAAGTTTGGAGGGTAGAGACATGTCTGATTTCAGCCTCATAGGCATAGCCTTTGAGCTGATGTGGAGTTCGATTCTCCTTCCTCCTTGTGAAGCCAGAGGTTGTCCAACATCACCCCCGGATCTTTCTTACAATTATATACACAATAAACCTACTCCATGTATGACAGAATGAAGCACTACCCAGCCCTGCACCATCCTCACAATAGTTGTTACTGTAGCCACTGCGTCAATCCGTCTCATTAACTTAAGGACATTTTTCTGATTTTACTGACCTTCTACTTTACAAGCTCAATGTCCTTTTCCAGGAACTCGACTCTCCCGATATCATGTTCAGAGTGTGGGAGATGAAGTCTCGCCTTCCCTACTTGAAAAAGTGTTCTAGCTTGACTTCTTCCGAGACAGGTTTGTTTATTCTTCTGACAGTCCACAGCATTGTCAATAATCTTTCCTACACCATAATCCAAATGCATACCGTTTTTCTTTAGTCCACCATATTCATTGTCCAACTTTCACATGCATATGAGGTGACCGTAAAGACCATGGTTTGGGTCGGGCACACCTTAGTCTTCCAGGGTCACCCTTGCACTTCAGCACTGTGCAGCAGATGTTCCCCAGGCCATCTGCCTTTTAATGTCCTAACTGCTAATTTCATGAGCATTGATCATGGGTCCAAGCAAAACAGAAGCCTTGATAACTTCATAGCAACATTTGTATATTATGTAATGGCAAAGACTATACACTTCATAAATTATATGAATTATGAAGTATATATATATATATATACCATATATACTCAAGAATAAGCCGAGTTTTTCAGGACATTTTTAATGCAGTTTTTGTGGTAATATTAGGTGCCTTGGCTGCTATTCAGGTCGGCTCATACTGGAGTACATTGTATTCGTTGTTAAAACTGACCTTACATTAAACACACCATTCCCAATAGAATATTAACTCTGTTCTAATCGCTTCAGCCATTAAATTTAAGTAGGCAGTTTGTGAAGTTACATTTAGTGGTAATCAAAATATTTTCCCTTCTTAGTTCCTTTTATCAACATCTAAGTGAAAGGCGTGTGAGATGAAACTTGCATCCTCCACTGGCTTCTCTGCTACTAGTTTCATGTATTTTCTTTTCTGGCTCATATGACCTATTCTCATGGGTATTTCTAACTGGATGGAAGTGACCCTAACATTTCACATCCCAATTAAGAAATAGAATCAAATAACAGTGGCATTATGGTCACTCTGAATCTATTTGACCACTTACTTGGGAAAATAAAATGCATTATTTTTGGCAAAATACTGTGTCAGATATCATGGTTCAGAACAGTTTAAAAACTACAGAGATGTAGGCTCAATGAATGTGGGAGGTAAAGTGGGGGTATAGATATCCAAATATATATACCTAGACTTGACTGAGAATATTTGTACATGTGATTTATTTAGCTTAAATATATCTATGAATGTAATACAGAATATAGGGGGAAACATTATTAAAACTTCTTAGACATAAGCAAACACTTGGGGGAATGAGTCACTGGTCCTAGAGGCTCAAGGCCCTAGTTAAAGGGCACATCCAGGTCAATTAGCATGGCCTAGTCCAGAAAGATAATGTTCTACAACCTACCTTGGTGAGTAGTTACTGGGGTCCTGTTAGATGCCATCTAAGGTGACATCTGGACAGGTCTCTCCCTATCTAGAGCAAAGAAGAGGGGAGACATTTTTAGATGTGGAAACAATTAGTTTAATAGTCTAAAGGACCACACACACAGCAGTACCCACACCCCTGAAACCAGAACTAGGTGGTGCCTGGCTACCATTACCAAGCGCTCTCAAAACGACCACATTAGAAGGGCCTGGCTAGAGTAGTGGGAAAATGTAGAACAAAACTCAGAAATCATTTAAAAAGAGCCGACTTACTGATGAGATAGGGACTCATGCCACGCCCGATATTATGGCCGTTAGTCACCCTTTAGGTCTGGATACAGACCCACTCTCGTGGTTCCAGTTTGAGCCAAACCATATTAGACGGATCTATAAGGAAACAGTAACACTCGTGAGGTAGTGTTAATGATAATCAACTGTTTGAGATCAAAAGGCCAGCAGTATTTACTGCAGGCCAAATTGCAGAAGAGTTTGGATAGAAGGAAGAATAGAAACGGGGACATAAGAAGAAAGTGATGTTACATTTGGGGATTATAATCAATGACATGAAACAAAATGTGTATGAATTGTTGAATGGAAAACTAAACTTCTCTGGGGTCTTTCAGCTAATTCACATTTTTAATAGATATAGTAGGAAAATAAATAACATTTTAAAAAATTTTAAACGGAAAGAAACCTCTATAATTACATAAAGAACTGATAAAAATTGAGAGCAATCCTCAGAGGACAAAAGTCACAAAAAGCAGAACCCAGAGAAGTAAGAAAATCTGGATATTGGTATCTGTCATGGGACTGTCTGCGGATCCCTAGATCAGGGCTACACATTCATGCCACACAAACTGTGGGACCGAAGAACAGCGGATAAACCTAGGAGCGACACCAAAGAGAAGCTGAATCAGAGACTCCCACACAAAGAAAAGTCCCTTAAATCTGACACCTTCAGTGAAAGTATGAACTAGAATTTTTTTAAATAAGCCTAAGAAGATAAAGAAACTTGCCTATTTCATTGCTTTTTGCTCTAGGGTGAGGAAAACCATTATCTCTCCGGAGAGTTCTTGACTGGAAACCTACTGAAACACGTATTTTGTTGAAAGCATACTACTGGCTTTTGGATCCCCAGAAGGCTAAGCTGTTAATGTAAACTAGTCCTGGACAGGCCATTCCCCACTTGACAACAAACCAAAGCAAACTGAGAAGTGTTGAAATCAGACTTCAAATAATTACCTACCTAAGGTAAACTCCGAAGGGATAGCAAGTCACAATAAAAAGTTAATAATAATTCAAAATGTGTAAGGAATTAAGTAAGAACAAAAGTCACAAAAAATAATAACCCTTAGACCAACAAAGTGGCAAAAGCAGAATAATCAGATCCAGAATTTAAATGTTTACTATATCCAAAACATGATGATTGACAGCGAACAAATATCTAGAAAGGATTTAAAAAAAACTGGTAGGAGAAATAAAAGATGATCCAATCTAAAAATATATAAAACAAAAGAGTAAGACTTGAACAGGCACTTCATAAAACATACATCATCATGAAACACACCCGAATGGTTAATAAATACATCAAAAGGAAAATAAAGCATAAAATCAGGGTAAGACGTCATTATAAAACAAGGCAATTGACAAATTTCTAAAAGCCTGTCAATATCAAAAGGAAGCATTGAGGCACCGTGGGCTGATAACCACAGGTCTAGCAGTTTGAAACCACCTTCCACTCCAAAGATGAAGCTTTCTACTCCTCTCAAGAGTTACAGTCTTGGAATCCCGCAGGAACAGTTCTACTCTGTCTTATAGTCTATATGAGTCTGGATAGATTCAATAGCAATGAGTTGGGTTTGGATTTGTTTAGTATCAAATTAGGTAAGCAAGTAGAGTGAGGATAATTCTCATATAGAGAACTAAAATCTATATATATAACAGTGGAATGAAGAAATCAGTTATGTGCAAGGACACTGATCAATCTCATTATAAAATTGAGCAAAGTCTTTTTATAGGCTAGGATATGTAAAATTGAAAAGAGGTGCACATAAATTACATAGTTTAAGGATGAATTTATGTAGAAACCTATAAAAATATTAAATAAATATTTGCATTAATGCCTGGAAATGAAAGACAAAATCCTTGACAACTTTCAACTTCTTCTCCATCGAACATGACGTTACCTATTGCTCCAATTGGAAGGATTTAGGCTTCTTTACGGTGAGTTGTAATTCATATTGAAGGCTGTAATCTTTGCTTTTCATCAACAAGTGCCTCAAGTCCTCCTCACTTCCAACAAGCCAGGTACCCACTATCTTTAATCCAGAATTTCTCAGGTACAGCAACCGTAAAGACTCAGACTAGTTTGTGCATTGACGACATATGCCTGGCAGAGGAGCAAGGTGAACGTAACCTGGCCTGTATGGTTAAGGTCATGGGTCAATTTGGCTGAGCCATGAGTCTCAGTTTTTGTCAATTGTGTGACGATGTCATCATCCTCCATTGGTGATCTGATCTGGCCATCTTTCAATTTCATGTAATACTAATTTCTGTATCTTAAGCTGGTCTTTGGAACGTAGCCACACAGATAAAGGCAGACGGGGCGGACATGCTATTGCAGAGTTCATCGTTATTTCCAGTTGTTCCGTGTCCTTTTTCTTGTTAAACGTATTCTTGAAATTAGGTTGTGACCATGTGACTGCTCCTGGCTAGCATTGCAAGTCCTGTGTCCCCTCAGTCGGAAGCACGGAGGAACCAACGTACGTTCTCTATGCTCCTTTTTGCTGTTGCAGCGAGTCGAGTGCCCTCTATTGAACTAGTGAGGCCACAGTCTACGAGCAGGCTTGTGACATTCATGATTCCAGTTCAGCAGGGAGCTACTCTTCTTCGGCTCTCAGAGCAATTTGCATAAAGATGAAAGATTAGGTGTGAGGCCATTGAGACTTTAGGATTTCAATGTTCTTATAGCCTAGTTGAAATTCCGATGTCATAACAGTTAAGTGCTTTGCTGAGAATCGAATGGTGTTTTAATCAAACCCACTTGCACAGTCACAGAGAAAAGCCTGCTTCCCTGCTTCTGTAAGAGCGGTGGTTGTTGATTGGTGCCATCAAAGGGGTTCTGACTCACAATGACCCTAAGTACAATAGAGGGAAACACTCCTGGGGCCTGCACAATACTTCTTTAGGTTTGGGCGCATTGCTGCAGTGACAGTGTCAATCCATCTTGCTGGCAGTCTGACCCTCTACTTTACCAATCATGTTATCTTTCCCCAGGGACTCATGTCTCCAGGTAACATGTCCAACATAAACATGGCATCTTGGGGAACCCCTTCGGGGCAGTTCTACTCTGTCACATGTCATCACGATGAGTTAGATTCTACCTGAAGGCAGCTAATAAAATAACAGCAGGACACCATAATTAAATGCAAATTCGATATGAGTGTGAAGAGAACTACAAATGGCAAGCAACATACAGCTCAGAATTAGGTTTAAAAGAAAAATGTGAGATAGGGGTAAGTCAATATGGAGAATAAAAGAGAAGTTTTATTATACTTCTAAGTACAGTTCCAGTAGAAAATCCTCCACAGATAATAAGAATAAAATAATACTCAAAGATATATTGCCTCTTTGTTTCTCAGAATGGTTGAAAGAGGGAATTCCTTAAATTCAGGAAACTCTATAATCCCAAAAGGAAAACCAGGAAAATAAATGTACACCTAGACACAGCATATAGAGCTGCAGAAAACCCAAAACAAGCAAACAATGTGTGCAAAGCTGCCAAAGAGAAAAATCGCTCAACCTATAAAGGACCTGCAATTTGTCTCTCAGCTGACTTCAAAAAGACACAAAGATACCCAGAAGAGAGTAGAATAATTTTTCCAAATACTATGAGAAACTAATTACCAAAGTAGTATACTATATTTCAAGATCAGAAAGGGAATAAAGACACGTTCAAAGACGAAAGAGGAATAAAGACACTTCAAAAGATGAGATCATTTGCATTAACCAGTGAAAAAACAAGCTAAAGGCTTTTAAGGTATTCATTCTCCACCAGAGGGGCTGCTAAAGGGATGATCCCTGGAGGACAATCTGGCAATACCTTCAAACGTCTTTATCACTGTCTACTTCTAGGAGCACCCTAAAATTACAGCAAAGGGACAAATGGTTAAAACGAAGCTTAGGGATAGCTAGAGGGATGGGAAGAAACATGCAGCCAAACTGTGAGCCAATGGTGAACATGTTTGAGCCAATGGTCCAAATGGGGTAGGAATGGCAGGAAATGATGCTGGATTGCAGGACATTAATGAGAGGAATACTTGAAAGAACTGAAGGAAACAAATTATAGGTGAATTTCTTTATAAATTTCAGATAAGGAAGAATTATTTTAAAACAAGAAAAAGGAAGACAACCCTTAAAGAGATTTTAAAATTAAGGACTTAGAGAAGTTCTTTGTAACATATATAATCCATAAGAAAAATAATAAAACTAAACCTACAATAAGAAATACAAAGCCTCCTGCTACAAAACAATTGGAAGTACTAATGGTAAAATATGAGTATTAGACTCTCACAGAGTTTCGAAACCTACAGGGACAGTTCTACCCTGTCCCATAGGGTCACTATGAGTCAGAATCAACTCGATGGCAGTGAGTTTCTTTCCTACTCTCATTAGTAATGGTCGTTGCTAGTTACCATTGCAGAAATGCTGATTTATGACAACTGCATGTCTATAGATTTATGTTTTAACTAGAATATGCATTAGTATGCAATGCATTACAGAGTTACATCAAGAAAACATTTATGGTATTTTACATTTTTTGGAATTTAAATTTAAGTCTAATTATTGCATGCATTGTTTCTGTTTGGGGATTGACACAAAGAACTGAAACTTAAATCAAAAGTTACTAATCAAAGAAAGAAAAACTGTGTGCTCTCTCTCTTCTCTTTCTCTCTCTCTCTCTCTCTCTTCCCCCCCCCCCAAAAAAAAAAAGAAAGAAAAATTGCTAAGTCAAGTCTTGAGTTAGGATACAACGGGTAAAATGCATATGCAAAAAAACCCACTGTTACTGAGCCAATTCCAACTGAGAGTGACCCTTGAGCACAGGCTGAGCTGCTCCTGGGAATCTCTGCGCCTGCACGTCTTTCAGGAGCTTTCTCCTGGTAGAACAACTGACATGTTTCAGCCATCAACCTGGTGGTGAGCAGCCCAGCACTTCCCTCTCTACACCACCCAGCACTTCCCCCTCTACACCACCCAGCACTTCCCCCTCTACACCACCCGGAGGTTTGGTTTTGCAGTAACAAGGCATTAGGTTGTCAGTCCTTACTCCATTTACTTAGGGAGCTCATTTTCCACCTACACTGTGTCTACATGTTTACCAATCATAAAGTCAGTTCACAAGGGACACATTTTATTACTTCAACGCCCATGACTTTGTCCTATGGCTCAGGTTCTGACACAGCTATTGCTATTTTACCACACCGAGTTATTTGGTGGCACAAAGGATTAAGTACTCAATGACCAGCAATCAAAAGATCTTCAGTTTGGTTTGAATGCACCAATAGTATAACCCTGAGAAGACCAACCTGGTGATGTGCTTCTGAAAGGTCACAGCCTTGAGAATTCTTTACTGAAATCCTACTTTCCCACAAGGTGTTGCGATGAGTCAGAATGGACTAAAAGGCAGCTCACACTACCATCACCACCACCCCCAACAACATCGTATTACACAGCCTCTCAGTAATGCGATGATGGTATCCAAGGAACCCACCAGGCACAGCCCATGTTGTTTAATGTGATGGAAACCCATTACTTCCATATAATCCTGTCTCACACAGTTACTGCTTGCTCCTCCAGGTCCTGACTAATAGGGGTGGCTGTGATGGAGGCTCCTCCCCTTTCCCATGCGAATGACAAAGAAACTTTAAAACTAAACATGAAATTTCAATGTGTGCTAACCCTAAGCCCTCACCTTACTTGCCACACATAAGCCCTCTCCTACAATTCCACCTTGTTGCCTTGTCCAGGGTGTGTGTCGCCTGAGTTGAGCCTTGCTATTGTGTCATCAGCGGGGCTTACACTCTATGTCATCAGGTAACCATTCAATTCCCTTTGTTTTCTGATCTTCCTGACAGACCACTCCTGGTACCATAAACCCCTTTGGTCATGCTTATTACACAGCTAAATGAAAATGATGTCCACAAGCCACAGGTCCACAAAAACATTTGCTCAAGCCTCCAGTTCCATGGCATCTTCTTACATAGTGACCAGAATTTGAAATCAACCCAAATGTCTATCGACAGGACACTAGATAAACATATAGTGATATAGTTATGCAATGACATACTACCCAACCCCTTTTTAAAATATGGATATGGATACTGCGAATTATGCTCCCAAACATTATTGAACTAAAGAAGCCAGACACGAAAGAATATCCATTATTTAATTTCACCTGTCTGAAGTCCAATGCAGATCAAATCAGCCACTAGTGATTGATATTAGAGTGGTGGTTGCCTCTGAATTTGTGGATTGATTGCAAATGAGCCCAACAAAGGTTTCTGAAATGAGAGAAATATTCAGCATCTTACCTGCAGATGTAGTTATCTAGAGAATACATTTATCCAGACTCATCATCCACATACAAACCTTGCCTCAATGAAAAAGACTTTGATTTTAGAATATTACATTTTAGGATAAAACATTTTGTTTTGATAAATAAACATTGTTTATCCTCTACTCTCTGAAATGAAAATGTGGGGTTTTTTTCCACTATGTTTGACTGAATACAAAGGAATTGTTCAGACAGCCTTTTAAGAGAGAAAGAATCTGGGGAAATAATATTCTGATGCAACATTACTTATTTAAAAGGGCACGTGGAGGTTTCATCGAGACATTTAAATTCATAAGAAGAGATTGAACAGCATTTCCTTGGCAGCATAAATTATTGAACATGGTCAACTGTCATCAATATTTTCAAATTTGTCATGAAACTCAAATGTAAGAACAAACTACATTCCATAAGATATGACAGTATTTACTTAACAATGATATCCTAATAGGCACACACAATAAAATGAGTGTAAGGGAGAAGAAATAAAGATGACTAAAAACCCTTAGTTGTAGAATGTACTAGAAAAAAAAGCCTGTTTCACATGCTAAATAAGAAAAATTAGGAAAAGTAGATAAAATGTACTGTGTTCTCAGCTGCACAGTTAAAATATGAGGGTAAAAAATATATGTAAAGGCAAAATACAAGATACTGTTGAGATCAAATACTCAACATTGGGGTACAACACTTGTCTGTAAGCAGTAAGAGACTCTAAAAAACTTAGAATTAAACATTTTAAGGTAAAAATCTTGCAACAGGCCGCTGGTCCAGCCCCCGTTCTCTCTCTCCCTCTCACACACACACACACACACACACACACGCATGCACACATGCTCACACACATGTCAGGTTTTCCCAGATCTAGACAGGTAATTCCTGACTGCCTGTGAAGGAATGAACATACGTCCTAAAGGCTGCAGCTGTCTTAGTAATAGGAGCAACATGAGGCCTCACCTAGCACTTTGAAGATGATATTTTGCTATAGTCAAAAAGTGCTTCAAATGTTATCTGCTTGTGTATATGGCTAAGCACAAGTGGCATTGGTAAATCTTAATAAATTGAAATAAATTCTTGCCAATGGGTGGAGGTTAAGGGCCATTAATACCCGTTTCACATTAGAAAAACAATTCTCCCATTCAAGGCGTGCAGGTCCGTATGAGTACATGGTGACATGCAGGATTTCGGTAGAGGAAAGGCATGTCGTGGTTAAGAGCAGGTGTTTTTAAGCCTCTGTTTCAATTGCCATTCCACACATTCCTGGAACCCCGCTATTCATGATAAGTGTATTTTTTTCAAAATGTTTCCTTTGTCTATTAAATACTTTTATTGGGGACATTTACATCTTATCACAATCCAAACATTCATCCAGTGTGTCAAGCACATTGGCACATATGCTGCCATCATCATTTTCAAAAAACTCTCTTCCCACTTGAGCCCTTGATATCAGCTCCCCATTTCTTCCCCCTCCCTCATCAATCCTCCCTCATAAGTTATAGATTATTTTCTTATCTTACATTATCCTCCATTGCCTCTCACCCACTTTTCTGTTTTTCATCCCCCTGAGAGGGGTTTATAGATTGATCCTTGTGATCCATTCCTCCTTTCTCCCCCAACCTCCCCTAATCCTCCTGGTATCTCTACTCTCATCGTTGGCCATGAAGGGTTTATCTATCCTGGATTCCCTGTGTTGGGGGCTCTTGTCTGTAGCAGTATGCATGCTCTGGTCTAATCCAATTTGTAAGGTAGAACTGAGGTCATGAGACTGGGGGGAAGGAAGCACCAAACAACCAGAGGAAAGTTGTGTGTTTCATTGCTGTTTTACTGCACCCTGACTGGCTCATTTCTTCCTTGTGACTCCGCTGTAGGGGAATGTCTAATTGTCTACATAGGGACATTGGGTCTCCACTCCATGCCCACCCATGCCCATTCACTTTGGGTATGATTTTGTTCTGGGTCTTAGATGCCTGGTACCTGATCCCATCGACATCTCATGATCACATAGGCTGGTGTGTTTCTTCCATCTGGGCTTTGTTGCTTCTCAGCTAGATGGCCACTTGTTTATCTTCAAGCCTTTAAGACCCAGATGTTATATCTTTCAATAGCTGGGCAATCAGCTTTCTTCACCACATTTACTTAGGCACCCATTTTGTCTTCAGCAATTGTGTCGGGTAGGTGAGCATCACAGAAGGCAGAATTGTTAGAACAAAATGTTCTTGTGGTGAGGGAGTACTTGAGTCAAGGTTCAATGTCCATCTGCAACCTGAATTATTAACATATAGATATGAGTACATAGTTCTATTCCACTCTCATTACATACATTTACATATGTGCATACCTGTATTTACATATGTACATGCCTGTATTTAGACCTGGTTCTTTCCTCTATTTCCTCTTGTCCAATCATCATGTTGGGACTTCAATCGTGTTTAGAATTCCTCGCTGCTACATTGCCCTTGATTAAGCCCCACTAGGCATCCTATGCCTTTCTCTCCATTGATTTTAGTTCACTTGTTGTTCCCTTGTCCCTGGGTTGGTTCCCCACCCCCCTTCCTTTCTCCCACCTCCCCTTCTCCCTTGTGTCCCTGGAACCATGGGTCCCACTCTTTTCATCTCCAGATTACTTATCCCATCTATCAGACTATTCCTTTTGATGCTTCCTGCGTCATTCAATATTTTGCCAATAGAATGGGGTTTATATTGTTTCTTCAATTCTTTCCGTTTAAAGTAGGCTGATCATGCTCTTCCTTTTGGGCTTTCTAATTACAGGTGGTTTCACGTTTGATTATATTTCCCTTGGTCTCCTCAAGCTGCCCTTTTAAATTTTCTTTTTTAGATCTTTTACTTTATCATTTCTTCCCTTTGCTTTAGCTACTCTACAGTCAAAAGTCTCTTCTGACATCCACTGTATCTTTTTTGTCTTTGTCTTTTCAATGAGTTTTGCCTTGTTTGTGTGAAATGTTCTTGATGTTCTCTCACAGCTGATCATTTCTTGTCATTAGTGTTCAATAAATCAAATCTATTCTTGGTATGTTCTCACATATACTCAAGGTGGAATATACTCAAGGTCTCATGGGCTTTGCTTTACTTTTCTTCAATTTCATCATGAACTCACATACGAGCAGTTGATGGTCTGTTCCACAGTCAACCATTGACCTTGTTTTGGCTATTGATATTGAGTTTCCCCATTGTATCTTCCCACAGGTGTAGTCGCTTTGATTCCTGTGTTCTCCATCTGACAAATTCCAAGTACGTAGTTTCCAATTGTGTCATTGAAAGAAGGTATTTGAGATTAAGAAGCCACTGGTCTTGTAAAACTCTATTGTTCAATCTCCAGCCAAATATTCCTACCTCTGTGCTTCCAACTTGTGCATTACAATCACCAATGGTTATCAATGTATCTTGATTCCATGTTCAATCTCACACTGAAGGCATTGGTAGAATTCTTCAGTTTATCCATCACTAGTTTTAGTAGTTGGCATGTAAATGTGAAAATAATTGTATTAACTGGACTTCCTTGTGGATATGTAAATATAACCTTCTCACATACTTCAACAGATACTGTATATACTCATGTATAAGCCGAGTTCTTCTAATGTGGTTTTTGTGGTAAAATTAGGTGTCTCAGCTGATATTTGGGTCAGCTTATACTCGAGTATATATGGTAGCTTGAAATCTCATTCTTCTTGATGTGTCAATCCCAGCATAGCAAACCATAAAATTTTCTGATTCAAAATGGCCAATGCCAGTTCATTCCTGACCACTCAAGCCTAGGATATTAAACTTTATCCATTCCCTTTTATTTCTGATAACTTCCAATTTTCCTAGATAGTTTTTATATTCCAAGTTCCAGATATGAATACATTTTGTAGCTATTTCTTATTTTGAGTCCTACACCATGTATGAATGAAGGTCCCCAAAGCTTTACTCCATCCAAGTCATTTGGACAGTTCAGTAGTTATGCACTGGGCTTCTAACCACAAAGTTAACAGTTAAAAACCACTAGCCTCTCTGAGGGAGAAAAAGGAGGCTTTCTGCTCCCATAAAGAGTTACAGTCTAGGAAACCCACAGAAGTTCTACCCTCTCCTATAGGGCCTTTATGAGTTGGGATGGATTCAATGGCAGTGAGTTGAGTTGAATTGAGTAATTTGAGAAGATAGCTCTGTCTCGGTTGTATTTTCAGTGCCTTCCAACCTGAGGGGCTCATCTTTGGACACGATATTGATCATGTTGTATTATTAATAAAGTTTTTAGCGGCTAATCCCTTAGGAGGGTATTTATTCTTTGGAGTGTGTTCTTAGTCTGAACACTCTGAAGGAATCTTTCAGCTTCGGTGATCCTGCTGGTATTTGAAATGCCAGTGACACAGCTTCCAGTGTTACAGCAACACACAAGCTGCAACAGTTCAACAAACTCACAGAGAAGTGGTGATGACCCTATGAGGCAGCTTGGAACTGGCCGCTCGTGTTTCAAGTCTATAAATCTTTCTGAAAATCAGCCACCATATCTTTCTCCCAGGCAGCAGTTGTTAAATTCAAACCATTAACCTCTGACTTAGCAACCTGGCCCTTTAAGCACTGCAGTGCCAAGGCCCATGGTTTACCATTTCTGCACTTGAGTTAAAGAGCCCTTTTAGTCCAGTGGTTAAGCACACCACTTCTAAGTCAGTGGTTCTAACCCACCAGCCACTCCACAGGACACAGGTATGGCCATCGGGTTCCCTACAGAGCCCAGCCTTGGAAATCCATGAGGGAAGTTCTACCCTCTTCTAATGCATGCTATGAGCTGGAATTGATTCTACCAGAAAGGGTTTCATTTTTGGTTTATGCTTTAGCTTCTTCTGAGAAAATTGACAAAATACTTCAGTTACTTAGATTCTCTATGAAATACAAACTAGTGTTACTAGATTTTTTTCTTCTCATGATAAGATTTTTTGAAGCCAGACATTTCATTATGTCTTATAGGAAGACGATTGTTGACCTTTTGCCAAATAGTTGTCTCTAGTCTGTGCCGTGAGTGTGGAAAGATTTGTAGGAGGTTTCATGTTCTCAATGGTAATTCTCCTCTAAAGCAACGGAGATGTGCAGGTGACTCACGCAGACAAATGTGCCAGCCTAGAGAAAGCCTACATCTGAAAGTTTATGCAATCATTTCTCCTCAGTTTCCCCCAGCAGAAACCGTGTTCATCAGGGTTGTGAATTAAGGTCCCTCACTATAATGTGTCAGCTCACCCTGGCCTAATATCATTAATAATATTGTATCTCTAATTGTAGGGTGAAGAGCTGTGGTCATGGTAAAGGAATAAGAGGCACATACGAAAGACACAGATTTTTGTGTTGAGAGAAATGGATCACATTATAGCTAGAAACAGGAAAGTCGATTCCTTACTTTCCTAAAGTAACAACAACAAAAGTGCACTACTTCTATTGTGTTCTAGAGGGTTAAGCCCCCTTAGTCATTTTAGAGAAGTGATAAGGACTGAAAACAGAAAAGAAAAATAATAAAATTAAAACAGTTAAATTCTTCTCCCCCCACCCCCACCCCCAACAAATCCCAGAACTCATTGGGAAACCTTTTACCCTGTGAGAAGTCATAAGCCCCCTTTGGCTTCTTCTTCTGAGAATTTTTTTAATGTATTAGAAGGAAATTATTGTTTTAAAATAACCTGTCTGGGCACCATCTTTCTCTGTTTATGTGATTTCTCACTCATTTTCCCTAGGATTCCCAGAAGGGGAGAACACACACATTTTCTGTTCTTTGCACCAACTCTTTCGGCCAGAGACTCATCCTGACCTATCCAGACCTACTATCCCTTTTACAAGCAAAGCTGATGCCCAGCCAAGTGGTCCAGAGCACCGAGCCCAAACTTCCAGCTACCTGAATTCCTTCAGAGCACCAGAAAGCCAGATATAACAGGAAAGCAACCACATCGAGAGGGACCTAGGGTTGATTTCTTCTTAAAACAAGGTCAGGCCCCAACTTTGCCCACAGAGCCTCGGGGAGTCCAGAACGTCTTTCTGGTAGCTTCAGAAGAGGGTGCGCCATCTCATCTTTTATGCCCCCTTCTGCTTTTCGTTGACAGCATCAAGGCTGGGCCATGGCCGAATAAAGTTATAGCACCTCCTACCTCGGAGACTGAATTCAGTGTGAACCAACAAAACAACCAAAGTTGCGTTCAATCTAACAAATAATATTTAAAAGATTAACAGAAAATTCATGGATGATGAACTAAATGATATATTAGTTTGTCAGCCCTGTTAAATAATAGATGTGTGCACTTACTGCATTGCAAGTTACTAGGCAAAATCATAAGCTTCTATAACTGCTTTCTTTATTAGACAATATAGAACTTCAGCTGAATTAAACATTTGGAAATGGAAGCAAAATTGAATTCTCTTATGTCAAGTGAATACAGAAAAGGCTTCAAATTACTGCGGTTTTATGCAGCAAGTGGACTGCACATTGCATGTTCGTTAGCATCTCCTTTCAAGATGAGATTCACCACTGACATTTAGGAATGCAATTATCTATTTAAAATAGTCTGAAATCCTTGATTTGAAGAAATTTAAAGAAATAAAGGGTAACCATCTTATCAGTGGGTAGCTTTCATTTAGATAGTGTAACAGGGAATTCGGTCATCTCCAATTTTCAAGTTATTTCTTTAACGTCAGGACAGAGATCAGACGTGCCCTATACTGAAAGCTGTGTTCTTTGCAAATGAATTGCATCGGTCCAGCTTAGAGTCAAGAGGTTTTGCAAGTGTCTTACACAGGCGCTTCACTATATCAGAAGAGACTATGTTGTTTTTTTTTAACAATTTATTGGGGCTCATACAATTCTTTTCACAGTTCATACATATACATACATCAATTGTATAAAGCACATCTGTACAGTCTTTGTCCTAATTATTTTTTTCTCTTTTCTTCTTTTACATTTTATTAGGGACTCATACAACTCTTACCACAATCCATACATATACATACATCAATTGTATAAAGCACATCCATACATTCCCTGCCCCAATCATTCTCAAAGCATTTGCTCTCCACTTAAGCCCCTTGCATCAGGTCCTCTTTTTTTTCCCCCTCCCTCCCCATTCCCCCCTCCCTCATATGCCCTTGGTAATTTATACATCGTTGTTTTGTCATATCTTGCCCTATCCGGAGTCTCCCTTCCCCCCTTCTCTGCTGTCCCTCTCCCAGGGAAGAGGTCACATGTGGATCCTTGTAATCAGTTCCCCCTTTCCAACCCACTCACCCTCCACTCTCCCAGCATCGTCCCTCACACCCTTGGTCCTGAAGGTATCATCCACCCTGGATTCCCTGTACCTCCAACCCTCATATGCACCAGTGTACAGCCTCTGTCCTATCCAGCCCTGCAAGGTAGAATTCGGATCATGGTAGTTGGGGGGAGGAAGCATCCAGGATCCGGGGGAAAGCTGTGTTCTTCATCGATACTACCTCACACCCTAATTAACCCATCTCCTCTCCTAAACCCCTCTATGAGGGGATCTCCATTGGTCGACACTTGGGCCTTGGGTCTCCACTCTGCACTTCCCCCTTCATTTAATATGATATATATATATATATATACATATATACATATACATATATACATATACACATATATACACATACATACACACACTTATATCTTTTTTTTTTTGCATGATGCCTTATACCTGGTCCCTTGGGCACCTCGTGATCGCACTGGCCGGTGTGCTTCTTCCATGTGGGCTTATTTGCTTCTGAGCTAGATGGCCGCTTGTTCACCTTCAAGCCTTTAAGACCCCAGACACTATCTCTTTTAATAGCCGGGCACCATCAGCTTTCTTCACCACATTTGCTTATGCACCCACTTGTCTTCAGTGATCCTATCATGGAGGTGTGCAGTCAATGATATGATTTTTTGTTCTTTGATGCCTGGTAACTGATCCCTTTGGGACCACTCGATCACACAGGCTGGTGTGTTCTTCCATGTGGACTTTGTTGCTTCTGAGCTAGATGGCCGCTTGTTTATCTTCAAGCCTTTAAGACCCCAGTCACTATCTCTTTTGATAGCCGGGCACCATCAGCTTTCTTCACCACATTTACTTATTCACCCACTTTGGCTCCAGCCGTTGTGTCGGGAGAGTGAGCATCATAGAGTTCCAATTTAATAAAAGAAGGTATTCATGCATTGAGGGAGTGTTTGAGTAGAGGCCCAAGGTCCTTCCGCCACCTTAATACTTGACCTATAAATATAGACACATAGATCTATTTCCCCATCCTCCTATATATATTTGCATGTACATGTCTTTGTCTAGAACTCCATGAATGCCCTTTGACTCCTAGCTCTTTTCTCCATCTCCCTTGACTTTCCTCCTGCCCTACTACCATGCTTCATCACCACCTGGGCTAGAGTATACCTCTTCTCTAAGCAACCTTACCCTTGATCATTTCCCACCAGGCCTGCCACTCCCACTTCTCTACCATTTGGGGTCCCATGTTTTTCCCTTGTCCCTGGGTTTGTTAACACCACTTCCTTACCCCCCCTACCCCCCACCCCAAGTCCCCCCAAAACTGTCGGTCCCGTTGTTTTTCCTCCAGATAGTTCATCCAGCCTGTCCCATTCAGACAGACCTGTGGAGTCACTAACATGCACGAAAACTAGACAGAGGAAAACAAAGCAACAGTGTACAACCAGACAACAAAAACAAACCACTGACAAAGAACTATGTTTTAGCCAGAATTTTGGACAGAAAGGAAAATTCCATAATACCCCTTGCTGACGTCAAGTCCTTTGGACAAGTGTATTCTCCCTGTAAATATTCCATTTCACAATGAATTTCACAATATCATGGTGAAGATCCACTCTTAGCTCCATCCAATGTCACTAGTATTCAGGCAAGTATAATTTCAGCTGAAGAGGATGAGGAATCAAATTCTAGTTGGGAGCAGAAGACAATGAAAATCCATCAGATGGCACCCAAGAACGCAGATGCCTTCAAACATTGAGCAAGACTATGACGGGTGAATGACTGAGTACTAGAAAACCAGTGTTATTCTAGGTACCTTGCTATTGTTAGTAGGTGCCTTTGAGTTAATTCTGACTCATGGTAACACCGAGGCCACCATCAGGAATCATTGCCCAGCTTGTGCCATGTAATCGTTGCTGTGTTTGAACTCCTTGTGGCAGCCACCATGCCAATCCATCTCCTTGAAGGTTTTCCTCTTTTTTGCTACCGTTCTACTTAAGCAAGTATGCTGCACTTTTCCAGGGATGGGTCTCTCCTGGTGATATCGCTGGAGTCTGTGAGATCAAGTCTTACATTTTCGCTTCTAAGGAACATTCTGAGTGAGCTTCTTACAAAACAGATTTGTTTGTTCTTCTGGCAGTCCATTGTATTTTCAACATTCTGCACCAGTACGCAATCCAAATGCACCCATTCTCTTTCCATCTTCCTATCCAGTGTCCAACTTTCACACGCATGGGAAGTGACTGAAAATACCACAGCGTGGGTCAGATAGATATACCTTCGTCCTCAGAGTGACGCCTTGCTCTTCAGCACTTGAAGGGGGTCTTATGCAGCACATGGCGGACACCTACGTGGACTAAATAAAGATTCCTGCCTTCATAGTTCACATTCTAACTCAGGAAAGATAAATAATAAACATAACAAGTAAACTACAGAGAGTGCTATCAGGTGTTCAGTGCCTATGGGGTTAAAAACATAAAGCAGGGTGAAGATCGGGAAAGTCTTTTGTGAGGGACTAAGAAAAACATGTGTAGAAGAGAGTCGAACTGAGCTCCTAGTGTTTTCGGAAGCTTCTTTCTCAGAAGTCGATGACCAAGGCCCCCTAGGTGAGTGGCCCCAGCTGGTTCTATTCCCCAGGACCGCAGTCAGCTTTACATGGTTACAGTCAAGGGCATCCTACCACTTCGCAGCAAATGTTTCCACTTACAGGGTAGGGGTGGTGTGTTGGGCTGCCAGCCTGAAGGTCAACAGTTAGAACCCATGAGCGGCCCTGAGGGGAAGAGACGAGGCCTTCTGCTCTCATAGGGATTACAGCCTCCCAAACCCACAGGGTCCAAGTCTATCCTAGAGCGTTGCTATGAGGCTGTATCAACTCAATGACAATGGATCTGGGTTTGGTGTTGTGTTTTATCCTGTTGGAGGTAGGAGACAGATACGTTCAACCAAATTATAGATGAGACTGTTCCCCAACCTGTTTTAGCCCTGTGTAACCCTGTAAATTCCACAGCTTGCCCAAGAAAACTACCCATAGGATATGAAATGTTGTCATATATATACACGTACAAACATATATGTAGATATATTTCATGTACAGACCATAATTAGCCTGTACCTTCCTCCCTGATAACCTGATTTACATCTACTCAGTATAGCAATGTTTCCCAAATACTGCCCCGTGTGTGTGTGTGTGTATGAGTGTGTGTGTGTGTGTGTGTGAGTGTGTGTGTGTGAGTGTGAGTGTGTGTGTGTGTGTGTGTGTGAGGGTGTGCTTTAGGGAGGAGAAGGGGGATGGAAGGGAGCTACTGGAATTATCCAAGAGGATGGAAAAAGCGGATACCTACACTTTATCCTGGATTATGGGCTATAGTATACAAGTTTTAATTGCCAACAGGGCACTGAGAAATTTTTTTTCTTTTTTCTTGAAAAGGAGATGCTATCCCAAATAAATTTGGGAGCCTATGATATGCTATATTGAGTTTCTGAGATTGCACCTTGTCACCGGGGCAGAGAGCTTCATTGTCCCCCTTGGGTTTGAACTGCCAGCTTGGTAGTTAGCAGCATATAGCCTGCCCAACCACACCTAAGATGAAGGTAGTGTCCTCATCTTCTTTTACGTTCAAGAGCTAAGTTTTCCATGACAGCCTGCATCTCAGCACTTTCTTTATCTCCGGTTCTGCAGCAGAGCTGGCTCAGATGGCACCAGGGTTTGAGGCTTTCTCTGCCACCTCTGCTACCAGACATGGCTGACATGGGCTGGAGCCAAGAACATGCCAATACTCTCCATTCCACAGTGGCAAGGTCCCCACAGAACCAGCCTGCTATCAGGGCTTGCATTTAAATTATGAAATTAACTTCTGCTGAGTATGACTTTCCCATTCCTTGCACATTGACATGTTTTTTTTATTTCTTAAAAATGTTTTCATTTACAATTCTCCTGGGCATTGTGAGTACATTATGTATTCAATGAATGATCTTATAGAAAGTCAAGAAATTCCCCCAGTAATATTATCTCTGAGTTTTTAATAAGAATTAATGAAGCAGCTATAAAGTTCAAACAATTTTACAGCAAAAACCAATGCATTAGAATTCGTGGTCTATTGATAATATATAAACACTATTAATATATAAACATTTATAAAAATCAATGTTTTTATAATGGCAGAACAGAACACCGTGAAATATTATTAAACCTTGGATAGGCATTAATAGCAGGATGAAATGGATAAATTCCTCTGAGAGCACAAGAAAGTTCTCAAAGGTTTCTTCCTGTTATAGAATGTACCCTAAAACACCAAGAATGACAACTAGGTGACATAGTAATCATAAAACTCCCTTTGTCACAAAAACATCAGTTACCCATAAGCTAACTTACAGTCTATTTTATGCACACAAAAAAAGGTTTTTTTTGTTTGTTTGTTTTTTGCTTTTGGAAATTTCCCTTGCTTCCTGAGATATAATTCTAAAACCTTGGTAATTTCTGAAGCAGATGGGGTGCTTTTCTTATGAAAAGCCTCAAGATAGCATGTGAGAATTTGCATACATGAACTGGCCAAGCCACCAAGGCCCCTTGCTGGTTATGATGCCCACTGATCTTGGGGGGCGGGGGCGGGGGGGTCATGGTCACTCACGCCTGCTAAGATAAGCCAATGAATCGCTTTCCACTGTATATTTCCCCCTTTAACATATATTGTAACTGGCCTTAGACAAGCCTTCCTATTTTTCAGAATAAGAGGCTTCCTGTGTACACACAGATGAGCTGATCAAAGAGAATTTATATGCTTTCATTTTTGTGTGTGTGCTTCTGTTTTGACAATAGAAATGATGAATTAAAAGAATGTTAAATTGATACTAGTCTGTCCTAAATTGCAATCTGCTGTTTAATCGGAACCCACTGACAATGAGCTACTTGCATGCTCTTCCATAGGGATGAGAGTGTAAAGTCAGAGGCATCTGTTGTGGAAGTGGAAGTGTCTGAAGGCAGAGCCACATATACCTCCATGTAGTCTTGTCATGAGCCTGTAATTCACGCTGAATATTAAAGGTGCCTTCTCGAAGATTAGTTCCTCTAACTTTGATGCTGGCCTACCTGTAGGTATACCTGTAGCTGACAGACATTCTTTTCCCTGAGGCAGGTGCAGGCTATCACAATCTGTGCCCAGGGGTCTTTCCTTCCACTAAGGTCAACCAGATGCAAGACGTGATCATTCATGGCCAGCGTGTCTTGATGCATGACATCATCAGTTCATCTTTCCAGTGGACTCCCAGAGGCAGACAAGGGTGAGAAAACAATTCCATAACAGGTTACCAAGAATCCTTTCCTACCATTATCCTGTGGTCGCCCTGGAATAAACTGAAGCCCTCACGCACTTGCAATGGCATACTTTTAAGCACATATATGTCAGTCACCTATCACTGCCAATCCCCTGCTCTCTTAGACGCTCCGCCTTTCATTCCCCTGGTTATCGCTCCCCCACTCATGATTTTGTGACGTGAATTCTGGCTCCAGCTGCATAACAAGGCTTGTTTTTTCAGTGTGCAGGGAAGCAGCCATCCTCATTCTGACTTTGAACATCTTCCCAGCCAGGATCATCTCTGGACTTTCAATAAAACACCAGGAATAACAACTGGGTGACATTGGGACCGTAACACTCCCCATTTCTGTTTACTGAGTGTGTGTTTTCATTCTAGCAGCCACAGAAGAAAGTCTCACCGATGGATGGGCAGATTCTAGCGCACCGGATTTGTCCTATTTGTTGTGTGTTATTCAACATTTGCTACCAGATGGATATAAGGCTTCAAACAATATTTTTGAGAAATAAAAGTTCTGTAAACCAGACAAAGACAAAGACACCTCATCCAGAGGAGGGAAAGCATTAGCAAGAGACCATCATGGCATCCAAAGGGTTACAGAATCTCATACTCTTCAATGGTGGGCAGAGAAAACTTGTCACAAAAACATGTTTGGTGGCGCAAATCAATACATGTTAATTTCAGGCAAGACTAAAGATGCGTGAATGGGCCCATCACTGTGACGCATACATTATGGTAGACAAGAGAGCTTACGAGATTGGTTCAGAGTACTCTGGTCAAGGCAGTCTAAGGCCAAGGATGTGACTTGTGACCATGTGAACTGAGCACCCTAAAATCCATTAAAGGTGCCCCAAGCAAGTCCCTAAGGGCTTGGCAGCCTCTTCCTGGACCTACTGGAGGAATGGTAGCAATCTACTCAAGAATACACTCTACCAGAGGGCAGATCCACTCACATTGCTGGTAAAGTGGAGGCTAGATTCAGGTGGAGACTCATCAATGGACTTAGGACTTGCACTGTAAATCTTAAGCTCTAATGCAAGACTCAGACACAGAGACTGTCATAAATATGTGATATGTCCCCCTAGTAGTCCTTCTTAGTGGTAGAAAGAGTGTTGGAGCCTCACTCCTGTCCTAAGGAGAAAAACAGCAACAGAAGGGCAAAGACAATCATTTGTTTTAAGTTTGGCAGTGTTGAATCACACTGGATAGGAGCCAACCTCCCTAAGAGTTCTAAAGGATCTCACAATCCAATAATTAACATTCATAATCATAGCCCCAGAACATCAAGAAGTGGTTAAATGTGTTCATTATTTACTAAAGCAGGGGTGTTACTATTTCCATTAGGACCGTTGAAAATGTTTTAAAAACTGGGGGGTTGAAAGTGTCAACTCAATGAAGCACATATGGATCATTTCCCTCAAGATACCACACAAGCGAGGTGCAGCTTTTTCAGAGTGCAGAGGCAGCTGGTGGAGCAGCTAATTAGGAATCAGTCAAGTTGAGCTCTATGTTCTGCCACTTACTTTGGGCAGGTCCAGTGACTTCCCAGAGCCCCTTATTTGTCATCTGCAAAAGAATTCATTAACATCTTGTCCTCCCCACTGAACAAGATGTTTGCGAGAAACAAGTGAGTACTTTATATGCCAATCCTGTCAGAATTATAACGGGTTTTCTTGATGCCAGACATAATTATTACTGAATAATTTATAATGATCTTTTCCATCAGACCCAGCTAATGATACAATGCATAAATAAGAGTGATAGTACTTCATTTGTATTTGGTGTCTACATGGTCAGGCTAGTTATATACATGCATAGTACTGTGCGAGCCCGTCAGGACACAACAATAAGAAGTCGGCTCTAGCATTTGCCGCAATGCATAGTATTCATGATAAATTATTTGCTCAGGGTTTCATATTTGAAGTTGTACCAATAAGATCGTGTTATTTTTTTATGATAATTCCAGAAATGAATTAATCAGCAATTTTATTACTTAATGCCAAGCAGCTAAGGAATAATCCTCTTGCTTTAATTAGGACTTTAATCAAAAGAAAAATAAAATAATTGTAATCCTTACCTCAACTTCATTTCCCTTCCTCAAATGTTCTCAATCTGATTCTAGATTTCTTTATAGACAGCAAACATCTCTGATGGAATGTGTTTAATCAGTTATGTCTCTTGGGAATAAATAGAAATTTGGTGATGACTCACTGACCAATGACATCTAGGTGGAACGAGATGGCAATTCCAACTCATGGCAGCCCTGTGCTTCAGAGCAGAACTGCACTCCATAAAATTGCCAAAGGGAAGTAGATCACCAGGCCTTTCTACACGTTGCCACTGGGTGCATTTGAACCCCTAACTTTTTTTTAACGCTTTTATTGACATCTCTTCCATACATCATAACAATTCAATAGTTCAATCATATCAAGAAGAGTTGTACGATCATCACCACGATCAATTTTAGAACATATTCTTCTTCCCTGTACACATTGTTAGCGTAATTTTTTTAATATTGACAAAAATCTACACATCAAAACATTCTCCAACTCGACACCTTCTACATGCATATTTCAGTGCATTGATTATACTCAGTTGTACAACCATTATTGATATCCTTTTCAATATTACTCCACCACCATTAACATGGACTCAAGGTCCCCTTGACAACAACTCTTCCTCCACCCATGGTAACCACTGGTCAACTTTAGTTTCTGGTTGGTGTTTTTTTGGCTTTTGAGGTTTTTTTAGAGGTTCTTGATATAAAATTCAAATAACATACATTTCCATAGTAAGTCGCTTTTTAAAAGTTATGTATACATTATCACAATCCGTTCTAATACTCCTTTTCCACTCCTACATTCGTTATTTGCTCCCTAACTCCCCTCACCCTCTCCACGCCTCAGTCACTGATAAACCTTCAGTTATTATCTCTATGCATCCACTCCTTCTGTGCTTCATGAACTGGGAAAAATAACAGAACAATAAAAAACAAAAACAAGATGAAACAGAAAAAATATATAATAATTACACTAAAATATAAATATAAAGAATAAGAAAGAAAAGACCACCAATAATATCTTAAAAGCCAGAGAAAATTTTCTGTCCTGGAACAAGCAAGATATATTTATACCTATGGAAAATTCAGGTTGGGTCAAGAGGGAGGTCAACTGGTCAAGTATCATATTATACCGTGATTCCCCCATAAATAAGTTTGCAATAAATAATCTGTCTGATACTACAGCTGTTTGAATCCCACGTCATCCTTCTCACTGCCCTCTAATCAATTCTGACTCATAGTGACCCCCTGTGGGTTTCCAAGACTAATCGTTATAAGAATACAGAGCCCAGTCTTTCTCCTGTGGAGTTGCTCATGGTTTTGGACTGCTGAGCCTTCTACAAACTGGTGTTCACAAATGATGCTCTCATATTATTCCCGTCATCTATGTGGATTTTGTTACGGTCATCTTTGGATCACACAGACTAGTGTGGTTCTTCAATGTGGACTTAACTGATGCCTTACTTCGATAGTTGCTTATTTGACTGTAAGCCTTTAAGACCCCAGAAACTATTCCAATTGATAGCTGGGCACCATCTGCATCTCCAGTACACTTTGTCTTAACAACTGTATCTTCAGTGATTTCTTCCTGAAGGCGAAGCCTGAATAGGGTCAATTGACTGTCCTTGGGTGGAGGCTAGAATTATGTGGGATCCCAGAATCCAATCCACCTGCTTGGCCACAGGTTATGAACAACTCTGGCGTATTTTGGCAGTCATATTAACACACACACACACACACACATCAATAACAACAACCAAAGAAAAGAAAACATAAACAACCAAAGAAAAACACTGTCAATCCCCCCCCCCCCCAGATATCAGGCAATTGCATTGATGACATCAATAACCTACCCAATGTCATAGAATGTAAGGTACTGCTGACATGAGGAGCTGATGCAAGCACAGCCCAACTTTGAGCCTCAATGCAGGAGCTGTTGCTTTGTACAGATTCATTTAAGGGATGGAACTCTATTTACATGGAGCATGGAGATTAGTGCGAGGGGAAAACTTACTGTAACTTTTCTCACAAGGTAAGATCCTGCCTATCAGATTAACACCCAGAGGTTCTGGGTCCCCATTCCTTGGAAGCCCACTAAGCCAGTCTGAACCAAGTCAACGACCCCCGCTCCCACAGTCTTGTGGTGGCCTTTCTTTGCTCCCTCTCCTACACAGGCATTTCAGTCCCGAGTCCCAGAGCTGCAAGTTGCTTTGAGGCAGGGCCCAGTTTGTTCCGTCGGGATTACATGTGGAGTCGCTCTGGTGTGGCCCTGGAGAGCAGACATTCTGTGCTAGCCAAGAACCTTCAAGGAAGGGTACTGAAGTGACAAGAACCAATCTTATAAAGCCAAGAGCATGGAGAATAGAGAATTCTGTGAGGAGGTAGGGGGCAGTGAGAGCAGCTAAGGCAGCTTAAACTCCGATCTCCTGCCACCGTACTCCAAGGCCTGTGAGGAGAAAAGAGGTCAATAATAATTTTAGGGGGTATTATGATTGTACCAATTTCCTATAATATAATTAGAATTTATTATCTTTACATGTAGCCGCTTTAAAAAAAAAACAATGTTCTCTCTTCTATTTCTCTAAGGCAGAAGTCCAGCTCATGTTGTGGCAAGCTAAAATCAAGAGTGCATAGTGCTGCAAGTTACAGCACAGATTGAGCTTAAAATCAAGCTATTAACTTGAGAAAAGTGCTTCAGAAGGACTGTTCATCATTGAAAGGACACAGTTCTTCTTTCATTTCAGGGGAATTTTTAAATTACTGTCCCAAATGCATTTTCTCTTCCATTTGTTGACTTCTTTGTTGTAGAAGCACATTATTTCCCTTTTAGGAATTCTTTGTCTCTCGCACAGAACACTTCCTCTCGAAGAGTTACAGTCCCGCTGATTCCTTTCCTAATTTCAACTGCACTGAAATTACCACAAGCCTTTCCTTGCTAATCATTGGATTTTAAGCCTTATCTATTCTGTTCCTCACAATTTGGGGGTTAATTATTATCTGTCATGGAATTGTTCACAAAACTCTGAATTCACTCCTTCCCTTTAACTCTACGGTCTTACCATAATGCCTTAGAAATAAAGAACTCAAGCAGTGCAGAAGAAGAAAGGATGATTTCCTTAGATATTTAAGAAAGTGATTGCCTCTTGGCAGAGGTAGAGGAGACTAAGTTGGGCCTCAATATCTTGCCTGAAAGCCTACATACCTAACACTACTCCAAAGACAAGAAAAACAGGAGGAAGAACAAGTGGGAAGAGAAAGATACGGAGTCTATTTATTACACATTCCTTCATTGAATTAGACTATCCTTGAACAAATAGGAGCGTTCTTCAAACTTGACATGGAAACTTCCCTTATCTTTTAAGTCTATTTCCATGACATTTTTTAATGTCGTCATGACATTTTTGAATTTTGAAGTTCCTCATATTGGTGGAGTACCTTTCACATCACAGCATGTAGCACACAAAAATAACACACAAGCATGATTCCTCCCTTCACTGAGTGTGCATGCAGCAGGAGAGTTAATGAAGTGGAAGGGCTATGGAAAGTAAAGCAGGTAGGAGGAACAGAATATGGGAAGGTTTCGGGGCTGGGAGGAGTATTGCCTTTCAGGAAGTAAATTCACTGCTAACTCACTGCTATCAAGTCCACTCTGATTCATAGTGACCCTCTAGGACAGGGTAGAACTGCCTCTGTGGGTTTCTGAGATTGTAACTCTTTATAGGAACAGAAAACCTAGTCATTCCCCCATGAACTGGTTGGTGCTTTTGAACTGCTGACCTTGCAGTTACCATCCCAACTCCATGCCACCAGGGCTCCTGTTCCAGGGAGAAAAGGAGGCACAACTGGGAAAAGGGGAGAGTGAGCAAGAAAGTGGCACAAGATAGCATTAAAAGAGTCTCCAGAAAGATGAGTGGAGTGGCCATGGGAAGAATATCCCACACCACCAGAGAGTGTGATTCCCAGATTCCCAGCATGAAGATAAGGACACACAAATTATTAAAATGAACAAGCATCAGTGCCTGGTGATTGATTCCTCTTTGTCACCGGCTATCAGACAAGCCAGAGGAGCACAACTCCCCACACATGCCTACTGACTTTTCACAGTCACAGAGTTAGCTAGGGTGGCTGATTGGCCCAGCTGCAGGGACATAGCTCTGTGTGTCCAGCCTGGAGCAGATATAAGCACAAATAGGCTTGGTTCTTGGTCTAAACCAGGGGAGCTCCATTCTGACCCCTTCACATCCCTAACTTCCCAAGAGCAGGGACAGCTCAGCCTACCTACCCACACAGGGATGACGCTAGTGGGCAGGCTCTAGGGAGGATAACCAATGAATAAATAGATCTTCGAGACCAATATAAAGGGGTAGAAAGTCGGCCTTCCGACCATGAAATATATATCACCCCTCTTATGTGCCCTCCATAAGAACCACCTCCAAAGAGGAGACCTCACATCAGCTGGGAGCACTCCTTCAAGAAGGGAGAAAGGGCGATAACGATCCACTTGATGGAATACAGCCGTGAGACAAGGCTTCAAAAACTCAACAGACCTCCACAGGAACAAGGGGAAAATAGAAAAGCAAGTTAAAACCAGGGGATGGGGAGCATCTCCATTAAGAGAAGGCATTTTTACTTCTGCTGTGGGTTTGGTGGGTCAATGGGAAGAAGCAGCCTCTCCTTGGGAAGGGAAGCTAAACAATAATCATAGGGAATCTAAGGGGAGAATCAATCTGCTTCCAGGTTCCTGGGCAGAGACTTTGAATAAGTCCCTACACAACCCTCCAGTGACTCTCACCAGGGACTAAGCATTATGGTGGCCTTGGTCACCAACCTTAGAAGAGCATGCCATCACCCAGGGGTCACACCAGAAAGACACAGCATGGAAGCCCTTCTGAGCAAACTGGACCCTACCTCAAAATTACCTGTAGCCTTTGGACTCAGGACTGAACTTCTCTGATGGGAAAGGAAGCAAAGGATGACCACCCCAAAATTGTGGCCATGGCAATTGTTCAACCTTGAGAAAGACCCCTGGCTTAGGGAGCATCCAATGAAAGGGGACCCAGAACCAACATATATTTAGTATCTCAATGCTCGTCTCACATTATTATGACACATATTAATCTGATATGCAAGGACCTTGTAGAAAATGCTACAGTAAATTTCCCCATAGCACCAACCCCAATGCTCAATGTAAATAGAGCTCAATCAATTTAGAAATCAATGTGTGCAAAGCAACAACTCATGGACTGCAGCTCACAGTTAAACTATACTTGCATAAACTCCTCATATTGATAGTACCTTAAATTCTGTAACATTGGGTAAATTATGTCATTCAATCCCCTTATATCCCAGGGGAATGGCTGACAATGTTTTTCTGTTTGCGTTTCTTTTTTCTTTCTTTGGTTGTTCTTGTTGGCTTTGGATTTTGTCATATTATGACTGTCACAATAAACCAGAGTTGTTCATAACCATTGGACAAGCAAATACATTCTGGGCTTTCACTTAATTCTAGCCCCAATTTTTTTAACATGGCCATGCTCAAAACTCGCCTTCATGATCACTGAAGATAAAGGTGCTACAGCAAAGTGTGGTGAAGAAAGCAGATGGTGCCCTGCTATCAATTGGAATAGTGTCTGGGGTCTTATATTAAAGGCTTGTATTCAAACAAGATGCCATCTATGTATTCAAACAAGATGCCAACTAAGTTCACATTGAAGAAGCACAACAGCCTGTGTGGTCCAAAGATGATGATAACAAAATCCAAATGTGAGGAAGGGAAATATATCAGAGCTTAAATTGTGAACAGCCAATTTGTAGACGGATATGGAGGGAAGTTGGAGCACCAAATCCACCTTCAGAGCATCTAGTCAGGTTAAGTCTCTGGCAGATCCTCTCTAGCCACAGGCAAGGTACTCAAACAGCTTTGCTATGAGACAGAGACTGTCATAAACTTGGTTATAGTGGAACAAACCATGGTTTAATATACTTGGTGAGTTGACCTTCCCATACTTGGTTAGTTGACCCACACTAAATTTGCTCTAGGCCTACATATTTCTTGTTTGCTCCAAGACAGAAATTTTTTCTCTGACTTTTAAAATATAGTTAAAGGTCTTTACTTTCATCTTCTTTATATTTATCTTTATCTTTATATCGTTAATAACATGATTACATTTTCCTTCTTTCTGTTTCATTTTGTTTTTGTTTTTATATTGTTTCTGTTAGGGTTCCCAGTTCATGAAGCAAAGAAGGAGTGGATGCATCAGTCAATAACTATAGCAATGACTTATAGCTAAGGTGAGGGCGGGAATGGTGAGGGGAACTGGGGAGCAAATAGTGAATTTGGGAGGGGCAGGGGGCACTAGAATAGATTGTGATGATGTAGATACAACTCTTTATAAAAGTGACTTAACGACGGAAGTGTATGATATGTGAATTTTATATCAGGAAAGCTACTAACATAGAAAATGCAACCATAATTGACCAATGGTTGCCATGGATCATGAAGGAAGTTTTTCAACTAAGGTATATTAAATGTACGTTACCAGTGATGGAATAATTTGAAAAATGATATCAATAATGGTGGCACAATACATCAATGGCACTAAATTATACATGTAGAATTTGTTGAATTGAAGAATGGTTTCTATATTTTTGCCAAAATTTTTAAAATAGCAATTACACTAGTAATAATAAGTACAAGGAAGAAGAAAATGTTCTAAAATTGATTGTAGTAATGATTGTACAACTCTTCTTGATATAACGGAAGTATTGGATTATATGATATATGGAAGAAGTACCAATAAAAGTTAATTTTATAAAATGACCTAAGTAAGAGGACTCCAGATCTCATCGGACGTGGTAGACCAATGAAAGGATGTGGGGAAGGACCATGGGGAGGAGATGATCCAGGCACGGTGCAGGGTAGCAATGATGAAGCATGCAATTTTCCTCTAGTTCTTGAATGCTTCCTCCCTCTCACTATCATGATCCAAATTCTGCCTTACACACAAGGAATCCAGGACAGATGAAGCCCTCAGGACCAGTGGTGAAAAAGGTATGGAGGGAAGGTGAGGGAGAAAGGGGGAACTGATTACAAGAATCTACATATAACCTCCTCCCTGGGGGATGGACAGCAGAGAAGTGGGTGAAGGGAGACGCCGGATGGTGTAAGATATGACAAAATAATAATAACTTATAAATTACCAAGGGTTCATGGGGAAGGGAGGAGCAAGGATGGAGGGGGAAAATGAGGAGCTGATAACAAGGGCTTAAGTGGAGAGCAAATGTTTTGAAAATGATGAGGGAAACAAATGTGCAAAAGTGCCTGACACATGGCTGGCTGGCTGGCTGGATGGATGGATGGATGGACGGATGGATTGTGATAAGAGTTGTACGAGCCCCCAATAAAATGATTTTTTTAAAAGGATGTGGGGTTTTATCCGAGTAGGTAAAGACATCTATAAGTTTTGAATAGTAAGCTGAGAGAAGATCAGACTCCCATTAGGGAAACCTCACCACTGACTGTAATGTGGAAAATGATTTAAGGATGCCCACTCTGAGGACTAGGAATTCTGAAAAGCCTTCTTGCTGCTGCAGAACATCCAGATGTGGGATGAAGTGGACAGACTTACTTGTAAATGCATCCCTGAGTGAACTTGAAGGAAGGGAAATCCCAAAAGAATACGAAGAATAACTATAAGCTAAAACTAGAAAGCTAAGTAGACTCTCAAATAAATGTTAAGACTAGAAACCGAGAGTTCTGACGAGTGCTCTGTGGGACAGGGCACATGAAACCTTGGGCCTATTCGAAGGCCTAAGTTCTGGGAGAAAGTGTCCTACATGAAAATTCATCTGCTGACAACGGAAGAGATAAATAAATCTATTTTACTCTGTTGCAGCTGTAGACTAGATGGAGTAAAAATACAATATTTTAAAAAACAAGAACCCTGACTCTCTCCAAATGTTGATTGGCATACATCAAAGAATTATTTAGTTAACTAACGAGGAAATAACTAAGGTAATAAATCTGGCTTCAAGAGAAGAATTTTAGCATATTTAGCCCCATAAAAATACCAAAATATGACTATTATTTTAGATATTGCTTACTGTCCCACAGGGCAATAAAAGTATTTGTATGGGTATCTTTCTGTTGGAGGAAAAAATCTTCAGTACCATTACCAAGTAATTATTTTACTACTTGTCAATTTTCTGCAAATAAACATGTAAATTCTCGGAGTCTGGTAAATAGTAAATACTAAGTCAAATACAAACCAAAAATTAAATTAATTTAAATTAAATTACAAATCCAATTCCTCCCTTGTGTTAACCACATTTCATGTATTCAATACCCTCATGTGGCTAATTACTGCTACCTTGGACAGTGCAGATTTATAGAGCAGTTGCCTGACCAGAGAAAGTTATTTTGAATTGTGCTGCCTTAGAGAATTAAGTCAGCCTTGAGTGGGCTTCAGACAAAGCTCCAAACGACATTGAAAGGATGTGCAGTCATCCTTTAGTCATATTTCCAAATTGTGGATAATTTTTCTTAGCAGTGGAAAATTTCATAATGATCATTATTGACTCCTCTGATTATAATCACATGAGTGCTTCTGTTTCCTTTCAGAAATGAAACTCCATTTCATATCAAAATCATTATTCATGATGCCTCACACTAAGAAAATGAAGGAGCCTAGGATGGTAGTACACAACAGGGACTGTCAGTCCATCTAAATTCTTATCTTAAAATTCCACAGATATTACTTTGTTCACTGGTCTAGGCATAGAGGTGAACATTCCCTAGTAAGCTTTCCATTCTATTTATATTCTTTTTTGTAGAAATCAAGTTACTTGAAAATCATTATAAAAATAATCAGAATTTTTTTTCATCAAGGTTTCAGGAATCACCAAGACTTACAGGAAACCCAACAATTATGATAAGCTATACATTTGTCTTGTCGGTCAATTCGTCTGTCAGTTTGTGGCACTGTGGTGGCTGTGTGTTCCTGTGATACTGAAGGCTATGTCAATAGTACTTCAAATACCAGCAGGGTCACCCAAAGTGAACAGGTATCATTGGAGCTTCCAGGCTGAGAACAGACAATGAAGAAGACATAAGCTGTCCGCTTCATACGTATTAGACACCAAAAATCCTACAGCTAACATCCAAACATTGTCAGGTGCTGAAAATCGAATGAGTAGGGGCTAAACATTGTCACAGATAGTGCTAGCTGATGAGACCTTCGTGTCAGAAGGGACACAAAGGATTACTCAGGAAGAGCTGCCTTCTCAAAGTGGGGTGGACTGTACTGACGCCGATGTGGTAAAGCCTGTGGGTGTAAAGTATTTAGGACTGTCATTTGTTGATGGGGAACCACCAAGAAATTAGAAGAAACAGCTGCAAATGTCAATTAATAATTGGAACTTGGAATTTACAAAGTAAGAATCTAGGAAAATTGGAAGTCACTAAAAATGAAATTAAAGACATAAAGATATATATTCTAAACATTAGTGATTTGAACGGACTGGCATTGGTCATTCTGAATCAGAAAATCATGTTTCGTTTTGTTTTGTTTTTTGGCTGAGAATGACAGAATCAAGAGGGATGTCATTGTATTTGTTGTCAAAAAGGACTTCTCTTGAAGTACATGCTATTGCTGGTAGGGTAAAATCTATCCAAATAGAGGAAATTCAATTTATATAACATTGTTGTATAAATTTGGTACAAATTCATGTACCAAATCACTATAGCTAGTGATGAAGAAATTGAAGAATTCTACCAAGTTCTTCAGTCTGAAATCAAACAAACATGAAAACAAGGTGCAATTGACAATTGCAAAGCAAACATTAGAAACAAAGAGGAAGGAACAGTGGTTGAAAACTACCAGTATGGTCTTGGTGATCGAAACATAGGTGGAGATCACATGATAGAATTTTCAAGACCAACAATTTTTCATCACAAATACTGTTTTTCAGCAACACCAAAGAGAGCTATATACATGGTCTTCTCAAGATGGAGCACACATATAACAAATATTAGCCCCAAGGCCAATATTAGCCCATAAATTCCTCTTCAGACTCACACAAGACATGCAATGATGCCAAATGCAAGAAGATCATAAGCCGGTGATAGAAAGTCTTGTGGATCCAGTGGCAGTGGAAGAATCTCAGCATTGGCAGGGGTCTCCACTTGGCTCCTCCAGCTCCAGAGCTCTAATATAGATTCATGTGTCTTGTCCACATAAAATGAAGCAAAGAGGGTATCTGGCCTCCAGTGAACTATTTCTCTCCTTTGTGCCTCAAAATGAGGTCATCAAGCTGTGACCTGATTGACAAGCTAGACTCCCTGCCTTTGCAAGTTGACAGGAGATTATGTAACTGCCACACCATCTGTGAGAAGAGACAACAGAGAAACTCAATATCAGCAGTGAAACCCATACCAGGGGCTGACTTTAGAACAGATCATCAATTGCTCATATGTAAATTCAGGTTGAAGGTGAAGAAAGTTAAAATAAGTCCACAAAGGTCAAAGTGTGACCTTGAGTGTATCCCACCTGATTTTCAAGATCAGTAATGCTGGACTGAACACTAATTACAGAAGACCCGATGAGATGAGTTTGGGGATGACATCAAGAACATACTGCATGAAGAAAGGAAAAGGTCATTTAACAGACAGGAAAAAAAAAAAAGAAAAGATCTGCCTGGCTTTAAAAAAAAAAACTCAGAAACTTGCTCTTAATCATAGAGTAGCTAAGGCAAATAGAATAAATGATGATGGGGGGGGGGGGTGTAGAAAAGAGGAAATAAAAACACTGAATAGAAAATGTCAAAGGGCAGCTCAGAAAGACAAGGAAAATATTATAACAAAATGGGCAAAGACCTAGAGTAAGAAAACCAAAAGATAAGAACACACACAGCGTAGCTGAAATAGAAATAACTACAGAAAAATTTCAAGCATTGAATGGAAATATTGAAAGATTATGCAAGTAAAATATTGAATGATGCAGAAAGCATAAAACAAGATGGAAGGAATATACAGGGACATTGTATCAAAAAGTACTAGTGGATATTCAGTCATTTCAGGGGGGTAGCATATGAGCAAAAACCAACAATACTGAAGGAAGAAGTTCAAGCAGCACAGAAAGCATTAGTCAAAAACAAATCTCCAGAAATTGATGGGATACCAACTGAAATGTTTGAACAGCCTAATGAAGCACTGAAAGCACTTACTCATCTATGCCAAGAAATTAAAAAGACACTACCTGACCAACTCAATGGAAGAAATCCATATTTGTACCCATTCCAAAGAAAGATGACCCAATAGAATGAGCAAAGTGTAGAACAATACTTTTGATATCACATGCAAGTAAAATTTTCCTGAAAATCATTCTGCAATGGTTCTAGCAGTACATTGCTAGGTAACTGTCAGAAGTTCAGGCCGAATTCAGTAGAGGATATAGAACAAGGTATATCATTGCTGTTGTATAATGGATCTTGGCAAAACGCAAAGAATACCAGAAAAATGTTTACTTGTGCTTCATTGACCATGCAAATGCATTCAGTTGTATGGATAACATTCAAGTATGGAAGAATGGGAATTCCAGAATACTACATTTTTCTCAAGAGAAACTGATTCACGGATCAAGAGGCAGTTGTGTGCAAACAGAACAAGGGAATAGTGCATAGTTTACAGCGATAAAAGGTGTATGTCCGGGTTGTGTCCTCTTCAATCTGTATGTTGAGCAAATCAATAGATAGGCTGTATTCTATGAAGAAGAATACAGCATCAAAACAGGAGGGCAGCTTATTAACAACCTGCAGTATGCATATGACACCATTTTAAAGTACCTGCTGATAAGCATCAAAGATTGCAGCCTTCCATATGAATTACAACTCAATGTAATGAAAATGAAATTCCCCACATCTAGACCAGTAGGTAACATTATAATGAATAGAGAAAAGATTGAAGTTGTCAAAGATTTCATCTGGCTTTGATCCACAATCAGTGCTCATGTAAGCGGTAATCAAGAGATCAAAAGACGAGTTGTAGTGGATAAATCAGCTGCACAAAACCTTTAAACATGTTCAAAAGCAATGATGTTCCTTTGAGGACTACAGTGCCCCGACCCAAGCCATGGTACATTCAATCGTCTGTTATGCATGTGAAACTTGGACATTGACTAAGAAAGACTGAAGAAAAATCCATACATTCTAACTATGGTGTTGAAGAATATTGAAGGTCTCATGGACAGAGTGATGTACAAAAAGATCTGCCTTTGAAGTACAGCCAGAATGCTCCTTCAAGGCAAGAATGCTCCTTCAAGGCAAGGCAATGCTCCTTCAAGGCATGTGAAACTTGGACATTGACTAAGAAAGACTGAAGAAAAATCCATACATTCTAACTATGGTGTTGAAGAATATTGAAGGTCTCATGGACAGAGTGATGTACAAAATGATCTGCCTTTGAAGTACAGCCAGAATGCTCCTTCAAGGCAAGGATGGAGACTTTGGCTCACATACTGCGGACATGTTGTCAGGAGAAATCAGTCCCTGGAGAAAGACATTATGCTTGGTAAAGCAGAGGGGCAGCAAAAGACAAGGAAGGTCCTCGATGAGCTAGACGGACCCAGAGGCTGCAACAAGGGGCTTAAATGTAGGAACAATTGTGAGAATGGTGCAGGCCCAGTCGGTGGTTTGTTCTGTTGAGCATAGGGTCACTGTGGGCCTCTGGACATTCACTCCAGCATTTAATTTTGTGTGTGCGTGTGTATATATATATATATATATATATATATATATATATATATATATATATATATATATATATATATACATACATACATACATACATACATACACAGAGAAAGAGAGAGAGAGAGAGAATGCTACCATCAGTGTAAAGTGACATCTCATAGTTGTTTTAATGAACATTTCCTGATGGCTCATGATCTTGAGCATTTGTACCTGTTTGCTAACCATTTGAATGTCAATTTTGGTGAAACTCTGCTCGTGTGTTTTGTCTGTTTTTATTTTGAATTGATTTTTTTCTTATTGAGGTGTTGCAGAATTCTATAGATTTTAGAAATTAGTCCCTTGGATGTTGAGCCACTGCTAAAGATTTTTCTCAGTTTGTGGCTCCCAACCCAACCCTGATGGCACAGTAGTTGTGCAATGGGCTGTGGTCCTCAAGGTGAGCAGTTGGAAACCAATAGGCACCAATGGAAAAAGGCAGGGCTTTCTACTCCCACAAATAGTCACAGTCTTGGACACCCAAACAGAGGCAGTTCTATCTTGTCCTACAGGGTAACTATGAGTCAGCACTGACTCGATAGCAGTGAGTTTTATTGGTTTGGGTTTTTAACCCTAGAAGGATACTTTGTGGTACAGAAGTTACAGTACTTGGCTGCTAACCAAATTGTGGCTCCTTCAAAGCCATCAGCTGCTCCATGGACGAAAGACGCGTCAGTCTGCTTCTGTCAAGCCTTTAGCCTTATAACCAATTGGGCAGCGATGCTCTGTTTTATAGGATCACTATGAGTTGGAATCAACTCAACGGCAATGGGTTTGGGTGAAGTTGTCCGTCTCACTAAGAGTATTTCAGGACCTAAACCACAGAGTAAGTTTTCAAAGAAAAGTCAATTAAGTAATTGATTTGGCTGTTGTGTTACAAGCACAATCAGAAATAAAAAGGAAAATCAAAGAGAGTTCCATTATTTTAAATGGTCCCCCAAGTTTGATTCTTTTTGGTCAATAGTAGGTATCTTTTCATGCCAAATAATATTTTTCAGTTTTTACAACTCAAAATATACCCTTCTGGAGAAAGAAATTCTTTGGTAATATCAAATCAAATAAATAAGAAATAAATCAGTATACATTGCACAAATACATATAGAAAATACATAAGTATATATGCACTAATATGTGTATATGCATATAGAGAGAGTAAGCAAGATTGTGAACAAAAGTACCCAAGAGTGAGATCAATATGAAAAAAAATAGAACACTGTGCAAATCCTTGTCTATTTAAGATGATGGCAGAGGACCATCTTGCAGAGAAACAGTTATCTCTAGCCTGCCAGATATTTTAGTGGGGTCATTTTTAATAAAATAAATATCAGAACATGTGTGTTCAATATCATTAGTTTACTGTGGCCAGACCTAAATAAATATACTTAGCTCTGAATAGCTTATTTGAAACTTTCTGATTACTGCTTCTCAGTGTTTTTTAGCATTCGTTAATTTTTGCATTCACTAATCAATATAGAAACAAAAGTCTACTTCCTTGTTATTGAAAGCAGATGTTAAAGTATACCTGAATTGTTCCTTTCCATATATCATTCTGTGTGCATAGCTCCATGCCCTTTAAATAAGAACAGCAAATGCTTTCCCAGAATATATTACTTTTACTGCTGCCATCAAAGATGTCTCACATCAACACTTAGCTTGTACTTTGTTCAAGGAGAAAGGGGATTTAATTTAGAAGCATCATCAAATGCTTGCTGCTGGGTTGCATCGGGAAAGAAAAAAACCACTTACCTCTCCATTCCTCCACTCTGTCCAGTTACTTCTCCTTTCCATTCTTCTTTGCCTCGAACTCCTTTCTTCCCTTCTTCATGGGACTACCAGTCAATGAACAGCAACCGGGTGCATTAAAGATGGATTGATATCTAGCTGATAAAGGTACTTTGATCACAAGGTTGTAATATTTAGGTTTTTAAAATACAGGTGCTTTAGAAAAAATTGTAACTAAACAAAGAAGGAACTATATTGATGCAGTACAACCCTGGTTTTCAATTATTCAACCCGTAGAGTTTTTCCCAAAGAGAAGCTACTCGTGATTTTTCTCATGGCAAAGAAATTCTCCTGGTTAAACTGACATGTGAAAAGTATGACAGCTGTTGTAAATAATACAGAAATCCTGCATAAACAGGATGAACATGCTAGGTGAGACAACACCTGGTTTGAGTGGTGAGAACTCCACATCCAAATGATTTTCAGGATGGCTTGTAAGGTATATTCACTTACTCTCACAGAATATATTACCTTTGTTCAGAATATGTTTAGATCTTCTCTTTCAAAATTTTCAGGGTTAGGTATTGTTCACTGTTTTGAATAACTACAATGGTACTCATTATCCACCATGGAAGGTATTTTGTTCTATCCTTAGAGGCAAAACGTTATTCAAAGCCTAATAAAATAGATGTTAAAGTTGAATAATCAATTTAGTCGGATAAAATATGCATTTCATGACTTAAGTAATATCCCAGTGGAGTAATTTCTTAACTCGTTATCTGTGTGCCACTTAACATGACCCTTGCTTGGGGGAAATACAGGTTTTCTTTATAGATTTCTTCAATTAGATTGCTAGAAGCATATCGGAGTAAAGTGGATCCTAATTCTAATCCTTACTAAGAGGCACTTTGAAAAGAAAAAGAGAGAAAATGGAACAGGCATACGCAGGAGAAGAAAACTTGTAATAATTGGAGAAAAAATTTAAGTTCTCAAAAGTTATGCCTTACTTGGATCCACAGTCAATGTTCATGGAAGCACCAGTCAAAAGAGCAAATGACATACTGCCTTAGATGAATATGCTACACAAAATCTCTGTAGAGTACTGAAGAGCAAGGATGTTACTTTGAGGACTAAGGTGTGCCTGAACCCAAGCCATGGTGTTCTCCATGGCATCATATGCATCTGAAAGTTGGACACTGAATAAGGAAGACTGTAGAAGAATAGATGCATTTGAATTATGGTGCTGGAGAAGAATATTGAAAACACCATGGACTGCTAAAGGAACAATCAGAACTAGATTAGAAGAAGTAAGGCCAGATTGTTCTTTAGATGCAAGGATGACAAGACTTTGTCTTACATACTTTAGACATATTATCAGGAAAAACCAGGCCTTGGAGAAGTACATGTTTGGTAAAGTGGAAGGGTAGGCAAAAAGAGGAAGACCCTCGGTAGAGATGGATTGACAGAGTGGCTGCATCTATGTGCTGAAGCATAGAAGCAATGATGAGGGTGGTGTAGGACTATGCAGTGTTTCATTCTGTTGGGCATAGGGTTGCCATGGGTTGGAGACAACTCATGACACCTGACAACAATAACAACAACAACAGTCTCCATAATTGTTAGAAAATATCTCCATGCTTTCAAGCCATCCATGGTGTAGTATTTTGTTATGGACCCCCTAAGGAACAAAGACAACCATGCCGTAAGGTTAGAAGGCAAAGGAGGATTTTCCTATAGAACACTATTTACTGATTCTAAAGCTCTGAGGAATCTGAAAATTAGTTATGACAATAGCTTTTTAGCAACAGAAATTGATTCTTTTGCAGCAACCCCTTTAAAAAGCAACAATCTTCACATTTGAAAGTTTAACAGCTGTCATAATCCAATTTGTCATGTACAATTATGTTTTGTTGATGACCCATGTATTCTTTGAAAATATATATATATCTTTAAAATTCTAAAAATACCTATCTTTAAAATTGTAAAGAGGTTTTCCCAGGGTATTTTTATTTTCTAGCTGTATAAGATCTGTTTCTTTAAGCTTTTCTTTCACGATGTGCTGTTATTTTTATTAGACTCTGTGGAATCCATCTTTATTCATAGTATCCCGTGTAGATATGAATGAAACATCACCGATTCTGTGTCATCTTCAGTCTCCTTGTTAGATTCGCAGCCATGGCTAAAGCCGTTGTGTCAGTCCACCCTGGTGAGGGTCTTTCTATGTTTTGCTGAGCCTCCACTTCACTGAAGTAAGATGTCCTTTGACAGGGCGTGGGCACTGCTGACAACACGTCAACGTGTACGAGAAGACATCTCAGCATTCTTGTTTCTGCCTGGAATTCCTCCAAGACAGAGGTGTTTGCTCCTCTGGCCACCACAGTACTTTGACTACTCATCACCAACACCATAATTCAAGTGCATTAATACCCTGTCAGTCTTCCTTACTCTTTCTCCAACTTGCACATGCCAATGAGGCCATTGAAAATGCCATGACTTGTGTCAGATGCACGTCAGTCCTCGGTTTTTGCTTTTTAACACTGTCAGGAGGTCTTATGCAGCAAAGCTGGCCACAGCAATGTGTTGCTTGATTTCTTGCTTTCATGAGCACTGATTATGGATCCAAATAAAACGAAACTCTTGACAACTTCAATCATGCCTCCATTTAGTATGATGTGTGTTGATGCGGTTTGAAGATTTTTATTTTCCAGATATGCTCAGTAGTATTTGTGGAAAGTATACATTCCACGATTTACTAGGTGATGATAGTTGGAATTTTTTAAATTGTGGAGCAGGACTTCATCTTACAAAACAAGCAAAAGTTTTTACAATGCATTTTCCTGCTCAGTACTTCCCGATCAGTTTGTCTCACTCAGGCAACTCGCACTGCTGTGATACTGGAAGATTTGTCACAGCACCTGGGTTATCCACGGTGACAAGACTTCAGGAGGGTTTCCAAAGGAAGAATAGACCACGGAGAAGGAACAGACTGTCCACTTCGGAGGAAATAGCCAATGAAATCCTTATGACTAGCAGCGGAGTACTGTCAGATGTAGTGCCAAAAGATGAGCCACTCAAGTCAGAAGGCACTCAAAATACCACTGAGAAAGAGCTGCCTGTTGAAAGTAGAGTCAAACATGGAGAAGAGAAAATCTAATGACCTAAGTTTGTATTTTGTAAAATAATTCTTTAAGTAACAGAAATAGCGTGCCTTTTTTCCCCCAAGGGGAAAAAAAAACAAAACAAAGGATAACCCAAAGCATAAAGCCAAAACTCAACCCCACTGTGGTTGAGTCCACTCCGACAAGCAGTAACCCTGTATGAAAGAGTAGAGTTGTCCGGCAGAGTTTCAAAGGCTGAGATCTTTATGTAAGCAGACTACCAAATAGTCTCCCCGAAGCCTGCCTCGTAGGTTTAGAGCCCTGAGCTTTCTCTTAGCAGCTTTGCCCTTAACCACTGTGCTGCCTTGACTCTTTAATTAAAGTACAGAGCAGGTAGACTGTGCGCCACAGCAGCACACTGGGCCAGGGCCTGTCTGCTCACCTCCAGGTCAGCAGTTAGCTTCGGTTACTGCATGGAAGAAAGACATGGCAGTCAGTTTCAGTGAAGAGTCTGGGCTTCAAAACCTAATGGAAAGTTCTATCCTGCCCATGGGGTCCCTGGGAGTGAGGACCACCACTCACCTGTCAGTCTGTGTGTTGTACTGTGGTGGGGTGTGTGCTGCTTCAATCCAAATACCAGCAGGATCACCCAAGGGGAACAGGTTCAGCCTCTCCATCTCCGAGGAACTAGAACATGAGGTTCGCTCATTTTTGTTGATGATCTTTCTTTTTCTTTTTCACGTATCGTGCAATGCAATGGTTCGTCATAGCAAGAAGAGTCGTGCAATCCTAGCCGCAATCAATTTCAGAACATTTTTCTTCGCATACTCCTTTTTGTTAGCTCCCCTTTCCCCCTAACCTCCCCGGCCATGCCCCTAGACTGTTTTCATCGATGTACCTCTCCGGGATTTCATAGACAGAAAAATCATACTTGAAAGGAATGCCTTTCAATACTGCCCTTTGTTTATTCCAAAACATAGCTAGCCTAGCAACGGATTTATATGGGTTGGTGTTCAAATTTCTTTCTTTTTTTTCCCCCTTTTCTTAAAAATTGTTTTATTAGGGGCTCATACAACTCTTATCACAATCCATACATACATCAGTTGCATAAAGCACATTTGTGCATTCATTGCCCTCATCATTCTCAAAACATTTGCTCTCCACTTAAGCCCCTGGCATCAGGTACTCATATTTTCCCCTCCCTTTCCCCCTCCCTTATGAGCCCTTGATAATTTATAAATTAATATTTCATCATAGTTTGCCCTGTCTGACATCTCCCTTCACCCACTTTTCCGTCCCTGAGGGAGGTCTTTCTTTTTTGGTGTGCAGTGAAGACTCCGTTTCCTAGAATCATGATGATCACCAGTAACCACTGTAAGCATGACCACAGAGATTGTGCATGGAGCAACTCCTAGTTGGGAATAGGAGGCATGTTTTTGACATTCTGTAGAGTTTACATTATTTACACTTGCATTTGAAAATATAATTCTAGAGATAGATGTACACCATGAGGCAAAGTAGCCATCTGTGAATGATGGAATTACTTTTTCTCCCTTACTCTTTTCTATATTTTCTGGGGTGTTTTTAATAAAATGAGTACATAAGAACATGAATTCTTTTAATTCTCATAAAAATAGAACTCTGTATAAGAGGGATCACAAAGCAGACATGACTCCAGGACAGAGATCTATTGTCTTTGTGATGGACTGTACACAATAGTACAGCACATGTGGCTGAGGGCAGCACACCGTGTCTTCTCTGACTGAGCCAAAATTTCAAGTAGATACATTGTTTATATAAATATTGATTAAAAGTCTCATCCATTATACTGGATCCAAAGTCATTTGTCCCTGTGCAGTGGCAAAACAATGTAAATGAAATGCATAGCATGCATTGCTCTAATCATTCATATCTGTCTGTACTAATTAAAAATAGATTTTCCATTGTTCTTTACTCAGAAAAAATTAAAGTTCTTATTTGTTCTCTTTGTACTACCAAGAAATAGCATGCCTGTAAAGGTTGCCAACTTTTTTAAATGGTGTATTGAAATCTTAGGAACTAGATTTAGTTTCTCACTCTCCCATACTTATTGTCATTGTTCAATGCCAGAATGTTCTTTGGAGAGTACACAGGATGACAGGCCACATCCATTTCCAGTAACTCACAGAAAAGTGGGAATCTCAATCAGGTTTTTCAAAGGGCACAATGAAAAGAAAAGTACTTTTGAGTGAATTACTATTTAAAAAAAACAGTAGGAGAGAACTTCTGTTTGACAGTTTGGGACTAGAAAATTATAAGGTATCCATGCTATTTCTTAAGTATTCATTTTCTTCAAATTAGCCATTGGTTCATATATTCTTTTTTAAGTGGAAATGCTTGGGGGTGAGCTCTCTGGGGAGAGGGGGGAACACTAAAGGAAAATCTGGCATTACCCCTGGTCTAATGGGGTCCATTAGCTTTCCGCTCCAGCACTTAATGGAAAGGATTTTAAAATACTTACAAGCTGACATGGTGACAGGGGAGGTGAAAAGGTGGAGGGGTGCTAGGGGGGAGTAGGGAAGAATAAATGATACCTGCTGCTTCTGGATTTTATTTTACCAGACTTTTCCAAAGGAATTATTTTAGCTCGTTCTTAGCTTTTAAGCCATCATTTGGAAAAATCCATGCTCTATTTGAATGGAGCCCAGACTTTCACATTGATGTCTAACACCTTGTACAAGTGCAAAATGAAATTCTTTGTGTCTGCAACTACTACATATCTGTGAAATTGATGTTTTCTTCAGGCTACTAAGTTCACGAGATCTTTCCTGACACCATTACAGAAGGCAGAAGGTTGACCCTATATCCACCGCCCCTAGAAGGACTGCAAGAAATGTGCTATTGCGTTGTGATATAACTACACAGCAAAGAGGGCTTAAGTTACAATTACTAGGGAGAACATCCTAGATTATCCAAAATAATCTAATTACACAAGCCCTTCAAAGCAGAGATCTTTCTCTGGCTCTCAGCAGGAGAGCAATCAGAGACGGAAAGCAGGGGGATAGGGGAAATAGAAACGTCAGTGCTAGGCCGGCAAGACACTGAATTTGGCCAACAGCTTTCCCGAGTTTGGAAATGGAGCTTTCCCCAGTCTGGATTTAGCTAGTGCCTTGATGTCAGCTCTGTGAGACCCTGTCCAGTGGAGCTGAACTTCGGACCCACTGGACTTTAAAATAAGCAGGTGTTGATTTAAGCTGCTAAATTCATGCGGATTTGTTGCAGCAGTGATAGAAATCGAATGGTACAGTGAGCAACAGGGTCAAGTTAGTTCCACAAGTCAACCCTGAGGAGTGAATTTCAAGCCCACTATGATACTGTGCAACTCCATTGACCATTCTGTCCACTAACTAGAGGAGGTACTTAGTTGATTGTGACAACCTGGCCGATAGGGGTTAATTGAAGGGTAGAGGGATAAATGGCTCAGTGAGCCTCGTCTTGCTAGTTTTTGGGTCTCTTGCATTGTGATGGTCAGACCAGGGTGCAGCTGCCTTAGCCAGTTCCCTGCTTCAGCTGGCAAGGCTCACTTCCTGTGAGACATCCCCGAGGACCTACCCTGATGCGCCTACCCCGATGGACCACATGGACCTACCCCAATCCAGCCCTGGGTACTGGAGCACCTGTGTGGAGATCACACAGTGCTGAGATGTTTACACATTCACTGACTCAGCCTTCCTCCTGCAGTCGGCATCATTGCGTCTGTTTTGTAAGATGGAGGAGGGCTTTGTGGATTGGTGTCGGACATATGGGTTAATGGGTTAATGTTGGACTTGTGGGCTTGGGCAGCACTGGGTTGGGATGTTTTCTTGATGCACACTTACCCTTTATGTAAAACTCTCTCTTATACATGAGTTTCTGTGGATTTGTTTCTCTAAAGTCCCCAGATGAACACAGTAGGTCAGCACTCCATGTCTATGCCTGCCTGTGGGTGCTGCTGCTCCCTCTTGCAGAGCCAGTGCAGAAAACTCCTATGTGAGCCTCACATCCCACCCCAAAGAACAGCCACAGGCTCACAAATCTTCAAAGTACTGCCTTTGATCACTAATGGAGCTCCAACACCTTGAATGACATCAGTAATGCTTTCTGGAGCTAAAGGCATATTCTAGGCTCTCCCTTTAAGCCCAATTTTTGATAATGTGGCTTCTCCAGAATTAGGCAACATTTTAGGCACTTATTTCCATAAGTGGAAAGAAAACACAGCTGCCTGGGTTCAAAGGTGGACACATCCTTCATGAGTCCTGCAATTGGGCAGTAGATTTAGTTCCTCTGAGATTGTGCTCCTGTGGCACAAATGGTTCTGCCTCCAAACTCTGCGGGTAGCACTTAATCAAAGAAGGAGCGAGCACAGGCACTGTTGTTAGGTTGTTGTCAGGGGCTGGCACATCGGGGCCCACTCAGAGTGACCCAGGTGCACCAGAAGGAAACACCGCACAGCCGAAGCCGTGCCCACGATTGTTTTCATGCTTGAGCTCAGCGTTCCAGCCCCTGTGTCATTTCATCTCACTGAGGGTGTTGCTGTTTTTCACTGACCTTCTCTCAGACTAAGCACAATGTCCTTTTTCCAGGAAACAACCTTTCATGCCAACACATCCAAAGTACATGAGCTAAAGTCTCACCAATCTACCTTCTAAGATGCATCTGGCTGCACTTCCTCCGAGACAGATTTGCTTGCCCTCTTCACAGTCTGTGGCACTTTCAGTGTCCTTTGTCAGCACCATCATTCCAATGCATCAATTTTCCTCTGGTTTTCCTTAGTCATTGTCCAGATTTCATATGCATACGAGGCAAATGAAAATCCCGTGGCTTGGGTCAGGGACACCGTGGTCCTCAAAGTCCCCTTCTGCATTTTAAAGTGGCGTGTGCAGCCTAATAAATCCATCCTTTAATTTCTTGACTGCTGCTTCCATGAGCATTGATTATAGATCCAAGCAGAGGAAATCCTTGACAATTTCATACTTTTCTCTCTTCATCAAGAAGTTGTCTGTTAGTCCAGTAGCGAGGATTTGATTTTTTTACATTGAGTTATAATCCAGAGTGAAAGTTGTAGTCTTGATCTTCATCAGTATGTGCTTCCAGTCCTACTAGCTTTCAGCATGTAAGCACGTGTCCTTTGCATGATACAGATTGCTAATGTGCCTTCTAATAAGAAGACAGTACTTTGCTTCATGCAGTCCTGCCACACACATTTCCTGATTTTAAATCACACAGCATCCTCTTGTTAGGTTTGAATAGCTACCTGTTCTATATACATAGGTTCTGAAAGGGTATAATGAAGTGTTTTAGAATTCTCGTTAATTGAAATGTTACCCATGATTTGTTCTAATTCACACCATCCAATGCCTTTGCATAACCAGTAACACAAGTAAGCATATCCCTGATATTCTCTGCTTTCATCCAAGATTCATCTGTCAGCAATTATATCCTTTATTCTATGACTTCTTGTGAATCCAGCTTGAATTTCTGGTTGATCCCTGTTAATGGACGACTGCAACTACTTTTTCATCATCTTCACCAAAATTGTATATGCTTGTTATATTAATCATATTGTTCACTAATTTCCATCATCTATTTAGTCACTTCTCTTTGGAATGGGCACAAATATAGATCTCCTCCAATCAACTGGCCATATATTACTGAATGCTTCCAACATGTCTCAGGTTTTGTGGAAATTTTTACCTGTATTCCATCAACTCCTGGAACCTTGTTTCTAAATAATGCCTTCAGGGGAACTGCTCCCTCCTAAAATGGTTGAATACCAACCAAATCTGTTTGGCATATTGAGTCACTGTATTCTTCCCATTTTCTTTTGATGCTTCCTGCATCATTCAATATTTTGTCCATAAAATCCTTCAGTGTTGTAACTGGAGGCCTGAGGAATTTTGGTTCAATTGCACCAGCTTGGGATATGAGAAGCGGGTTCTTCCCCTTGGGTTTTCTAACTCCAAGTTTTGTACGCTTTATTATAAAACTTTACTTCGGACTTCTCCAGGTGTCCTGTGAAAATTTCTGCTCAGCTCTTTTATGTCATCGCTTTTTCATTCCCTTTAACTGCTCTACCTTCAAGAGTCTCTGCTGACGTCACTTCGGTCTTTCCAATCTTTCTTGACTTTTTAATGGCCTTTTGGGTACTTCATATGCAGTGTTCTCAAGGTTCTCTGATTTTCTGTCATTACCGCCCAACATGTCAAATCTGTCCTTGAGATGGTTTCTAGATTCAGGCAGTATATACCAGAGTTCATATCCGTGTTCTGGTGGCTTGGCTTTCTTTTCTTCAGCTCCAACCTGAACTTGCACATGAGAAATATATGGTGTGTTCCACAGTCAACACCTAGCCTTGTTTGGGCGAATGACATTTACCTTCACTATTGTCTCTTCCAACAGATGTAGTTCATTTGGTTCCTGTCTGTTCCATCTGCTGAAGGCTACATGTATGGTGGCCATTTATGTTGTGGAAAAGGTATTTGAAATGGATGAGTTGGTCTGGCAAAACAAGCTTCGATGTATTTTAAAATATTGAAGTGACCCAAATTATTCTCTTTCATCATAGAAGAGTAAAATTAAAAACCAGAACATTGGAGAATCCACAAAAATATGGGAACTATATAATATACTGTTCAAATAGCCCACATAGCAAAGAAGATATCACTGGAAAACAGAAACGAATGAAAATGAAAACACAACATGCCTAAGTAAACCTAAGAGACACAGAAAAGAAAGTGATCCGAGGGAACTTTATAGCTGTGGTGCCGCATTAAAGAGAAATGCAATTCAATAGCTTAATCTTACACCTTGAGAAACTAGAAAATAAAATACAAATGAAACTCAAAGCTACCCAAGAGGGAAAAAATTAAGATTATATCAAAGATAAGTGCAATAGGGAATAGGAGAACAGTAGAATAAATTCATCAAAAATTTTACTTTCTCAAAGATCAAAAATATTGGCAATCATTCATGCTACACTGACAAAGAAAGTAGGAGAGATGTTAGTAAGGAAATCAACAATGGTGGCAGCAAATTACTACTGGCCTTGCAAACATTAAAATAATTATGAGAATACTACAAACAATTATTGGCTAACAAACTATAGATCTAGATAAAATAGAAGCGAGTACTTAAAATGGATGTATGTATATGTATGAACTGTGAAAAGAATTGTATCAGCCCCAATAAATTGTTAAAAAAAAACAAAAAAAAATAAAAAACAATATCAAAAATTTAAAAAAAAAATAAAATGGATTATAAACAAATAGAAAATTTATCCCACAAAATATCAAAAAATAACACAGGGTGATCAAGTGGGATACATACCAGGTATGGAATAAAGGTTCAATATTAGAAAAATAAGGAATGCAATCCACCATATAAATAAAACAAAGGGAAAGAAGAACATGATCACATCACCTAAAGAAGAAGAGGCAGTTGACATATTCCAACACTTTTTCCTGATAAAAACACTCAGCAAAAAAAAAAGGGTGGGGGTGGAATTCCTCAATGTAATAAAGGCCATATAAGCAAAACCAATGGCCAACATTTTGTTCAATGGCAAGAAACTTAAAATATTCCTTTTACGAATGGGAATCAGGCAAAGATGCCCTTTATCACCACTCTTATTCAATCTTGTTCTACAAGTCTTAACCAGACATATTACATTTAAAAATAAACAATCAAAGTAATTAAAGTGGGCAAAGAAGAGGTAAAACTCTATTTGCAGATTACATAATTCTATATGTAGAAAACGTCAAAGATTAGACAAAATATTGGAAATAATGTCAAGGTACAAGATCAACACATAAAAATCAATAGTATCCTATATACAAGCAAAGAGCTCTGAAAAGGAAATTAAAAACAGTATTAGTTACAGTAGTCACACAAGATATGAAATGCTTAAACATAAAGCTAACTAGAGAAACAAAAGATTTATACAAAGAAAACTACAAAATACTACTACAAGAGATCAAAAGAGATCTACACAGAAGATTGTTCCATATTCACAAATCGGAAGACTTAATGTTCCAAAAATGCCAATACTATCCAGAGTAATCTATAAATACAATGTAATTCTGATTTACATGCCAGAATCACTGTTTAAAGAAATGGAGAAACTAATCATAAATGTGTTAGGAAAAGGAAAGAGACCCAGGATAAGCAAAGCATTACTTAAGAACAACAAAGTAGGAGACCTCTCACTTCCTCTCACCTCAAAACTACGACATAGGCATGGTAGTCAAGACAGCATGGTACTGGTACATTTATAGATATAGAGGCCAATGGAGCAGAATAGAGACACTCCAGAAATGAAAGAACCCACCGACAGACAATGCAATACATGCAAAAAGTCTCTTCCAAAAATGGGACTAGCAAAATTGGATATCTATTGGCAGAAGAAACAGGCCCATACCTGGTGCCTTATAAAAAAGGAACTCAAGCGGAAACAAAGACCTAAATAGAAGCAGTAAAACTATAAAGAGCATCCATGAAAAGATAAACACAGGTCCCTAGAAGATGATTTTTACAAAGAAAAGTAAAAAGAAAGACAAGCATAATTATATAGCATCACACACTATCAGACATAACAAAAATATGTGCACAGAAGTCAATAATAGATGACTAGGACCTTCTAAATCCAAGACACTTGGCTCAAGAGACTGCATGAAAAGAGAACCCAGAGACAGGGGGAAAATAGTAATAATATAGCAAACAAAGAACTAATTTCTAAAATCCATAGAAAGCTGAACCATTCCAACAAGCAAAAGATAAATAATCCCATTTTTGAAAGGTCAGAGGACATAAAAAGTCAGTTCCCCAAAGAATCTATTCAGACAGCGAGCAAATATATGAAGAAATGTTCATAATCACTTGCCACTGAGAGTGGAAACCCAAAGCGACAAGTTTCCACCTTACGCTGACATTGATAGCAAAGTCCCAACAGGAGAAAAGACAGAAAATCACAAACACTGGCAAGAGTGGGTAGAAATTGGAAGCCTCAGCCCAGCTGATGGGTTGTAAAACAATGCAACACTGTGGGAAGCAGTCTGGCGCTTCCTCTAACAACGACTGGGACTGGAAATAGCACACGATTCAGCAATCTCTTTACGTGGTATGTACTCGAAAGAAAAGAGCCATCATTCACAAAAAATATAGGCACACCCGTGTTCATCACAGCACTATCCAAAGCAGTAAGAAGATGGAAACAAGCTCATAGCCCCTCGGTGAGAGAATGGACAAATAAACTTGGGTACGTATACCCAATAGCATACTACACACTAAGCAGAATACTGTATCACTGAATGAAAAGGATAAAATGGAATGACCTCACAGTATGGGTGGATTTAGAGGTCTTTCTGTTGAGTGAAGTAACCAATTATAAAGAAGAATGTTGGGTGCAACCACTGTTATAAGAGAAAAAAATCAAGATAAAGATTTCTCATACCAAAAGGAAGAGATGTTAGTAGGTATCAAGGGTGGAAGAGGGAGAGAGGAAAGAGGAAACAATAGGCTAGAGGGCAGACCGGGGTTGACCAGGGTAAAGGTGAAGGCACTACCCTACAAGAGAGAAGAGGAAAATAGAGAAAATAGATCAAGTTATTGGAAGGTTTGCTGTATCGTTTAAATTGTTGAATACAAAACTTGTCATTTGATATGTATACCCCTATGTAATTCACAATAAAGTTTTTTTAATGAATATAAAATCTCAATAGACTTGTAAAATGGGAAGAAATTAAAACAGTAATTTAAAGTACCCAACCAAAGAGAGAGAGAGAGAGAGAGAGAGCGTGTGTGTGTCCAGGACAGATCACTTCATTGGTGAACTTTATCAAATATTTAAAGACGAATTGGCACTAACTATTCTCCAATTTTTCAGGAAATAGAGAAGTGTGGAATATTGCCTAATTCATTTAATGAGTCTGCATTCCTCTGAAACTCAAGCCTAAAGCACGATGAGAAAACTATAGACTAGTAATTCTTATGAATAGATGCAAAACTTTTAATAAGATTCTAGCAAACCCAATTTCACAAATTGTTAAAAGAACAAGTGAGTCTACCCTAGGGAAATGCAAAGGCAGTTCAATATAAGAAAATACATCGCACTTAGAGAATTAAAGGAAAAAAGCACATGTACCGGTAATCATTTCAACTGATCCAGAAGAGGTACCTGGGAAATGCAGCTTCCTTTCAGGGCAATAAGCCCCCACTAATGAAGGAGGGTAAATCCTGAACGGATAAAGTCGGAGGGTAAATCCTGAACGGATAAAGGAGCTCTGCTCTGGATAGATTGTGTCCCCACCCCCAACATATGTTTGTAAAACCTGTTTATGCCTGTGGTTGTAACCTCTTTGGGAGTGGGTTATCCTTGTTCTGTTATGAATATCCTTTGAGATATAAGAGATTAAAGATCAAACATGTCATGTGAAGAAACAGATGCGAGCAGAGAGATGCCAAGGCAACCACCTCCTCCAGAGCTTACAGAGAAAACGTTCCCCTGGCCTCCTAAACTGTGAGAAAGTGCATCTGTTTGCGAAAGCCATCCACTGTGGTACTTCTGTCACTGTAACACCAGATCATAAAGGCAGATGTTATTACTTTTTAAACCCACAGGTAATGGAAGGAAGCCAGAGTGCCAAATAAAACAACAAATGAGCCTGAAGAACTGCTGATATTTTCCTCCGATGTTTTACAAGAGAATATATCTGACCCTTGCAATGGGAACAATCTTCTCTGCTGGACACAAACTTGAAAGCAGGTGATGAAAATAGAATTCCTGACCCAAAACGATGACAACCATTACTCTGGTTCTACCTGGCATTTCTTATTGGGACCACTGAAGCAATTTACTAGGGGACGGTTGCCTCTCATTCCTCCTATTCCTCCATTCCACTTATTGGCCAAAGGGCAGCCTGAGCAACCATTTCCAGAGCTACGAATCCCTGGCCCTTTCCTCCTGGGAAAGCGCACCACCATCACAAGAGAGCATCTGTTATAAAATCTGGCCTGACCACACAACCACGGTTGACCATGGAACAGAAGAACTTCAGTCAAGGAGCAAACAGTCACCAGACAAACCTCCCCAGGACAACGCAGACAACATTCCAAAGACGTGAGGGCCAACAAACATTTCCAGGCCAAGAATCTTAACCCCTCTCCAATGTGTATTCATGGTTGTTCCTTAGAATCAGTTACGTGTTCATAGTTCCCCCAATTCACTTCTTGGGGTGCTTGTATACAACTGCAACTGCCTCTTTTGTGGGGACAGGGCTCTCCTCGATGGCTCTAGTCCTCTAGTCCCAACTTGCTCTTTGCCTGATCAACCAAAGTAAAATCCTCCTGCTTCACTTGAAGAACAGCGTGCACGCATACGCGCGCACACACACACACACACACACACACACACACACGGTTTTCTTAACATTGGAAATAGACAGTGATGTTTGTTTCCACAACTGTTAGTTGCATTATACTAGCGGTCCAGCCAGAACAATTTGTCAAGAGAAAGAAACAAAGGGCATCTAAATTGGATAAGAAGTAGAACCATTTAAATTCATAGATGATATTATGCTGTGTAGAAGAAATTCTCTAGAATCCAAGAAAGCTATTCACTGGCAGTGAGTCAATGCCTACACAAAGCTCCCCTATCGAAGGGGGTAAACTGGCCCTGCGAGGTGTTGAGACTGTGATTCTTTAGAGAGTAGAAGGTCCCATCTTTCTGCCACAAAGTGGCTGGTGGTTTCAAACTGCTGAATTCTGATTCCTTCCTTTAAGAAAGCAGAGGTTAGATGTGGACTGCAGCCTGTAGGTTAGACGTGACACAAATACCATGAACAACAAGGACATTATAAAAATGGACAACTTACAGAATGGGAGTAAATATTTGGAGAACATAGAGAAGATAAAGAATTCAAATGCAAAATGTATGAAGGACACTTAAGGCTCAACAATAAAAAATCTAAACAATCTAGTTGGGAAAAAATGAGCAAAAGAGCAAATATTTCTTCAAGGAGAGTCTACATCAGACCAACAAATACATGAAAAGATGCTCAGCTTCATGAGACATTAGGGAGCTGCCACTCAAAACCCCAGTGAAACCCCCCTTCAAACCCACTAGGAATGTTGATGTGAGTAAAACGGAAGGCGGTAAGTGAGGCTGCCGTGCTCAGAACACTCCTACATTGCTGATAGAAATGTGTAATGAGGCAGCCTCTGTGCAAAACAGTTGGCAGTTCTTAAAAAGTCAAACATCGAACTACCATGTCACCCAGCAATTCTAATTCTGGTCATACATCCCAAATCATTGAACATAGTGACTCCAAAATGCACAAGCAAACCTCTCTGCATTGCAGCCTGACGCACCATCGCCAAGGGGTGAAAACTACACAAGTGTTCGTCCACAGAAAACCACATGTGCTACCTAAGGCAGACACATACGATGGAAAGAAGTAGGATACTGGTACCTGCTACAAGCTTGATGAATCTTGAAATCCTGATGCTAAGTTAAATAAACCAGACCAGAAAATATGATATGACTCTTGTATACTAAATAGAATAAGTAAATTCATAGAGTCACAAGAAGATTACTAGTTACCAGAGAATGAGAGGAGAGAGAAATGGGGAAGGCATGAAATTGTCACAGTATCTACTTTTAAATAGTGAATTTGATTTTCTGGAAATTATCCTTCAAAAAAAGTTTTTGTTTGGTTTTGTTTCATTTTTAAGACAAAAAGACAAAATATGGACATAATTACGGCAGGAATGCAGGCAAAATATAGTTTGTGGACAGAGTAACAAATGGCCGGCCGAGCAACAGAGCAGCCTGCCCATTCTATTGTGAGATGTGCGGGACCAACCTCAACCAAGACTCTTCTTTCTGAGAAAGACGCATTGCAGTGGTAGAACACACACAGACTGTGAAATGCGACTTACTACCAGAAATCGATAGCAGAGCAGGTCCAGAGCTTGCTTGATGAAGCAACGCGGCATGTCACAAGGAAAGCTATCTCCTATTCCGTTCTCTGATCCCACTTCCCCGCAAGTCTCTCAAGTTCTCCTTGCCCTGGTATGATGTTGGCACCCCATACGGAGGGACCACCCATGGTGGACCTTCTTTCTCTTGGGCTGATGCCAGGGGATCTGCGCCTGAAATGAGGTTACTCATGGGAGGCCTACATGCCCAGTGATGTGACCCCAGGACCGTCCTGTGATAGTGCCTCTTTATATCAGTTTTATATGACTTATACTCCTTCACCAGGAGATCATGTGCTGTGACTCTGTTTACTAACAGCACAACATGAAAGATTTGCTCCCCTTTGAGAATCATTTTTGGAGTGGCTTAGTGAGCATAAAACAAAAATTTTTGGTTTTGTTTCTGTATTGTCATGTGTGAAAATGAAATTGTCAAATTTTAGTTTAATTTTTCCAAATAAATGAATACCGATTTTAAAATAAAGATTACATGTGTCTGTGCTAAAGGAAAGGAACTCTGGGGGTGCTGTGGGGTAAGTGTTGGACTGCTGACCCCAAGGTGGGATGTTCAAAACCACTAGATGTTCCATAGGGAAAAATGAGACTTTCTGCTCCTGCAAAGACTTACACCCTGGAAATCCATACAGGCGATTCCCTTCTGACCTACAGAGTTACTATGACTCAGAATCAACTCAAGAGCAGTTAAGGTATTCATATTAGCACTTTTGTGGAAAATAGGGGGAATTCTATTTTAAACTTTTTTGTGTTTATAAGAGAAATCCTAAAATTCCATAAAGTTCAGACTCCAGAAAACCTGGTGTGGTAGTTACATAATCTGGTGTGAATTTGAGGATTCAGATTGAAGGGTGGATCCTAGCCTGTCAATCAGGTTGTAGTCAATGAGGCCTCTGTGTTGGCATGGCCATCTCCTGAGGATTCTGGTAATTTCTGTATGTCCTCCTTGAAGGTGGGAGTCTCTTGTGATAGTTTATTGTACCAGCCTGGCCGATAAACACAAGTAGGATTAACTGAAGGGCAGAGGGATAAATGGCTCGGTGAGCCTCACCTTGCTTGTTCTGTGCCTCAGTTTAAAGGGGTACACTACCTGTGGGATGCCTAGCCTGTGGACTATGTTGCTGTAAGTTGAGGTCCCTTTAAGCCCACACGATTGGAATGTTCATCTCTGGAGCTGGAGACCGACAGTTGATGACAGTTGGGGACCTGCCTTGCTGTTTGCTGCCTGGATATATATAGCCCAGCTCTCTCTACAGAAGGGGACTGGCAAATGGCGGCTCTCAAGCCTTAAAGGACTGCTAGTGTCTCACTGCTTCATAATTTAACTGTTAATGTCTTGTATTATCTATCTGTATATAATTTAATGGTTCATTTCTTGTATTTTATATATCTATCTTTATAAATATATTTTATATAATTACTAGCAATCTGGTTTGTCTCTCTAGAGAACCCTGTCCAGCACATCTCTCTTCTCTCTCTCTCTCTCTCTCTCTCTGCTCACACCCTGCAAGATATTGCTGTGGAAAAGGTACATGGAGAGAGGCTGATGGAACCAGACCTCTGGAGCCAGAAAAGCCACAAGGAGATCCTTGCCAGCGCTGAGATACTTACACCACCACTGGATCCACAAGACCTTCCACCCACTGACCTGTGATCTTCCTGTACTCCAAGTCATTGCAAGTGTTTCATGAGTGTGAAGACGATTTTATGTATTGGTATAGGACTTATGGACTTGATCTGGACTGGGCTGGGATGTTTTCTCAATATTCAACTGCTCTTGTATATAAAGCTCTTTCTTATGCACATATGAGTGTCCATAAATTGGTTTCTCTAGTCTACCCAGACTAATACACCTGGATTCAATACCGCAGCTCCTCAAAGATGGCTTGGAATAAGGAAAAGCCCAGGGAAGTCAGATACTTCTGACAGCCCCTGTCTCGGAGTCGCTCACCACCAGTAGGTCATGCTCTGAGCAAGTCAACTTGCTGCTGCTCCTGTTGAGGCACCGCTGACAGTCTCTCCCCACCTCACCCAAGCTCTTCTCCCTCACCTAATCCCAGAGAGGGAGACTGGAAAGGAAAAGAAAGCAGAAATAAGTCCTTCCTCAATCACATCATTCAGTCTCTGCGCTTGGGGTTTCACACTCCCATCCCCCAACATCTGCAGGTGCCAATCTGACCCCCGCCAGGGGTCCTGCATTCCATCCCCAAGGCAGGGACCAAGCCACCTCACCGTAAACAGCAAGTTGGCAACAGAAAATCCGGTTGCCTTATATACAGCCAGTACCCTATGCGCACTCTGTGGTCTCATCTGAAATATTTGTGTCATGCAATGTGTAGATTTTAGCTGTTGAGCTAAGATCACTCGGAGATATAAGAGTTTACTGCTGTTTCACCGTTTTCTAATTATTACATAATTAAAACCTACTGTTAGCTAGCAACAGCGGCAACATATTGGTGTTGTGCAGTATGCATTTTAATTGGCTGCACTGCCACCAGAGGCGTATCTATGGAAAACAGTGCCCACGGCAATCAGTTTTAAATTGCACAATGATCTCTCTCAGCTAGGGACAGAAAACCGCGATGGCGATTAGAGACTGCTCATTGGCACCCCCTTCAGGTGGTGCCCAGGGCACAAGCCGGATCTGCCATGCCCTAGATATAGCTCTGACAGTCACCATCTGTCTTCCAGCAGCACTTCTCTGCAGTGAGAAGCTCCCAGACACCATTAGGTGGCCAGAATCCATAGCTTTCCAATGAGCCTAAACTCGGGTCCTTCCATTATCTGCCCTGAGGGGCATTCAGAGTGATGGACCGAGACCTGAGGGCATGTGGTTTATAGAAGACGAAGGTGTGCGGAGGAGGTTTGAAGGACATTCAGCCAGGAGCTTGGCTCCTCCGCCTTCCCTGCAGCCATAGGGACTGCTGATTATGACAAAGATGGGCAGGTCTCTGCTGGGCTGTGGCTACTACAAAAAGGCAAAGCCCTCAAGTGGACGATGGGAAAGAGGGAGTCTCAGCCTCTTATTAGCAGGGCTCTCATCCTGTTCTGGAGTTTCTATCTACCCGGTGCTAAGCACCATAGTGAGCCTTGGGAGTGTAACAATAAATAGTCCCCTTCCCTAAGAGGCACAGCCTCTAGTGTGGAGGGAGGGTGGGAAGGGGTGAGGGTACGATTTTTAAATTCACTGTGTGTCACCACCGTATGTCTTCCTAGACATATCAGGAAGCATTTGAGGTCATGGAGAAAACATGTACTTTGGAATCAGAGAAGCCAGGGTTCAAATCCTACCTCTGCAACTCACTGCCACAGAGTCAATGCTGCCTCATAGGGGTGCCCTGTGGGTTCCCAGACTGGAACTGTTTATGGGAGTAGAAAGCTAAGTCTTTCTCCCACAGAACTGCTGATGGTTTCAAACTGCCGACCATGTGGATCGCAGCCCAAGGCATAACCACTGCACCCCCACGCAAAATCCTTTAGAAATGGTCCTACATCAAAGAATGTTGGTGAGTTAGTTAGCTTATTGTGCCAACCTGGTCAATAAACAGATGTAGGGTTAATTCAAGGGCAGAGGGATAAATGGCTTGGTGAACTCTGCCTTTCTAGTTCTTACATCTCCTGCTTGGTGATGGTCAGACCAGAGTGCAGCTGCCTTATCCAGTTCCCTGCTTCAGTTGGCAAGGCTCACTTCCTGCAAGACATCTCCAAGGAGAAGCCACATGGACCTACCCCGGTGCTGGAGCCCTGGGTGCTGGAGCAGCCGTGTGGAGACCCCTGCCAGAGCTGAAATGCTTACACATTCACTGACTCAGCTTTCCTCCTGCAGTCGGCATCATTGTGTCTGTTTTGTGAGATGGAGGAGGACTTTGTGTATTGGTGTTGGACATATGGGTTAATGTTGGACTTGTGGGCTTGGGCAGCACTGGGTTGGGATGTTTTCTTGGTGAACACTTAATCTTTACATAAAACTCTCTCTTATACACGAGTTCTTGTGGATTTGTTTCTCTAAAGTACCCAAACTAACATAGCTGGTTTCTTCACCTACAAATGGGAAGAGAGTACAGTCCAGCGGGGTGGTGAGAGGGTCCATTCAGCAAAGAGGGACAGGTGTTGAAAGCATGCATACCCGCTCCCTTACCAAGCTCCCTTTGAGGAGTTGTGGTGGTGAATCCCATAATGAAGAATGAAAAGGTTTCCTTGTCATTGTCAGGTGCCATCAGTCTGTTCTGATGGAAAGTGACCGCATGCACAACAGAGGGAAACACCGCCAGGTCCTGCACCATTTTCACAATGGTTCTTATGTTTCAGCCCATTGTTGGGGCCACTGTGTGAATCCAGCTTGTTGAGAGCCTTCCTTCCTTGCTTCTGCCGCCCCTCTACTTGACCAAGCTGATGTAAAAGCTCTGCTTTACCTTCTCCCGGACGGCTCTCTCCTACCAATATGTCTAACGGAGGTAGACCAAGTCTCGCCAGTCTTGCCTTTAAGGGGCACTCTGGCTGTCCTTCAAGACAGATGTGTTTGTCCTTTTGTTCCCAAGATGGTGCCAGGCTTATCGCAGGTGTTTGATAAATGGTGACTTCAATTGTGGACAATTACTAGGGACGCATCGTTTCGTCACGTTCCTGGATGAGTTCAAATAACCACAGAATATCAATCTCTCCTCCTATGAAACCTCCCTCATGGTCTCCCACGTGAGCTCTGTCTCTGGAGCAAAGGTGATTGCTTAACACTCTTTGAAGCCCTTGGTGTCTTCTCCAAGCGGACAGAAGAAACCCTAGCTCCTTGGCACTCTGCCGGGAACCAGATGTCCTCTGACTCCTGCCCAGCCCAGTGTCGTCCCATCCTCCCTCTGCTCCTTCCAGAACCAGTCTGGGCATGCTGTGCTTCTCCTGTCTCCTGGGTTTGCTCCTGCTGTTCCCTCGGCCCGGTTTGATGGAAAACTTAATGTCAGCCTGGCTGGACTGTGGTGCTCAGTGGTTTGGGCAGACATTACTCTAAGTGTCTAACACTAGTGTAGATGCTTCAGTGGCATATTTACCTGTGATTAGAAGGAAATGGCCTCAGGATTGGAAGGCTCGTTAACGACATGCTATATGCAGATGGGAGGAGCCCTGGTGGCGCAGTGGTTTATGTGCTGGCTGAGAGCACAGGTCAGCAATGGGACAGTTCTACGCTGCCCTATAGGGGTGGCTGTGTGTCAGAATTGACTTGACCGCAGTCAGTTTGCTTTTACAAACAGATAGCATAACCTTACTTTTTGAAAACTGCGAGGACTTGAAGCACTTACTGATAAAGTTCAAAGGCTACAACCTTCAATATAAGTTACACCTCAACATAAAGAAAAAAATATATAGGGAGAGGGGAGCGGGGAGGGAGGGAAAAAAAAGAGGACCTGATGCAAAGGGCTTAAGTAGAGAGCAAATGCTTTGAAAATGATTGGGGCAAAGAATGTACGGATGTGCTTTATACAATTGATGTATGTATATGTATGGATTGTGATAAGAGTTGTCTGAGCCCCTAATAAAATGTTTTTAAAAAGAAAAAAAATATCCCCATGATGGTCTGATAAGCAACACCACTATAAATGGAGAAAAGATTGGAGTTTTTCAGGATTTCATTTTACTTGGATTGATGATCAACACTTATAGAAGCGGCAGTGAGGAAATAAAATCTGTATTGCACTAGGAAAATCTGCTGCCAAAGATTTCTTCAAAGTGTTATAAAGCAAAGATGTCCCTTTGAAGATTAACCTGTACCTGTCCCAAGTCATGGCAATTTCAATCACCTCATACGTATGTGAAAGCTGGAAAAAGAGTTCCCTGGTCAGTCTGTGATTTCTCCAGCTGAGCCCACCCCTTTCACATGTATTCCCGACTCTGCCTACCAGTGCTCACTCCTGCTGTGCTGTTCTTCTTCTTTATAATATAGATTATCATTTTCAGTTGGGTTTTTTTTTGGTACATTTACACATTTGTGTAATTTTTACTTTTTTTCTTCTTCCCATCTAGATCGGTGCTTCCCAAAAGGAGAAATCCATCCCCTTGGGTGAAACATTTAAATTACTTTTGGTACAAAAGTTTTAAATTACTCACCCAGGGGAGCATTGGGTACTTTTTCCGAAAAAGGGGACAGTGGATCAAATAAATGTTGGAACCTATGATTTATATGGTAAATTTCATACGGACAGAATCTTAGCCTGGAGCAGGAAGCCCAGAGCTCCTTACAAATGCCTTTGTCGTCCCAGGTCTCAGTGAAGATGTCCTGAAGTCCCTCTTCTTCCTCCTCTATGATCACTTCAGTGAGACCCTGGCCTTCTTCTGCACACATCTTTATAAGATATTGCTTTCAAATATTGTGTTTCCTTATCAACCTCAGCCCATGTGAATGTGTTTCTTGATACAACTATTATGCGAATGTATGTTCCCAGCATTGTAAAGTGCATTTCCTCCACACCCCCTGCTAACATTAGGATTGATTCTTGAATGCGAAGTGTTCCTAAATACACAGATAAAAAAATTTAAAGCAAACGCAAAGAAAGTAAACTTACTGCAAAGTGCTGAAATGCTAGAAATTATTAAGCGGTAAAATTGAGGATTCAAACAAAGCAATACACCTATATCTTTTGTATCCCACCTTGCTCTTGAGAAGTCTTCAGCCTGACCTTCTGATTTTGATACCCTGAAGAATAGGACCTTTTAACTGCTACCAAGACGAGGAGAAGAACAGAAAATGGTACAAGAGTAAGGAATAGAGATTGGAAAAAGAATAAGCACATGGCAAGATGGTGGTGGGCTCTGAACTTGAGCTCTGAAGTCACACAACATTGAAGTCACACCCACACCTTGGACTTGACTTTACAATGCAGAAGAATTCGCCTCAGTTGGTTGTTGTTGAGAATGGTTGCTGTTGTTAGGCTCCATGGAGTCGTTCTGCCTCATAGTGCCCTGTGTACGACAGAACGAACGCTGCTCGGTCCTGTGCCATCTTCACAAGGATTATGTCTGAGCCTTGTTCTAGTCACTCGTCAGATATATTGTTGACTGTCTTCCTCTTTCTCACTGACCATCTACCTTTCCAAACTTGATGTCCTTCTCCAAGGATTGATCCCTTTTGGCAATATGGCCCAAATATTTGAGGTAAAGTCTCATTGTCCTAATACCTAAAATACACTGTGGTTACATTTCTTCCAAGACAAATCTGTTCCTTCTTCTGGTAATCTGTGGTATAGTCAATATTTTGGCCAACATCATAATTCAAATGCATCAATTTTTCTATAGCCCTCCTGATTCATTTTCCAGCTTCATATAACTTCACCTGTATATGAGGCAGTTGAAAATATTATGTATTCAACACTCTGATGCAGGTGCATCTTAGTTCCCTAAGTGACATCTTTTTAACACCTTAAAGAGATTTTTAGAAATCATTTTATTGGGGGCTCGTGCAACTCTTACCACAGTCTATACATACATCCATGTGTCAAGCACATCTGTACATTTGTTGCCATCATCATTCACAAAACATTGCTTTCTACTTGAGCCCTTGGCATCAGCTCCTCATTTTTCCCCTCCCTCCCCGCTCCCCACCTCCCTCATGAATCCTTTATAACTTATGAACTATTATTATTATGTCATATCTTACTGATCTTTTATAGCACATTTTCAATACATCACATCATTTTATTTCTTGACTGGGCTTCCATGGACATTAATTATAGATTTGAGAAAAATGAAATCCTTGACAACTTCAATCTTTTATCCATTTTTCATGATGTCATCTATTGGTCCGGTTGGGAACATTTTTATTTTCTTGATGTTGAGATGCAATCCTTATTGAAGCCTGTAGCTTTGATCTTCATCAGCGACTACTTCAAGTCCTCTTGGCTTCTGGCAACAAGCAAATCTTCCTCCAATCCTATTACTGTGTCATTTCACATAGTCTAACTTCTTTGACGATTTTTCAGAATATGTATGGAAAAGGTTTGATAAGAGAAAATCTTGATTCAACCTTTCCTTAATTTAAACCATGCAGTATCCTCTTGTTCTGTTTGAATGAATGCCCCTTGGTCTACAAATAATTCCACATGATTAAAATTAAGTGTTTCGAAATTCTCATTTTGGCGATGTTATCCACACAATTTGCTATGATTCATACAGTCTAATTCCTTTGCATGGGCAATAAAACACCTTTCTAAGTATGACCTTAGTGATACTGTCAGATAATTTCCTCATTGTGTTGGCTCACCTTTCTTTGGAAGGAGCACCCTGTGGAGCTCTTCCAGTTGGTTGGCAAATTTCTTGGCATAGACTCGTAAGTGCCTCCAACACTGCATTTGTTGAAACATCTCAGTTGGTATTTTCTGTCCATTCTGAGAGCTTTTCATTTCCACCAGGTCTTGGGATATTTTTCAATGCAACTTGGATTTTTTTTTTCTTTCACTGTTCCCTGTTCTTTGTTGTGTACTTACTATCTCTTGAAATGGTTGGCCATTAACCAGTTCTTTTAGTTTAATGACTCTGTGTTTTCCCTCTAGCTTCCTTTGGTGCTTTCTGTATTGCGTAATATTTTGCCAATAAAGAAGAAAAAAATCAAACTCGCTGTCATCGAGTTGATGCCAACTCGTAGTGACCCATTAGGACAGGGTAGAAATGTCCTGATGAGGTTCTGAGACTGTAACTCTTTACAGGAGTAGAAGGCCCCATTAATATTACACTTGAGGCTTGATTTTTCTCTCTCTAGTTCTTTCAGATTAACAAATATCATGTGAGTTCTTCCCTTTTTGTATTCTAACTCCCTATCTTTGTACATTTCATAATACTATTTTACTCTGTCTTCACAAACCAACTTTTGGAATTCCCTGTTCACCTCTTTTATTTAATCATTTCGTTCGTTTTCCTTCACCTCTCCATGATCTAAGACAGGTTTCAGAGGCTCCTTTGACATCTATTTTGGTCTTTTCTTTCCTTCTCGCCTCTTCAAAGACGTTTTGCTTTCTTTATGTCTGACATTCTTAATGTCATTCCACAATTGGCCCGGTCTTTAGTCAATAGTGTTCAATTATGGAAAACTGTGTTGTGAGAATTAGAATGCCTAAAATGTGTCTGGTATAGATCTGAAAATTCCCGGTAGACACAGTTCATAACCTCCACACACTTATGTTTGCTCCTTCAAATATTTATTAAGTTGTATGCTGAGCTGAGGGTACAAAAGAAAGCAAAAATGAAAACACTCCCCACTCATTTAACACTCATTTTCACACATTTCACCTGCTTACAGTCTCTTAGGGTAGAGATATGCTCAAGTAATTAGCATGAAAATAATCAAACATACACAAATGTACACCAGTAGTTGGTGGCATGGAGATGAGCACGTGTATCTCTGCGTGGATGAATAAGAAAACAGGGCACCGTGACCCAAGGCACACAGTCTGAGGGCGGGGGCTTAGGTTCAATTTCATACCCTACCCCTTACCAGCTAGGAAGTCTTGAACAAAATAGTGTGCTACCTTGTATCTCTGTTTACTCATCGGATAATGGAGGAATAGTAAATCAACCACAGAGTTGTCAAGAATACCTGTGTTTATGCATGTATAGAAGGTCAAAACTGATGTGCTATTTCATTAGAACTTCAAATCGGGAGTTCAAGTGAGTGCTATTTGAGCCAACATCCAAGCCACAGTACAGTTAATTCAGAGAAACAAAGAAAGAGATTACAAGTGAGGGTTCACAGGTCAGAAGGACCGGGACAGATCCAAGGAGCTAACAGCAGGTCAATGGGGAGCAACCAACAAACAAGGTCAGACCTTACTTTTGAGGTAACATCGAGATCTTGTCTTCATCCCGCAGGCATGCACTGTGGTGGTTTGTGCGTTGCTGTGATGTCGGAAGTTATGCCACATGTATTTCAGATATCAGCAGGATTGCCCAGAGGTACCAAGTTTCAGTGGAGCGTCTAGATTATAACGGATTTGGAAAAAGAGCTTAGTGATGTACCTGAAAAAGCAGGCCCTAATGTGCAAGGCATTGCAACCAATGACGTGAGACAAAATGTGCATCAATTACTGGATGGAAAACTACCATGCTCTTTAGGCTTTCACCAACACAACACTAAGACCAATAAATAATAAAATGATACAGAGAAAAAAAATAAATAAAAGTGTAAAATCACATTGCTGGTAGGCAAAAATCTAAGTTTGTTTTTTTTTAACTAGTCCATGTGCCACAAGAGCATTGAAGTCAGTTTCTACTTGACTTTCCCTCCTTTTGTGATCCCTGGATCTGATGGGGCAGGAAATGGGAGGGTGTGGGGGACTGTGGCCTGTGTCTGTCTGTCTGTCTGTCTCTCTCTCTCTCTCTCTCTCTCTCTGTGTGTGTGTGTGTGTCTTTCTTCGCCCCGTTTAATGGTGGAGCATAATGCACGGAAAGGAAAACATACAACACGGGGACACAACCTGTCTCATCGGAACCATGGCAGGAGCCCGGTGAATGCCCCAGGTATGTGGCCCTTCCTTGTTCTTATGGTTTTTTCCCCTCCTGCCTGCCCCACTCTCACCCTTTGCCGGAGCCCTCCACGTCTGCTTCTTCTGGTGTGGAAATCATTTTGCCTCCGTTGCTTGCTTCTTTTATAATCGCGGGGTTATGAAATGTTCTCTTGGTAAGATGGACTAACTTGGCTGAGCAAAGTACCTTTCAGACCCATCCATATCGTGAGGTGTTTGCTCATTCCATTGTTGTTTCTCAACGATGCATACCCCATTGCATCTATGTACCAGAGTTTATTTGCCCATACCTCCACAGACAAGCTTTGTGGTTCTTTCCCTATTTTCGCTCTTCCAGAAAGCGCCGCGATAAACCTAGGTGTACACATATCTGTATGTATTTTTATTCTTTTTTTTCTTTGCATAGCGAGATGGTCAGGTCCCAAGTTATTTCTTGTCACATTTGTTAAGGAAGGATAATACTGTTTTCAAAAATAAAATGGAGTGCAAAAATATCAATATCCAGGGCATTTGTAAGAAAAATGGACTTATTTGCCATATTGAATCAGACAAGCACACTCTACAACACTGGGAATAACAGATTGAAAAGAAATGGTGTCACATACATCATCATAAAGAACATTTCAGGATCTACCTGTAGAGCCTCACTCTCAGCGATACAGCTACAAGGAGGTCCAGTTAATACCAGTATTATTGAGATTCATGTACCAACCACTAACACTAAAGATGAAGAAACTGCTTCTTACCAATTATGCACTGAAGTGGAAAAAATGCATTCAAGGTTCATTAATAATCACTGGCAGTTGGAATAAAAAATTGGAAACAAAGAATAAAGATCAATAGCTGGACACTATGGTTATGATGAGAGAAAAAGTGCCAGATATCACAAGATAGAATTTTGCAAACCAATGATTTGCTGAGTGGAAATGCCATCTTTAATAGCAGCAAAGGCAGTTACATCACATGGACATCCCTGGATTAACTAACTGCACAGGAAGTTCAAGATCATCAATATTACAAGTCAAAATAAGCTCAGAGTCGGGCAGACCATTAATCGCTTGTTTGCAGTTCAAGTTGAAGCTGGAAATTTTTAAAACAAAACCATCAAAGCCAAGTATGACTCTGAGTACATCCCCACGCACTGAACACTAGTGACACAAAAGCGAATGAGTTGTGGATGATCACAAGGATACCAATGATGAAGAAATCAAGAGATCATTTAAAATATATATATATATATATAAAGAGGAAGTGACGAAAAGGCCAAAATGGATATCAGAAGAGACTGAATGCGGAGTCGTCAAAGCAAATGGCAGAAATGATTAAGTAAAAATGAAACAGAAAATTCCAAAGATCGGTTTGAGAAGACAAAGTATTATAATGAAGTGCACAAAGACCTGGAGTTAGGAAAACCAAAAGAACTGAACATATTCAGCATATCTAAAGTGAACTAAAGAAAATATTCATGCCTCAAGTTGTAATATTGAAGGGTAAGATAGGCAAATTATTGAATAATGTAGGAAGTATCAAAAGAATATGGATACATTCACTGTCCCAAAAAGAATTAGTCAATGTTCTGCCATTTTAAGAAGTAGCATAAAATTTAAAATGATAGTACTAAGTTAGAAGTCCAAGTTTCACTGAAAGCATTGGTGAAAAGCAGGTGTGTTAGTCTGGGTAGACTAGAGAAACAAATCCAAGGAGACTCACATGCTTTTTATGGACAAGAGAAATGGAATATTGAGAAAATATCCCAGCCCAGTCCAGATCAACTCCATAAATCCGATATTAGCCCATATGTCTGATACCAATCTATAAAGCCCTCTTCACATTCACGAAACACATGCAATGGTGCCAAATGCAGGAAGATCACAGGCCAAGGGTTGGAAGTCTTATGGATCCAGTGGCGATGTAAGCATCTGAGAGCTGGCAGAGATCTCCATGTGGCTTCTCCAGCTCCAGGGGTCTGTTTTAGGGTAGGTCCATTTGGCTTCTCCTCAGGGATGTCTTTCAGAGAGTAAGCTGAGAAAGAGTGTCTCCCATCTCCAAGGAGGAAATACTGGATTTCCAAGAATCCTTAAGAGAAGTTCATGCTCACACAGAGGCCTCACTGTCTGTGACCCGATTGACAGACTCTACTCCACCCCTTCCCTCTTAATCCTCTCAAATTGACACCAGATTATGTAACTAACACAGCAGGGCTCCAGAAATTGATGGGATACAATCAAAATATATCGAAAAACAGATGCGACATTAGATGCACTCACTAGTCTATGCCAAGAAGTTTGAAAGACAGATACCCGGCCAACTGACTGGAAGGGATCTATATCGGTGCACATTCCAAAGAAAGCTGACCCACAGAATGTGGATCAATAGAGCATTTATATCCCAAGTAAATTTTTGCTAAAGATTCTTTTTATAATTGACTGTAACAGTACGCCAATACGGAGCTGCCAGAAATCCAAACTGGATTCAGAAAAGTATGTGGCACAAGGGATCTCCATGCTGATGTCAGAGGGATCTTAGCTGAATGCAGAGAATACTAGGAAGATGTTTACTTTTGTTTCATTGGCTGTACAGAGGCATTCCACTGTATGGAGCATACCAAACTACGGATGACATTGAGAAGAATGGGAATTCCACAGCACTTAATAGTTCTCATGCAGAACGTGTAGACAGACCAAGAGACAGATGTTCAAACAGAAGACAGGGATGCTATAGGACTTAAATTCATGAGAGGTGTGCGTCAAATTGTATCTCTTCACTATATTGATTCAGTCTGTAGGCTGAGCAAATAATCCTAAAAGCTATATAAAGAAGAATGTGGCAGCAGGATGGGAGGAAGGGTCGTCAATTACTTGCAACGTGCAAAAGATACAGCTGGCTTGCTGATAGTGAAGAGAAGATGAAGAGATTACTGGTGAAGATCAACGATCATGATCTTTAGTACGGATTACAACTCAATGTAAAGAAACGAAAAGTCTTCACAACTCTACCAATAGACAACATTGTGATAAATAGAAAAAAGATTAAAGTTGTCAAGAATTTCATTTTCTCTTTTATCCACACCGAGGTTCATAGGAGCAGCAGGCAAGATATGTTTGGTTTCCTCAACTCAGCATTGAATTGGGGAAATTGGCTGCATATGACAGCAGGAACGTGCTAAAGAGCAAAGATGTATCTGACCCTAGCCATGATATTTCACATGCATGTGGAGTTGGATAGATACTAAGAATATCACCCACAGGGCAGTTGATGCATTTGAATTACACTGGTGAAGAACACTGAAAGTATGATGGACTTCCAGAAGAACAAATAAATCTGTATTGGAAAAAGTACTGCCAGAATGTTCTTTAGAGGCAAGGATGGCTAGACTTCGTCTGACATGCTTTGAACATGTTGTCAGAAGAGACCAGTCCCTGGAAAGAACCTCCTGCTGGTAAAGCGAAGATCAGGAAGAAGGCCCTCTGGAGATGTGCTCAAACATAACAACCACTGAGAAAATGGTGCAGGACGGGTGCATTCCATTTTGATGTACAGAGTCACTATGAGTCAGGACCAACTGCTTGGTACATAGCAACCATAAGCACGCACTAAAGAGAATCTCTGTGTTTGTGTGTGTGCGCGCGCACTTGTGTGTGCTCAGTTATGCACCACTGTAAAATAAATTAGTGAACCAACTCTCTTTGTTAACAGTTTGATTGGTACTTCTTCCACATAACATACAATTCAATAGTTCAATCGCATCAGGAAGAGTTTAACAATCATTACCACAATCCATTTTAGAACATCTTCTTCCTTATACTCATTGTTATTCATCTAATTTTTTTAATTGTGGCAAAATTATAGGCAACAAAACACTCAATTCAACAACCTCTACATGTAAAATTCATTGATTATACTCGTCATGTTGCACAACCATGATTGATAAGCTTTTCCAAATTATTCCAGCACCATGAACATAAATTCAAGGCCCCCTAAGCAAACTATCTTCCTCTTTCTCCCCTGGTAACCATTGGTCAACTTTAGTTCCTTTCTTAAAAAATAATATTCTTGATGCAATATATACAAATCATACATTTCCACAGTTAAATCTCTTTTATAAGGAGTAGATGTATGTATGGATCGTGATAAGGTTGTACGAGCCCCTAATAAAATTATTTTTAAATGTGTCTAACACTTCATATGTATTTCGTTTTCCTTCAAATATATTCTTGTAGTGAAGTCCTTGAATATTTAAAAGGTACAAAACTTAAAATAAATTTTTAAAAGGAGTTGCAAATATGTCATCACAATGAGTTATGTGCTTCCTCCCGAGTTTATGGTTTGCTTCCCAATTCCCTTCGTCCTCTCCACCCTGCCTTCCCGATAAACCATTGCATAAGTTATGGTCTGTATGTATTCACCCCATCTGTACTTCATAAACTGGGAAACTTAACAGAACAATTTTTAAAATGAAGCAGAAAGAAGAAAATATAGGGTGAAGAATAAGAAAGAAAAGACCATCAACAATATTTAAAAGTCCAGAGAAGAAATTTCTGTCGTGGAACAAGAAATATATGATCCTAGAGAAAATTCAGGTTGGCTCAAGAGGGAGGTCAACTGACCAAGTCTCATATTATACCATGGTTCCATCCACCATAGTCAAGTTTACAATAGTCTGTCTGATAGTCAAGCTGTTCAAGTCCCTCCCCTGTGCCCACAGGGGATCTATCAGAGGCTTAATCTGACTAGATTCACTGCAGATAGATTTTGGGCTCCCCATGTTCACCATAGCCTTCTACAAATTGAGCGTTCATAATTTAACCTCTGATATTTTTCCCTTCATCATATTTCAATTGTGTTATTATCATCTTTGAATCATATAGGCTGGTGAGCTTCTTCGATGTGGACTTAGTTGATGCCTTACTTAGAAGGCTGCTTGTTTGAATACAAACCTTTAAGACACTGTTCCAATTGATAGCAGGGCACCATCTGCTTTCTTCACCACATGTTGCTGTAACACCCTTATTTTCAGTGGTCATTTCATGAAGAAGAGTATTAATTGGAGCCACATTATAAGGACTGTTCTTGAATTGTGGTTAGAATTACATGGGAACTCAGCATTCATCTGCTTATCCATGGGTTATGAACAAAACAAAACGAATGAGAACAAAAACAAACAAACAAAGCAAAGAAGAAAAACATTGCCAACCATGCCCCTGGGGTATACGACAATTGCATTGAGAATGTCGATAGTTTATCCAATGACATAGAATTTAAGGTACGGTTGCTATGAGGAATTTATGGGAGCATAGGCCAACCGTGAACTGCAATCGATGAATTGTAGCTTTGTACAATTTGATTCTTAATCAATTGAGCTCTGTTTACATTGAGCATGGGGTTAATACTAGGGAAAATTTTCCTGTATATGACATAATTTCTTACAAGGACAGATCCTTGCCTCTCAGATTAAAACATGTGCTATTAATGCAGGGGGACCATTGAGGTATTAAATATTTGTTGATCTGGGTCCACTTTCATTGGACACCCATTAAAGTCAAGTGTCCCACCCAATGTCCAACACCACTATATTTATAGTCTTGGGGTTGCCATTCTTAGCCCCCTTTCCCATCAGCGTTTTCACTCCTAAATCCAAGTGTAGAGGTAGTTTTGAGGTGGGGCCCAGTTCGTTCAGAAAGGTTTCCACATGGAGTCCTTTTGATATGGCCCTTGGGGGACTGTCATGTTCCTTGTATGGCCAGCATGTTAGGTCGTCTCCGTGCTTAATCCATGGCATGATTCACGGAGGGTTGGGTAGAAATATATTTGAAGTGTCTACCCAGAACCACAGAACCGGTTTTATTTTCCCCATAGGTTCTCAACAGTGATTGTTTAACATCCTTTCCGGTTGTGAGATTGCTCCTCCCCATTTTCCCACCACTGCCATCAACAGAACTACCAGTGGCTCCTCTCAGAGGGAGGTGCCCCCGCCCCTGCTCTGAACTTGCCTTTCCTGTAGGGGTCTGAACTCATTCCTGTGGACAGCCTCTTGGTTGTCACATCCTTGTCGCAATGTTGCATAACTTCAATGGGACGGTCTTCTCCCCTTTCACCCTTCTTGGAAGAGTGACCCCAGCCAATTTGAGGGCTCTACTTTCAATGTGGTTCTGATTAAATGCACATAATGGGTAATGTATGGTTCAGGGCCAGTAGGCAGATATTCTATCCCTTTATTTGAGAATTGGTTTCTGAGATTTAATCGGTGTTTCTCCTTATAATAGTAGACTCATGCAATGTTTATCCTTTTGTGATTCACTAACTTCACCCAGCACAATGGTTTCAGGGTCCTTTCATGTCATGTGATGTTTCATGCTTTCATCACTGTTTTTTAGGGATGCGTAGCACTCCATGGTATGTTTGTTCCATAATTTCTTTATCCAGCCTTCTACTCTTGGGCATTTGGACTGCTTCTAATGAAACATCCCTACTGCATATTGGATAGAAGAAAAGAAAAAAAGATGATTGAAGATTCTCACTCTCCTTTCCTCATGGTCTTGCTCCTTTCTTGAGACAAAGAAACGCTGACACCACGTTTTCTTAAGCGTCTCAAAATAGTGCACGTGTTCATTATTACAGACCACTGTAACTGGCTTGAATTTAAATGCAACACGCTTTATAGAAATCCATTCTTAAATACAAGTGGCCTGGAAGTTGGACATTATTAACCAAGGGACCTACTGCGATGGATGGTTACCATCAGGAAAAGTATCAGTCAAGGATGTAATGTCTTACCACACTTATTTGAACTTCTCCTAAGCACATAACCTGAGAAGCCGGGCTCTGTGAAGAAGACACAACATCACACTTGGAAGAAGGCTTGTGAACAACCTGCAACACGCAGATGACACAGCCTTGCCAGCAAAAGAGAAACGATCAATCTGTGCTGGAAGAAGTACAACCAGAATGCTGGTAGAAGTGAGGCTAATGAGACTGTCTCGAGTCCTTTGGACATGCCATCAGGAGGGACCAGTCCCTGCAGGAGGACCGCCCGCTTGATAAAACAGAGAATTCCTGGGACGGGGAAGACCCTCCACAGGATGGATTGGCACAGTGGCTCCAACAATAAGCTCAAACATCAGGACGATGGTGAATGCGGTGCAATGGCCAGGCAGCGTTTCATTCTGTCGTACGTAAGGTCACTTTGAATTGGGAGCAACCTGAAGCCAGTAGGTTCTTAATTCTAGAAGGACTTTCTGACTGGTTCCAAAGATTAACACCCTCAGCTGCTGACTGAGGTTCATCCAGAAGTACCTCAGGGAAAAAGCCTGATAATTAAAAAAAAAATTTAAGCAGCCATTAAAAATACTATGGGGCATACTTTTATTCTGGTACATATGATGTACATGAGTCCGAATCAGCTCAACAGAAACTGATTTGGATTACTATTTATTATTATTTCTAGCTACATTTGGGCACTCCAGGCCTCTGACCTTCACACGGGACCTACTCAGACAGGAAGAACGGCTCAGAGAATAAGTAACTGCCCTGATATGACACAGGTCTATCTTCCTTCCTTCAACTGCCAGGATTCTCTTTACTGAGCCCTGCTCCGGCTGCGGACCTCTTGTGCACAGGAAGCATTTCTAGGTGGTTAAGCACGCTTAACATGGGGCCTGAGATCACCCAAGGGAACAAAGCTAATCGGCCTGTGCAGAGATCAAAGTCATGACCTTGTCATTATTTCATCCCTTTGCCACTGGAATGCTTACGGTAGACACACACCTACCAACAAACAGCCAGCAGGCATTTTCCTTTTGCTGATACTGTCGAAGGTCGCTCGTGTGTTTAAAAGGGGACTGTCTTTCCCAACGAGACCCTGGACAGGAGAGAGAAGTGATGGATGTATAAGTGTTCCAGACAGAAAGACTTCTTCACAGACAGATGAGAGGCAGGGGGCTGAAAACCGACCTTCAAAGATGTGCAAAACCAGTCCCCAGGCCTCTGTCCTCTGGAAGAGGTGGTGGCCCCTCCCTTGGAGGACCCACGGGCTCACAGTGCCACCCCCTGGACAAAGCACACACCACACCTCTGCCTGCCCTCCCCTGTGGACAGGCCTTCTCAGCCCGTCCAGCAGATTGCTCACCCATCCTCATTTCCTTTGCCCATTGTAAGGGGCAGTGAGCTCACAAAGTTTTTATTTTCTTACCATCATCTCCTTTGAGGCCTGGCAGCAAAGAAGGCCGTAGATGAATCTGTGCCCATGCAAGTGGTGAGGGGGAGAGCAAGAGCCCCAGAGCCCTCGGAAGGAGACTACCCCCAGGAGAGGGGCCCGCAGAGCTGGGGTGCCTTGTGGCCAAGGTGGATTAGGAAGCTGCCACCCATGAATCCCCTTTTCTAACTCTCGGTACCCTCGGGGCTTTTCCAGTGCAGCTGTTCTGCAGAACCTCCTAAAGTCCCTTTTAAAGAGCAGCGAGCTGTATTCCTCCCTACATGCTTCCTTTTCCAGGAGCACAGCGTGTGTACTTAGGATCAGGGCAGATCTCCAGCTTGAGTACATGGTGTTATTGTTTTACGAGGCCACAGGCAGCAGTCTTTCTTTCCAAAAGAACGTCAGCCTTACCCTTTCATTCCCACACAGCGTGAAAATAAATCACTGAATTGAGCATTTTGAAAATTCAAGGCTTAGAACGCCCATGCTGATCAAGTGTTGATCTTGAAATACCTATTTCCATCTGCTGTGACTTTTCTCAAGGACGCTGGTGGGGCTGCGGTAAAGCAGTAGGCCACTAACAGAAGGTCAGCGGTTTGAACCTACCAGCAGCTACTCAGGATAAAGATGAGGCAGTCAGTTTCCTAAATATTACAGGCTTGGAAACCCCAGGGGGGGTTCTATTATGTCCCATAGGGTCACTATGAGTTGGAATTGGTTCACAGCAGTGAGCTTTTATGACCTCTTTAAAAGTTTCCTCTTTCATTTTTCTTCTGTTTTCCCTCACTTCAGGTGGTATTATGCAGATACAAGCAGCTATAATAGGTCTCGCCCACTCCAAACTAGCTAGGATGCTAAACCCTGTGGTAGTCATATAATCTGTTGTCAATTTAAGGCTTAGGAGTGAAGGGGTGGAGTTTAGTCTGTCAGTTAGTTCACAGCTTGATGACCTCAATTGGAGGCGCTAAGGAGATAAATAGCTCATTGGAGGTGGGACACTAGCTCAGTCCATGCAACACATTTTCATTGACAAGTGACACGGAGACAAGCTGATGACAAACCCAGCCTTGGAGCTGGAGAAGTCACATGGAGACCCCTGCCAGCACTGAGATGCTTAAACTACCCCTGGATCCACAAGACCTTCCACCCACTGGCCTGTGGTATTCCTGTACTCCTGTGTCATTGCATGTTTCATGAATCTGAAAAGGAAGTTATAGATTGGTATCAGACATATGGGCTAATATCAGAGTTATGGACTTGATCTGGACTGGACTGGATGTTTTCTCAATATTCAATTGCTCTTATATATAACGCTCTTTCTTATACACATCTGAGTGTCTATGAATTTGTTTCTCTAGTCTACTCAGACTAACACAACCCTATACCTTTTGAATAAGTCTGGACAGAAATATAGTTTGGAGAGTATTCAAGGGAAAAGTCAGAGCTCTCTGAGGTGACCTTGTTGTCATTATTTGAAGGTTCACACTAAACATTTCCTAACTGCATTTAAAACAGGGCGCACTGAAAGAGTCTCACTGGGAAGCAATCCTAATCTCCTTGGTGTCAGAAGTGAACCTGGAGTTCCTAGATCTCTGATGCATTTGCAGAATTTCTGTGCTATTCTCTGACCTCTACTATGCAGTCTTCTTATTTCACAGGCAGAATTCAAACCCATGCAGCCCATCTCACTTTGCCCCATGGCTTCAAGTACACCTGAGTGCTAATCTGTCCCAGGTATATGTCGCCATTTCCAAACTCTCACCTGAGATCCAGCTCTCTCTCTAACTGCTCGCTAGTATTTCTCCCTGGGTGTACTGCAGGTGCATTGAATTTACTCTGTCTAATCTCATGCCTTGACTACTCTACCCGCCTCTCCCAAACCTGCTCCCTCATGTACCATGTTCCTTATCCACTTACTTGCTGATACCCCACCTTCTCTGTGTATCAGTGGCTCACAAAGCTGTCTGCTCCCTTCTCTCCTGGATGCTACAATCATGGTGCAGGAAGGGAAAAACTGATCAATTGAATTTCACCAAAATTCAAATCATTGGCTCTGCAACAGCAACAACAAATCTGCTTAATAGATTAGAAATAAGAAGCCATATCCCAGGAGGAAGATTTTCAAGCCACATATCCAGCCAAGGACTTGTACCTATTGAACTCTTGAAACTCAATAGCAGAACGATGAGCAGCCCACCGTTTAAATGGGTAAACGACATGCACAGACACTGCATTGAGTAAGATAATACAGGAGATAAGCAAATGCATACGATTATGTTCAAAATGAGTTACTATTAGAAAAATGCAAAACCGCAATGAGATCCCCCACTCTGAACAAAGCAGGTGAGGATACGTAGAAATTCAGCCATTCGGGCAGATCTGGTCAGCATGGAAATAGGTAGAGGCACTCGGGAAATCGTTCCACAGCTCTTTTCAACGCTAAAATTGGACTTACCATACAACCTACCAGTTTTATTCTTGGCCATATGAAGGGGCTAGAAAAACGTGTAGAAAAATAAATAAGATTTTTAAATAGTTGAACTTTCCCACGAACTTTTGGAAGCACTGTGGAATAGCTCAGGAAAATGAACACATACACCAAAATTTGTGCCCAACTGTGTACAGCAAGTTTATCTGTAATCACCCGAACCTTCCCGTATGTCCTTCAATCTGAGAGTAGTTAGACTAACTCTAGGATACGCATAGTACCAAGCAATAAACACAACTTTTGTAGTGGTTGATTCACACAACAGCTGGGATGAACCTCAAAGAAATAATGCCAAGAGAAAAAAATCCAATAGCAAAAGGTACACAAATCAGAATTTCAAATTCGCAGGGGCTCTAGATTTTTGAGAGCCTTAATGGCTGGTGAATCCCTGAAACTATGAGGTGGAAATAGCTGAATTCGTGGAAGCTTTGCTATGTAGTCTCAACAAAAATGACACAATAAGATGATGGAAAAGGGTGTTTTTAAAAAGGATACGTACTGCAAGATTCCATGGATGTATGTAAGATTTATGAAAGGGAATCAATACAGAGATGAAGAACAAATTAATGGTTGCCAAGGATTCGGAGTTGGTGTGTGGGAGAGGTGCTGTTATACCGGGGTAATATGAAGGAGTCTTGGGATACTGACGCAGCTAAATATCTCAGTTCTAGAGCTGGTCACATGAAGCTAGGTATAGAATAAAATTTCACAGGGCTACACACACACACACACACACACACGTGTGTATCTATACCTAGTGAAATATGAATAACCCTAAATGCATTGGCCGATGTCCATTTCCTGGTTTTGATATGTTCCTGAAATCGTGCAAGATATTTGCACTAAGGGACGTTAGGTAAAGGGTGCACAGACTGCTGTGTGCACGTCTTTTCACTTTCCTAAAAACTGATATTATTTCAAAAGAATGTTTTTGAATCTGCTCACATCGCACACTTGCTGAATGTCTTTGGAGCTCATTATTCATAGAATAAAATACATCTATCTACACATGGCATATGGAGTTCCACCCTCCCAAACGGATTTCCAATTTAGTGTTCCGGTTCATTATCATTTTGCTGCCCTTGATCTTCTTATTGGGAATTCTAAAATATCTGCCATGATGCTGTTTGCTTTTACTTCTAAGATTACAGAAAATGTATGCATGCCATCTGAAACTACTCACCGGTTCTAAAGCTAGAAACTCTAAAGGACATTCAATAAAGTTTTGCATGTTCAAGTCAGATTTATCTATCAAGTATCTCTCCATTTTGGAACATAGAGGTTTACACAAGTTCCCTAAGTAGGAAAAGACGCTGAGGTACAGTGATGAGGGGGGCAACCAAGTCAAAATTAGAATAACAAATAAGGCATCCAAAGGGTTGAAGGAACCCGCAGACCTAGAACATCTCCTCCCTGATTTTGTGCTCATTTCTATTAATAGCACCGGCTAACCAAGTAGAGTCCACAGAAAACTGTTATTTCCCATGTCTGCATCAATGTATAGGGTGTATATCAATGATGTGTCTGGTAGCAGAGGGTACTCAGAATCGGCTGGAGAAACTAGCAGGAGTCCCTGGGTGACAAAAACAGTAGACACTTGTCACTAACCTAAAAGATTGCAAGATGAATCTACCCAGAGCTCTAGCAATCTTCTTCTAAAACACTTAGAATCCAAATGGTCACAATCTTTAAAACCCTATAGAACCCAGCTCTGGTCCACATTTGTGGGGTTGTCATGCAATGGACTCCACAGCAACCAACAACAACCAGAAACTACACAGAAGTCCAGGTGGATACTCACCGGGGCTTCCTGTGAGGATTCATATGCTCATCACAAATGAAGACACTTCACAACCATGTTGAGCATGGCATGCTACCAGCAGATATTTGATGGGAGGACAAATGTACTGGTTTAACCAATTAAACTGCTTCATAGCATGGCAATCAAATTCAGTGCATAGCATTGACTCACCTTGTCGCTAACAGTCATAAATTACCTATACATTTTATAGTGTATGGGGTGGGGGAAGACCCTACTTACAGAAAATCTGGTGAATAATTTATTTAACATTTTTAAGAGCCAAATTGCCCAATACAGGCAAGATAACAATCATGACCAAGCATTGTGAGAAGAAAATGGATGAGCCTATTCTAAAAACTTCCTAGGCAATGATAATGAACTTCGTGGACAGCCAGGGGAGGTACAGGGGACTCTGTCCAAAGCAATCCATCGCAAAATCTTCTCTCATCTTCGACAACTCCATCTAACATGTTTGTTATGAACTAGCTCATCTAACCAGTTCCTGGACAGAAAAATTGAAATTTCTGGTGAATAACTTCTGGTATCTCATATTTTCTGAATCCTGGCACTTCCATCTAGATTCCCTTTAAATTTTGCAATAAGTAGATGATAGTTTCTATGTATATGTGTACATTGTATACAATGATCATATACACACCCTTTTACTTACTCTCTTCTGAAGCATTAGGCAACCAATGTAAATCTTGTAACAGTGACTGGTGGAAGACAGGTTCTTCTCTCTGCCTTCATACTGAACTGTTCTTTATCCTTAGCTAAGAAGTCTAAAGGGTTGCATTCAATATTCACTTTATAGTGTCACTAAATTAAAATGTTGATAACTTTGCATAGCATAAATTTCTCCCAAAAGCCAGTGCAATTAAAAATTGCTACGTGTTATTCTATCAGGCATGGAATTCAAACTAGACTCTCTGAACTTCCTAATAAAAACTGTCCATCTAGAAACCAGTTAACCAGAATTAAGACTTGTCAAGTTTTGTCTCATCATCTTGATTGACGTGGGAGAAAATCAAAGATCGATTTCTCATAGCAAGTATGACACGCTCTTTAATTTTATAAGGCATGTCAGAAGAGAAAATAGAGAAGGCAAGACAGGCTGGTGGCTTTGGTGGAGTGTTACTTAAACTCAGTCCTTTTCAGGGGTGTTTGCTCTAAACCCCTTCCCCTTGGCTTGCACCACCAGGTTGGCTTCTGACTCATGGCAGTTCTATGTGCTTCACGCTAGAACTTCTCCGTGGTGTTTGCTTAGCTGTAATCGTCAGAAAAAAACACTCTATGAGCCTTTGTTTGGCTAACCTTTCAGTTAACAGCCAATCACAAACCACTTGCATGACCCTACCGCTCCCAAGTTCCATGTGCTGAGAGCAAACATATCCTGGGCTTTGGTTCTCTAAAATATTTTAAAGTTACTTTCAACTTTTGAGAACTATAATCCTGACTAATGCCTAATAAAAGTTGTTGGCTCCATTTGCTGTAGTTCATAAAATTCTGTATGTTCTTTGGTTTAGTTAAACACTTCAGTGATCACTGAAATAAGCAAAGCTAAGTACACAGGCATTAAGAGACTCTGGAACAGAGCCTCTCAGAGTTGAGCTCATATCGCCAGGGCTGCAGAAATCCAGGCTGGCCCCAATCTCCAAGAAGTCCAAACTTGGGCCCATGCAAATAATTTCCCTACAATAGCAAACCTATAGATGCGTGATGGGCACCCCAGGGGCCACACAATACTCAGGCTTTTCACGCTAAACCTCTCAGGAGCACAGTGGCAATTTCCAGATATTGCATGACATGCAAGGGCATCGCCACTCTGGCAACATGTATAAACTGAAGAAGGTCTTTGGGTCTCAGCACTCTGAGGCTGAGATGAACACGCTAATTCTGAAGCTACACCCATAGAGCCAAGCCACGGAGAAAGTCTAGGGGCTGGGAGCATCCTTCTGCCACAAGTACAAAATATGGCCCTTTCTGCATCTCCTGCACACCTTTCTGTACTTTTTAAAATGCCCTCTGTCTGGACCAGAGGATGCACACTGACGCAGATAGCAACTGGAAACGTGGGGAATCCAGGACAGATGACCTCTTCAGAACCAGTGGTGAGAATGGCGATACCTGGAGGGTGGAGGGAAGGTGGGGTAGAAAGGGGGAACCAATTACAAGGATCTACATATAACCTCCTCCCTGGAGGATGGACAACAGAAAAGTGGGTGAAGGGAGACGTTGGACAGTGTAAGATATGACAAAATGATAATAATTTATGAATTATGAAGGGTTCATGAAGGAGAGGGAGGGGGAGGGAGGGGGGAAATGAGGAGCTGATATTAAGGGCTCAAGTAGAAAGCAAATATTTTGAGACTGATGATGGCAACAAACGTACATATGTGCTTGACACAATGGATGTATGTATGGATTGTAATAAAAATTGTACGAGTCCCCAATAAAATGATTTTTTTAAGTCATCCTACTGGGACAATTGGTTTTAGTCATTTATTCGCACTTAATACAAGCTGATGAATGTGATTCCTAATGTTTTTTAAGCAAGTCAGTGGAGATGAGTAGAGGAAATAAAGAGGCCAGACTGAAGCGTGACCCTTATCTTCCTGACGCTTGCAGTTCAAGTGGGCGCGCAGGTGGTCACCTTCTCTAGTACACTTCCTCCTTAGCAATCAGCAGAGGCAGGCATGCAAGTGTACCACACCTGTATACAGAGTATACATGCAAGTGTACCACACCTGTATACAGAGTATACATGCAAGTGTACCACACCTGTATACAGAGCATGCATGCAAGTGTGCCACACCTGTATACAGAGTATACATGCAAGTGTACCACACCCGTATACAGAGTATACATGCAAGTGTACCACACCGTATACAGAGTATGCATGCAAGCGCACCACACCCGTATACAGAGTATGCATGCAAGTGTACCACACCCGTATACAGAGTATGCATGCAAGTGTACCACACCTGTATACAGAGCATGCATGCAAGTGTGCCACACCTGTATACAGAGTATACATGCAAGTATACCACACCTGTATACAGAGTATACATGCAAGTGTGCCACACCTGATCCTTCATGCCATTAGATGAGTTACATTTTTCTCCTTCTAAGCTTCTAGCTGAACAGGTCCCGAGATGAAACCAGCCTTCCTTTCAAAGTAGCCTATACTTGATTTAAGTGCCATCTCATCAGGATTTCATAATCTTGCTACTTCTGCTGATTCCTGCAGGGGTTGCTGAGCACCAGAGGGTGGCACGTAAGATGTTCTTTACACAGCCAAGTGTGCAGTGCAAACGAGCTGTCCTCTGTGATGAACCTATGGCCCACTCTCGATTTTCATTTATCCTCTGAGCAGTCTCTGAGCCCATGAAGGTTACTGGAGACAGGGGGTGCCTCTGAGGTGGCTGCTTGACTTTGAACTAGCAACTGAAATGAGCATGGTCTTTAGGATGCCAGGTTGGATCTAAAAGTAAAAAAAAAAACCCTCTGAGGGCTAACAAAAAATATTCCCTGTGGGAGTATTCTGGGCTAATAAATGAGACATGTTAAGTAATGGAAAAACGAAAGCAACATGAAAGGTGAAGGTTGAAAAAAAAGTAACTTCAGGGTTGTCAGGGAAATCCTAAATGTATGTTTTATGGCTTAGCAATCTGATTTAGCAATCTGTGGCTTAGCAATCTGACTAATTTACAGGGGCTCCTCCTCTTAGCAACAGCTGAGGATAGGTCAAAAAAGACCATGACTAAGCTTTCAGTTCCTGTCTGCATGAGATGGGATTATTGCAGACAAAATGTGTTTTCCTCGTGTGTCTACAACCAGTAGATGGCGCCAGATAGAGTTTCTCAGGTAGCTGCTTGCCTTGGTCTTGGCTATGGGGCCTGCAAAAGCAGGGCCAAAGCAAGGCTTTGGAAGGACAAGATCAAGAACATTCAAGGAAGAGAAGTCAGCTCAGAAGACGATGGCAGCTGTCAGGAGAGCACACAGGGGTAGTCTTGATGGAGGGTCTTGAAGGACACAGGACGATCACTGGGGGAGGGGTCACAAAGAAGAAGGTTGAAGAAGGCGGAGAGCTGCCTGGGCGCTGGAAAGGGCCAGGGAAGTTGCCCGAAGGAGGATTTGTTGGTGTTTTCCCAGCCCAGCCAGGTGCCAGCTCATTCTCTGAGGGCAGCATGGGCTGCCTGTGATTGCCACAGTGGAAACCCTGCCCCGCCCGCCCTCCAGCCCTGCTCTCACCCCTTCAGAGGGTCCTTTAGTCTGGGTTAGAGAAACAAATCCACACAAACTCATGTATGTAGAAGAGAGAGTTTTAGATAAGGGTAAGTGCACATCAAGAAAACATCCCAACCCAGTGCTGCCCAAGCCCACGAGTTCAACGTTAACCCATATGTCCTACACCAATCCACAAAGTCCTCCTACATCTCACAAAACAGACGCAATGATGCCGACTGCAGGAGGAAAACCGAGTCAGTGAAAGGGTAATCATCTCAGCGCTGGCAGGGGTCTCCACACGGCTGCTCCAGCACTTGGGGCTGCATCGGGGTAGGTCCATGCGGCTTCTACTCAGGGATGTCTCGCAGGAAGTGAGACTTGCTAGCTGAAGCAGGGAACTGGCTAAGGCTGCTGCCCCCTGGTCTGACCATCACAAAGCAAGAGACCCTAGAACTCGCAAGGTGAGGTTCACTGAGCCGTTTATCCCTCCACCCTTCAATTAATACCACATGTGTTTATCGGCCAGGTTGGCACAATAAACTAACTCAGTTGTCTTCCCCAAACAAAAAGCACATGTTATCAAGAAGACAACTTGAGTCCCTCAAGAGTGTCGAAACTGTCTTTTGACATGGCATCAATCAGAAGGTGCAGGATTTTACCGTGAAGGATGAAGGAGATGGGAACACTGCCTGCAGAACAGGAGGTTCGCGTGATGAAATGTTCGCTATATGAAAGGAGTTTTACTTTTTTTTCCACTTACCCTCGTGTACATATCCCTATGTGTGTGCATATGTAGTGTGTGTGTATGCATGTACCTAAAGCGCGCGCGTGTGTGTGTGTGTGTGTAGAAAGAGAAAGAGTGCACCTGGTGTGTGTGTGTGTGTGTGTGTGTGTGTATAGAAAGAGAAAGAGTGCCCTGGTGGTGCTGAAGACTAACCACTGGGCTGCTCTATGCTATAAGCAGGTAATTCAAACCACCTTCGGCTCCTTGGGGGAAAGATGAGCCTATATGCTCCCACACAGATGGATGAGAGACCCCCCTAAAGAGCAATTCTACTCTGTCTTGTAAGGTCACTATGAGTCAGAATCAACTCAATGGCAGTAGGATTGGGGACATATGTGCACATATATATATTTCAAAAAGTTTAGGAAAAATAGAATTAAAAGGTCATGCAATTTTTCCCAACACTACTTGAAGCTCCCTTGGATAGGTATCTTTTCAAACCAGAGGAGGGCATGTGGCTGTTCTAATTTGCTCTAGGGCACTCTCTAAGCTCGAGGCAGAGTGGGAGTAATGGAATCAGACAGGCTCTTTGGAAGAAGATGCTGGCAGCAGTGTGTGTCGAATGATTTGGAATAGGGAAAGGCGAGCACCGAGCATCTCGGTGAAAAGAAATTCACCTCAGAAAAATTAAATTAGTTACCAAAGTTTATTTGCATCAATTAAGCTACAAGCCGTGCACAACCTGAACAGCTCTCCCCAAGGAAGCTTCCCAGCACCCTGGGAGCTGAATCCTCATCATGACCCCTCTTCCACAGACTCACATATCCCCAGAATGCCAGGAAGCCCACACCCCTGGCAATATGCACAGTACCCAACAGCATGGGCGCATGTTCACACACACACACTTCAACCCCAAGACGACCTACTATGGCGGCCTCCGAGCTGACTATGGCTAGAAATAGGATCTCTGGAAGCAACAGCAGGGACCAGCAGCCTCAGGGAACACAGACCACTGCCAGGACCAGGCCTGGTCCCACCCAGGGAATGGCATGGGCATGGGCTTCTGTCAGGAGAGCCCCCTGTAGCTCCTGCCCTCGGCTGAGTGTGCTCACCCCAACTGTGTTAGGCAGAATTCTCTAGAGACAACAAAACCAGAATGCTCATAATTATATACATATTTATACAGATAGATAACATAAGAAATAAAGAGTTAGTTCAATTATAAAGCAGTACAACTGGCTCAGTGCAACTCACTCCCGTGAGACAGTTGTGAGACGCTGGCAGTCCTTCAAGTCTTGAGGGCTGCTGGGTAGTCCTCTGTAGAGCAATTCAGGCTATTTGGGCACAGGCAGCAAACAGCCAGCCAGGTTACCAACAGTCAACCATATGACAGGGTCTGACAGTCCCCAGCTCAAGAGATGTAAATTCCATTGTGTGGTGAAGCAGGATTACAGCAACACAGTCCACTGTTAGGTGTCTCACAGGTAGCGTAGCTTGCAAATTTAGGCACAGAACAAGCAAGGCAGCAGCACACTGGTTCGATGATCAAAGAGCAAGAGACAAGAAAGGCAAGGCTCACCGAGCCATTTATCTCTCTGCCCTTCAATTAATCCCACATGTGTTTAATGGCCAGGTTGGCACAATAAACTAACTACCTCACCAACTCATCTGCTCTAGAACCAGGTACCATAGCGGTCCTCAACATAGTGGGGAGGCGAGGCCGATGTCTCCATGAGCAAAGCGATTTCCATAATAACACTAAGAGGCAGGTTTGGATTAGCAAGTTGTGTGATGACATCTTCCTCCCGAGAGCTAGTAGAATATGTGCTTAAACAGTCCTGTTTGGTTTTAGTGTTTGGTGGTTGTGATTTGCAGCATTGACTTCTAATGTGATGTGCCAGACTGAATTATTTAGAGAAACAAAAAAAACTTGATATATATAAAAATATAGATTATAGAGAAATAGATTATTTACATCTATAACAAGAGAGAAAGAAAAAAATTAATAAGAGAGTCTCATGGTTCTAGAAGCAGGCATGTGTAGTATGAGTTCCCTAGGAAAAATGTCAAACTAGGGTTTTCTCCTGACTCGTGTACCTCTGGGAGCTGGCGAACCCAATATTCACAGAAACACCCAGGGCAATTGTCTGGCTGCAGATGCAGATGAACCCGAGGTCAGTAGATCAGGCTGGTGACTGCAGAGGCCAAAGAATCGATCCGAGAACAACAGGTACGATGGTAGGCTACTGATGGTTCCAAGCAGTATTGCAGGCCATTAGGTGAAGGCCAAAGAACCAGAGGTTGATGAACTAGATGTAGGATCCAGAACCTACAGAAAGCAACCAAGCTTTCCCACAGTGTGAACTTACATAACAAACAGGCCACACCCCTGAGGAAATGTCCTTTCAATTGTGTCAGGGTTGTGACCTGAGCAAGGTTACATCCTTCCCTCTTAGAATTGCTTGGCTACTCACATCAGATCTGTGTTAGTCTGGGTAGACTGGAGAAACAAATCCATGGACACACAGATGTGTACAAGAAAGAGATTTCTATACAAGAGCAATTGAACATGAGAAAATATCCCAGCCCAGTCCAGATCAAGTCCGTGAGTCTGATATTAGCCCATATGTTCGATACCAATCTATAAAGTCCTCTTCAGACTCATGAAACACATGCAATGAAGCTAAATGCAGGATGATCACAAGCCAGTGGGTAGAAAGTCTTTGGGTCCAGCGGCAGTGTAAGCATCTCAGCGCCAGCAGGGGTCTCTCTGTGGCTTCTAGGGCTTCAGAGGTCTAGTTGCATCCATGTGGCTTGTCTTCTGCACTGTCTCCCAGGGAGTGGCAGAGAGAGAGAAGTGTCTTCCGCCTCCAAGGAGGAAGTACCAGATTCCCCAGAATTCTCAGATGGCCATGCCCACACAGAAATCTCATTGGCTATCTCCAGATTGACAGCCTAGACTCCACTCCTACACCTTTTTTTTCTTTTTTTTTTTTGTGAGTGAATGACAGACTGAGAGTGAGCAAGTGAGTTAGTGAGTGAAAGAATGAGAGTGAGTGAGAGAGACAGTGAGAGAGAGAGACAGTGAGTGAGTGAGTGAGTGAGTGAGTGAGTGAGTGAGTGAGTGAGTGAGTGAGACAGTGAGTGAGTGAGTGAGTTAGTGAGTGAGTGAGTGAGTGAGTGAGTGAGTGAGACAGTGAGTGAGTGAGTGAGTGAGTGAGTGAGTGAGTGAGTGAGTGAGTGAGACAGTGAGTCAGTGAGTCAGTGAGTGAGTGAGACAGTAAGTGAGTGAGTGAGTGAGTGAGTGAGTGAGACAGTGAGTGAGTGAGTGAGTGAGTGAGTGAGTGAGTGAGACAGTGAGTCAGTGAGTCAGTGAGTGAGTGAGACAGTAAGTGAGTGAGTGAGTGAGTGAGTGAGTGAGACAGTGAGTGAGTGAGACAGTGAGAGAGACAGTGAGTGAGTGAGTAAGTGAGAGTGAGTGAGTGCAGTGAGAGAGACAGTGAGTGAGTGAGTGAGTGAGACAGTGAGTGTGTGAGACAGTGACCCCTACACTCTTAATCCTTAAATTGACACCAGATTAGGTGACTGCCACAAGATCCCATCGTGGAGTTAATTACATCATGTTGGGTTGGTCACATCATGGGGACTTACTAGTCCTCAATTGCAAAACCACCGAGAATCCTGGTCCAGCCAAGTTGACACAAAACCTAGCAATCACATGTAGTAAATATAACAGATGTAATCTACGTTTAAAAATATAAAGTGATCTTCTTGCAAGTCTTTGAGTTAGGACATGTCAACAGTGTGATTGGCACCCTTCTAAGATGTAGCAGTCACGTGTGATGGTGGTGATGGCTTCTAGCTCCAACCCTGCACTGGCTCAGGAGTAAGGATACTATGTGGATGAATCCTGGCTTGGGTCACAGACATGAGTTCAAATCCTAGTTTAACCACTTGTTAATTATGTAACCCCACTCAAGACTTCAATATTTCTGATTATGAGGATCTCAGACCTCAGCACATCAGTTTAAGTCCTCTTCCACCCTTCCTCTATTGCTCTGAGATTCTGAATTCAAAAACAAAAACACATACTCACATGAATCAATATTCCAATGAAAAGCAAGTAGCAAACTGAATAATAGTTGGGTAAGTGGTCCGAACTCCAAGTGCTCGAAGAGGTGAATTGGAGAACAAGACTTGGGCCTGGATTCCAAGCACGACTCCTTCCTCTCCTTTCTCTGAAATCCAGAATGACTCCTCCTTTACTTACTGAGCTTCAGGGAAGCACGCCCTGCCTGCCTGCCTCTCCCACATAGGCACAGGAGACAACGAGAGGGTGCAGGTAAGAAGGTGCAGAGATGGGCAGAAAGCATTTTAGAGCCCTGTAATCCTAACCCCTGGCAGTGTGGGACCACAGGGAGATTTTGGACATTCACCAATATTTTTTCTCCCCTGGGAGTAGTGAGTAAAGTCTGAAACAAGAGGGCAGTAATGAAAGGGTTTCACGTTTCATCTATACACCTACAGGGACATCAAAAGACAAGTTGCAGTAGGAAAATTGTTCCAAAGGACCTGTGTAAAGTGTTAAAAGAGAGAGAGAGAGGGAAGTTGCAGAATCAAGTGCATTTACCCAAGCCAGGGACGCTTTTAATCTCCTGGAGCCATAGGGTTGCTATGAATCAGAGTCCATTTGATGGATTTGAGTTCATATGCATGTGAATGCTCGAAAATGAACCAATGAATACAGAAGGCCTGAGAACAATAGATTGGTTTAAATGACAGTATTAGCAAAGAAGACTGAATATACCACAGATTTCCAGAGAAAGGAACCAATCTGTCTGGAGGTAGAAGAGCCAGAATCCTTCTCAGAAGAGAGGATGGCAAGATTTCATCCCACACACAAGTTAACAAGAGAGCCCTACATCTGGAGAAGGACAACATGTTTGATAAAGCAGAGGATCAGGGGAAAAGAGAAAGATCTTCACTGAGAAGTTTCGACCCAGATTGCAGGAAGTTAACTCAAATTTATGGGATAACAGTTGCAAAATCCATGCCATTTACATAACAGGGCCTTCAACAAGTCTCAGCTCCCCATTAAGGAAAATCTCCCCAATGCCTGTAGATCTTGCTCTGTCTCAAATCTTGGGCCAATTAGTTACCTTAACTAGTAGGGAAGTGACGTCAATTTGCTCTGGGTGCTGACCCTGTCACATTGGAAAGAGTCTTTTAATTTCACAAAGGTTTAGAATTACGGTAAATGGAGGGGATGATAAAGTAAACAAAATGACGATATCAATCTTTTAAAAGTGTTTGAGGCATTTTGCGCCAAAGAGATTGGTAGATTAATCTGACAATTTCAATTTAAATATGTAATTGAGCAATTGATTTCTCTACTGTGCTTATAAGTTAAAAGGTAAAAATAAATTTGCTAATGCCTGTGTCTATTATTATGCTATTTAAGAGAACTTGAGACAACATTTACAAATTTATTAAATTTACTGGAGCATTGAAGTAGCTAGAAATTATTTACTCATTATAGGTATTTGGTCCTTAAGAAAATCAGATCCATTAAAATTTTAAATATTTAAAACACTACAACTAATCAAGTTAATTAATAAACATTTAAATGACTGGTAATATACACTAACCTTGTAAATAGACTAATTATAAACCGAATGGAAAGCTCAATTAAAGAATTCTTCATGCAATTTAATGCATCAAATACTCATTTTAAAAAATAAAAGCAACTGAAAATAATTTTTATGTAGAAACTTCAACTCCAATTTCATTAAACTCATGGGGTAGCTTCTGACCTTGTGTTTTCTTTGATCCTGGGGTACTGGTACTTGTTCATTTGTAGGACATAATCCTGATTTATACACTTGGCTTTCCAGAAGAAAAATCATTTACACATCAAATGTGAATCTATTTCCTTGCTATATTTGACCTCAGGAATGGGCTCATAAATTAATGAAAGCCTCAGCTCAAATTAGTATCTGGCACTTCAGTCCATTACTAAAATCCATCACTACATAATTTAGTGGCCGTGAAAAGGAAATGCCGTTTCTCTCCAGCCTTGTAGGTTGAGGGGTCAAGTTCTGCTTGTGCACATCTCGATCTGTATTCATCGGACTGACACACAGACCCGCCCCCTTTCCTGTCTGTGTGATTTTTTTAGGAAGAATAGAATGTGTGGTTGTAGAAAAGGCGGGTAATATTGACAACCTGGACTCAATGATTCTGGCTGACAAAGTTGGGTCAGAAAGAGAGGGCAAAAAGGTGCAGAAAGCGGTAGACCTTAGGAAACCCAGAAGTGAAGGCTCAGGAAATGTATCTGCGATGTGACGGAGAATAAAGAATCACAAACAGGTGCAAAGTCGGGCTTGGCATGAAAGAAACCGGCAAAACCTGTGGCTATAAAATTGAAGTTATTTTCATTTTTCGAATATACTGATGATACGTGGCTAGAAGCATTTTAATCTGCCCTGGCTCCACTTAATTTCTACTAATTTTTTTATGCATTTTATTCTCTTAGTGTTATCAAAGTCTGAGACTTGTTTTGACTGTAATGTAATAATACATCCAAGCCCAATCTACTGCAGTCAATTCCAACTCACGGGGACAGTGTGGGACTGGACAGAACGGTTCTCTTGGGTTTTCAAAGCTTTAACTTCTTGGAACCAGACCACCACATCTTGCTCTCCGTCTCCGGTTAGCATAGATTGCCTATTTGACTGAAAGCTGTATCGCCTGCAGTTTCTATCCTGAAGCGTGACTAAGGACCATAGGTTCAAGGGTTTCACAGGTAAATTTGAGATTTTTATTTTGACTTTTAATTTGGTCAATTTAATTTCTTCAAATCAAATTACTCCAGCTTATCCATTTGCAGAATATACATTTGAGATTAGAGAGTTTAAAACAAATAAACAGGTTCCAACTGGCTCAAACCAGTTTAGCAATGGCCAAAGAATTTAATTTTTTGAAAAGGATCAATAACCATAATGGAAAAATTACAGTTCATAGCTCTGGATACCACCCCAATCCAGCTCCTTGATTCTATTGAGCAGTTAGGGTTCTTGTACATTATTGGGCAGACACTATTTACCAGAACAAACTGTACTGAAGACTGAATACGTGTTCATCTTGTATTTAACCGGTGATTTTCTCAACAAGGTTGTGTCATATTGATCACAGTTGATCAATCTTGAAAGCTGCTGGAGAAACGTATGTTTTTATTAAGAGTTATAGAACCAGCGTTCTGTACATAGCTGCTCCTACAACCCCATTGGAGCTGTGTCACTGAAGCAACTGGAGGGGAAAATTCTATTACTGTCCTACATGCTTTACTGCACTAGCATTTTCCTTCAGATGTTAAGGTGTATTGGAAAATAAGCTTGACCCATCGGGAATCCTTTGCTTTCACATTGAAGAAGCATTGATTTTAGCACTGGGGTATAAACTCAAACTGAAGAAATAGTCACATCAAAATGATCTTTGAAGGGTTAATTACATATTTCATTTGTCCAATCTCTGAATATGACATTTGTAAAGCCTTTCTTCTTCATTCTCTATCTCATGTATAGTTTCCTCTAGAATGATGTCATCATTTTAAACAGCCAACTCTTTGCACTTTCAAATTCCAAATTCCACTTCACAAATTAAAATGTCCATGCCACTCAAATGAAAGAATATGGAGAGTTTTTTATTTTAATTGAAAAATGTAAATTTCTTTGATGTCAGAAAATGATTATGGAATCATTAAGAACTTAACCTAATGAAGATGGACTCCTCTGGTGTCTTTGACCTTGCCATCCCAACACCTGGCCTTTCCCAGAGGGAGAGTATCAGGTAATACACTGGGTTTGAGGAGGAGGCTTTCAGGTGGAATATATCACTTCCAACCATATTGCACAAAATCTAAGCATGGATCCCAACCAATGCAAGGGATAAAGGGGAAAATCAGTTTCTTGTGTGCCCAGGAAAGGGGAATGAAATTGGTGAATATCCAGCAAGTATCTAGCACAAAGAAAAACACAGGTGCAACATTGGGGGACACCATTTATCTATGCCAAGCCTGCCCAACCTGCTGGAAAAGATCCATATTTGTGCCTATTTAAAGAAAACTGAACCAACATCATGATTATCGCATGTAAGAAATATTTTGCTGGGGAAAATCCAACCACAACTGCAGTCATGCATTGATAGGGAACTGCCTGGAATCCAAGCTGGATTCAGAAGTGGACATGAAACAAGAGATATCATTGCTGAAGTCAGATGGAAAGCAAGAAGTACCAGAGAGACATTTACCTGTGTTTCACTGACTATGAAATGCATTGATGATGTGTCATAACGACAGATAACATCAAGAACAATGGGAGTTGCACACACTGAATCGTGCTCATCAGGAACCAGCGAGGCAGTAATTTAAACAGTCCAATGAGCGCATGGCTGAAAATCAGGAAAGGTGTACATCAAGGTTGTTCCCACTCGCCATACTTGTTCAATGTGTGTGCCGAGCTAACAAGCCAAGAAGAGTGACTACATGAAAAAGTGCACAGCATCAGGGCCAGAGGAAGGCTCATTAACAACCTCGGACATGCAGATGACACGATCCTGCTCCCGGAAAGTGAAGAGAACTTGAAGCACTTGCTGATGAACCCAAGGACTATATTCTCCTCTATGGATGACAATTCAATGTACAAAAGTCAAAAATCCTCACAACTACATCAGTAACAAACATCGGTCTAAATACAGAAAGGACCAGCATTGTCAAAAGGATTTCATTTCACTGTAGCTACAATCAATAACCATGGAAACAGCAGTCCAGAAATCAAACAATATATTGCATTGAACAAATCTGCTGCAAAGGGCCCCTATAAAATCTTAAAAAGCAAAGATAATACTTTAAGAACTAAGATGGGTCTCGCCCAAGCTATAGTAATTTCAGTCACTGCATATGCATAAATAAGCAAGGTTGAAAAGCGATTGCTGCATTTTAATTGTATTGGTGACAAAAAATACTGAATATATCATGAGCTTCCAGAGAAACAAACGAATCTGTCTTGGAAAAAGCACAATGAGAATTCCCCTTGCAAGGCAGGATGGCCAGACTTCATCACCCTTGCTTTAAATATGTTGTCAGGAGAGACCAGTCCCTGGAGAAGGACATCGTGCTTGGTAAAGTAGAGTTGGTGAAAAAGAGGAAGCCCACCAATGAGATGGCCGGATGCAGCGGCTACAACAATGGGCTCAAACATAGCAATGATGACAGAGGGAGCACAAATCCAAAAGACATTTTCTTCTATTCCACACAGGGTTGCTATGTGTCGGAACCCATTCAATAGCACCTAACAACAGCATCAGCAAGGAGGGCGCTCAAATTTCCTTCTACACCTTGTGGGGCCAGTCCAAGGCTCTACCAAAACTCATTTATGTGTATACCTTGTTTGGTTTTTTATTTGTTTGTTTTGGAGTTTTTTTTAACCTTGTGAAGAGTACGCATGATTAGCAAGTAGCAAAGTACCAGGCAGTGCAACCTGATAACACAAACAATAATCGTGTATACAAAAGAATGTTTACTTGTTCCTTGATTCTGATTCGGAATCATTTCAGTGTGCACGCTCAATCTAGAAATGATGCTTTGTGGAGAACAGAATTAAGTAGCTCAGTCCAACTTCTGTGACAGTACCTGCAGCACCACAGTGGGTGAGCCATCTCTCTCAGTAATAAGTCCCCTGGCCCCACGAGGGGTTTCAAGCAGGGAGAGGATGAGCCACTTGATGCCCATCTGGCATGACACCTAAATGATTTCCAGCGTAGCATCCAGTGGTCGCATTCCAAGACTGCAGCCTCTCTGCTAGGAAACATGGTGATTATTCGCAAAGCCGAGCCACCAGGCCTGTGCCATCAGTGCCCTGGCTTCAATAATTTTGTGAGAGACACACAAAACAAAAATGTTCTTGATCTTCATTACAACCTAGATGAGGGTTTTGCTTCTCTTTTCCCAAATAGGTCATTCTACTGGATAGCACATTCTTTTTTTTTTTTTCATTTTATTGGGGTCTCGTACAACTCTTATCACCATCCATACATCCATCCATTGTGTCAAACACATTTGTACATTTGTTGCCACCATCATTGTCAAAACATTTACTTTCTGCTTGAGCCCTACATTCTTACGATAAACTCAGAACCAAAACCCAGTTGCTATTGAGTCAATCTGACTCCTGGTGACCCATGTGTGCAAAGTAGAACTGTGCTCCGCAGGGATTGCATGACTGTGTGACCTTTTGGAAGCAGTCACAAGGCCTTTATTGCAAGGCATGGGTTTGAACCACCAATCTTTCAGTTACTAGTTGAGTGATGTGGTAGTTACAAAATCTCAAATCAATTTAAGATTATTAGGAGTGAAGGGGTGGAGTCTAGCCTATCAATCAGGTCACAGTGTGATGATCCCTCCTTGTGGGTATGGCCTTCTCAGGAGGATTCTGGGAACTTCCTCTCTCAATTTGCCTTCGTCTTGCTGTTGAAGAGCCACACTCAGAGAGCTGGAGGAGCCACATAGAGACCCATGCCAACCTTGAGATGCTTTGACCGCCATTGGGTCTACTAGACTTTGCACCCACCCTGTGATCTTCCTGCTTTTAGGATCATTGCATGTGACTACATGAGTCTACAGAAGGATTCTGGGACTAGTTTTAAACTTATGGGCTAATATCGGACTTATGGACTTGATCTGGACTAGGCTGGATGTTTTCTTAATATGCAATTACTCTTTGATATAAAGCTCACTCTTATACAGATAAGAGCATCCCTGGATTTGATTCTCTAGTCTACCAGGACTAATACAAGTGCATAACTATTTGCACCACCGAGAACCTCCTTATATAAAATAATCATAACAGATCCAAAGTATTCCGTTTATGCAATTTTCCACTCAACGTGGCATCCAGTTTTACCACCTAAAGGAACAATTTCTATAGAGAAAGGGAAATAGAAAATGACAGTGGAACTATGGTAAGCCATGTCTCTGGAGGTATAGTTTTCAAAAGTTATACTTAAAAAGGCACAATTACTTATTTAAGAAAAAAAAGCTGGGTGTATAATTATATCCAGGGTCCCATAGGTTGAGTCATCAGGCTTCTAATCGTTAAACCCAGTTAAAATTAGAAACAATGGAAACGTGGGATCTAAGAGAAGGAAAAGTAACTTAAAAACCAGCAACTCCAGCGGCTAGGGAACAGGTTTCCTTCGCATCCGTGGAGTTAATTCTTCCAGAAGGAACAAAACATAGCTATGGCCATAAATTAAAGTTGGTGTTTCTTGCTGACTAAACTCTGCATGTTGCAGTTAAAAATGCTTGTTACTTATCTAGCAAAACATCTGCTTTTGGATTCTAAAAGCAGGATCTTGAGAGAAGTAGCGATCTTTCCCAAGGCAACTTGATTAATAGTTGGCTTCCAAATTGGAACGAAAAGACATTTTGATGAAACCAGCAGTACTGAATAATTGTTTCCACAAATAATCTTGATATAGATTTCCTGCACCATTTTCCTTCCCCATAGCCCCTGCTCCTACTTTTATCTCCTGAGCTAGAAGTAGTCACTGCACACCCACACACCTGGACACAAGGCTGCAAAATGCCCCGGTCTCTAGTTCCGATGACTTTGCCACGAAAAAAAGTCACTTGAATGTAGCGAAGTCACAAGGAAATGGACACAACATGCAAAACAAGCACCACGATGTTTATTCCTAGCAGTTAATTATTGTAATACATCTGAAACGCCTGAGTACATTTACATTCTCAAATACACAGAGAGCTGAACAGGGAGACCTAGGAGTTATCATTGAAAGTGAATGACCTTTCGGCAAGGTGAGTAGAAGATACTTCAAGGGCAAAGTAAGACTTGAGGAAATGAGGTAGAGCTGATGGGGGCCGGAAAAATAAATTAAATAATCATTGAAAACACTTGAGAGGAGGCATGGACAGGAAAGAGGGGAATTGAGAGGAGAGAAAATGAGAAAAGAAGGGAAAATGTAAAGGAAGGGAAGAGAATGTCCCCAAACTACCTCTTGAAATCTTGAGCAATTCTTCCTCAACCTCATCGTCAGAAAGCTATCATTTATCGAGAGCTTAGTGTAAATTCAGCACTGTGTACTGGTTATCGTTCATCTGCCCAGCTACTGTACAAGCAAAGTCCCATTAGCCTTGTTTTAGAAACGAAGAAACGGGTACAGAAAGCAAAAGTAAAGGGCCAACGGTCTTACAAGTAGTAAATCACAGAATCAGAGACTCACCCTTTGTGTTCTGTTGTAGAGTCCCCACTCTGCCCTCCATACGGGGATGCCGCCGAATATAAGCTCTCTCAACATCAGTCTCTCTATCTACAGAGGTGTGACCATACGTCTTTCTACCATCGTGTGAGAATGCAGACCAGTTGCCTCGTGCCACGGGAAGTGTTTTGAAACAACTCTTATTTACTAGTTCTTCTGAGTCCATGAAAAGGCTAAGCAGTTTGCTTATCCTGGCTGGATTAGAGATAGTGGGATGGTCTGGTGGTGTGTTGGGTTGGATGCTGGCTGATTTGGGGGGGAGGGGACTTGCTGATGTGACTGGCTCGGCTTCATGCACTCTCTCATCTCCAGACTGGTTCCATCACAGAGGCTCGGCCCTCACAGGAGCTATGTGAGGCCTCTTGAGCCTGGGCTTTGAATTGGCACGCCATCACGGACACTGCAGCAGCACAGTCTGCTAGATTAAAGAAGTCCCGACCAGCCCAAATTCTAGGGTTATACAAACAGATGACAAAAATCACATTGCAGAGGGCACACGTAACAGAAAGAAATGGGACCATATTACAATCAGGTCACTCGAGGAGGCATGTAAATATGCTTTATAAACCGTTAACTGCCACATCAGTGGGTACCTAAATAGAACCCACTCTTTTTTTTTTTGAATTTTTTTTTAATTTTAACAATTTATTGGGGCTCATACAATTCTTTTCACAGTTCATACATATACATACATCAATTGTATAAAGCACATCTATACAGTCCTTGCCCTAATCATTTTTTTCTCTTTTCTTCTTTTACATTTTATTAGGGACTCATACAACTCTTACCACAATCCATACATATACATACATCAATTGTATAAAGCACATCCATACATTCCCTGCCCCAATCATTCTCAAGGCATTTGCTCTCCACTTAAGCCCCTTGCATCAGGTCCTCTTTTTTCCCCCCCTCCCTCCCCATTCCCCCCTCCCTCATATGCCCTTGGTAATTTATACATCGTTATTTTGTCATATCTTGCCCTATCCGCAGTCTCCCTCCCCCCTTCTCTGCTGTCCCTCTCCCAGGGAAGAGGTCACATGTGGATCCTTGTAATCAGTTCCCCCTTTCCAACCCACTCACCCTCCACTCTCCCAGCATCGTCCCTCACACCCTTGGTCCTGAAGGTATCATCCACCCTGGATTCCCTGTACCTCCAACCCTCATATGCACCAGTGTACAGCCTCTGTCCTATCCAGCCCTGCAAGGTAGAATTCGGATCATGGTAGTTGGGGGGAGGAAGCATCCAGGATCTGGGGGAAAGCTGTGTTCTTCATCGATACTACCTCACACCCTAATTAACCCATCTCCTCTCCTAAACCCCTCTATGAGGGGATCTCCATTGGTCGACACTTGGGCCTTGGGTCTCCACTCTGCACTTCCCCCTTCATTTAATATGATATATATATACATATATACATGTACATATATACATATACACATGTATACACATACATACACACACTTATATCTTTTTTTTTTTTGCATGATGCCTTATACCTGGTCCCTTGGGCACCTCGTGATCGCACTGGCCGGTGTGCTTCTTCCATGTGGGCTTATTTGCTTCTGAGCTAGATGGCCGCTTGTTCACCTTCAAGCCTTTAAGACCCCAGACACTATCTCTTTTGATAGCCAGGCACCATCAGCTTTCTTTACCACATTTGCTTATGCACCCATTTGTCTTCAGCGATCCTATCATGGAGGTGTGCAGTCAATGATATGATTTTTTGTTCTTTGATGCCTGGTAACTGATCCCTTTGGGACCACTCGATCACACAGGCTGGTGTGTTCTTCCATGTGGACTTTGTTGCTTCTGAGCTAGATGGCCGCTTGTTTATCTTCAAGCCTTTAAGACCCCAGTCACTATCTCTTTTGATAGCCGGGCACCATCAGCTTTCTTTACCACATTTACTTGTAGAACCCACTCTTTCATGAGAAAATACCAGCTAGTGCCACCAGTCCAAGGGCAGCTGCCACCTCCATGGGGAGAGCTGTAGGCTTGAAGGTCAACAAGCGGCCATCTAGCTCAGAAGCAACAAAGCCCACATGGAAGAAGCACACCAGCCTGTGTGATCAGGAGATGTTGAAGGGACCAAGTGTCAGGTATCATCAGAAGAAAAATTCATATCATGTGAATGAGGGGGAGTGCAGACTAGGGACCCAAAGCCCATTTGTAGGTAACTGAACATCCCCTTACAGAAGGGTCTCCTGGACCCAGTCAGGGTGCAGTGTAACAATGATGAAACATACAACTTTCCTATAGTTCTTAATTGCTTCCTCCCACACCCCCACCACTATTATGATCCCAATTCTACCTTACAAATCCGGCTAGACAAGAGGATGTACACTGGTTCAGATAGGAACTGGAAACATAGGGAATCCAGGACAAATGATCCCTTCAGGACCAGTGGTGAGAGTGGTGATACCGGGAGGGTGGAGAGAAGGTAGGGTAGAAAAGGGAAACCAATTACACGGATCTACATATAACCTCTTCCCTGGGGGGTGGACAGCAGAAAAATTGGTGAAGGGAGACATCGGACAGTTTAAGATATCACAAAATAATAATAATTTATAAATTGTCAAGGGTTCATGAGGGAGGGGCGAGTGGAGAGAGAGGGGGAAAATGAGGAGCTGATACCAAGGGCTCAAGTAGAAAGCCAATGTTTCGAGAATGATGAGGGCAACAAATGTACAAATGTGCTTGACACAATGGATGCATGTATGGATTGTGATAAGAGTTGTATGAGCCCCCAATAAAATGCGTTTTTTTTTTAAGCCAGATAGGTACCCAAGGCTCTTCTGCATGTGAATTCAGATGAATTTATCCCAGCACCCTGATCCGAGACTCCATCCACACTTATATTCTGTGGAAGAAGGCATCCCTATCAGAATTAAAAAGCAAGAGAATAATGTGCAGGCTGGATAACATGTATTCTCAGCCTTTCTGAAATCGTGCATCCCATCAGTTTGTGTTACTAAGCAAATCAGTCTTCCTAAAGCACCAGAAGGCATTTGCTAAATCCCAAATTCATCATTGGAAATGCTTTGAAATCATTTTCTATCGGTCCCTAAGAGACAAAGTTTGGAAGGGCACCAAGCCAGCAGCAGGATTCACCGTAAGTCATGACATTTAATATGATTTGGACAAAAGGCTGCTTTGGACCAGAAACTCCAATGCTCATCTCTATTCCATCTCAGAAAGGTTTATCTCTATTCGTAAAGTCTCCTGTGAGCCACGTCCGGAGAGGCCTGTGAGAATTGTCATCTCTTATCATGCCATTTATCCTCTCGAGATGAGGGGTTCTCACCCTGAGTGACACACTAGAATCACCTGAGCAGCTTTAAAAACTCCCATGTGCCGTCATACCCTAGAACTAGTTAAATCAGGATCACTGGAGATGAGATTCATGCATCAGCAATTTTTCAACATCCCCAAGCAATTTCAGCATGTCTCCAAGGTTGGAAATCACTTCGTGTGCCCTTCCTTTGCCTGTCTATAAATGGGAAAAGATTTGCACTGGATTCCAATTTGTGCTAGATTACAATTCCATTCCTCTCTTTAAATTGCTGTCAAAAGAACAGGCTACTTTTCCTGAAACTATGTTGAAGCTGTGTGTAGTAGAATGAGACTTCAGAGTCTGAAGTTCAGTCTCTGGACAGCTAGTGATTTGATAAATGACTTAGAGCAAGTGACATAACCTTGCTTGTCTTCTCTGAGCCTAAGTTCAAGGAGATAACAATTCCCACCTCAATACTAGATAGTCAATAATGATCCATATCTTTTCTCCCTTGCCTACAGATTCTCAAGCAAGTTGCTGAGGCTTCTGGCATGACCGGCAATTGACAGCTGACACAAAAAAGGAAGGGTCCTTTGGGTGCCGTGCATGGGTCTGTGCAAGGGGAGGAAGTCTCTGGGAAGCAAAAACGGTCTCCCCTTCACTACTAATCTAGGGGTTGGAAGCTTGAGCTCACCCAGACGTAGCCTGAAAGAAAGGCCTCCAGTCAGCTTTTGCTAAGATGACAGACAACGAAGCCCCATGGAGCCTTCCCAGTTGGTAGCACATGAACTGGTCGGAATCAGACTCAACGTGAAGGCAATCGCCTTGGTTGGGTTTACTGCAGAGTGAAGGAACTCAGTTGTCTATCTTTCAAGTGGGACCAGAAAAGTTTGCTGCGCTTTCCTCAGGGTAACATGTATCTGGTTCCTGGAGTCCGGGCCAGAGGGAGATCCAAAGGTCCCTTGGCTCTTTCACCAACACTGAGGATGCCTTTCTATTTGACATCAGCTCAGTGGCAGTGAGTTTGATTTGGTTTGGTTTGATTTGGTTTGGTTTGGTTTGGCATTGATAGCAACTAAGGGACACATGTTGACTTTCCAATGACAGATATTCTTTCTAAATTAAGATTTTAATGAACGTTTATGACACAACTATTAGTCTTTCCAGTACAGAGAAGAGTGATGAAAGGAAAAAACACATGGAAGCAATCAGCAGGATGAATGACTCATGGAAACCTATCTCCATGAAAGTGGGACAAAAGATCTCGAAGGTCCCTGGCTAAAATGGCCATCTACTACGAAAGAAACCCCTCCCTAGAGTGGTAGCAAACAATTCATAAAGAGTCGGATCGAGGCTGGTAGAAGACACGAGACAATGGCCTTTGTTCTTCTTGTTAGGCGCCCTTTCATCCCAATGTGCACAGGAACGAAATACAGCCCCATCCTGTGCCGGACTCATAATCCTTGTTCGGTTTGAGCTCATGGTTGTGGCCCTTGTGTTGGTCCATCTCCTTGAGGATCATCCTCTTTCTCTGCCCCTCCACTTTACCAAGCACAATGTCCCTTTCCCAGGACTGGTCTCTCCTGAGAACGTGTCCAAAGTCGATGAGATGAAGTCTGGTTATCTTCATTTCGAAGGAGCATTCTAGCCGCATTCTGCTCCCAAAACCTGTGTTTGTTCCCCTGGCAGTCCACGTTGCTTTCAGCACTCTTCGCCAGCCCCATCACTCAACTGTATCCTTTCTTCGGTCCCATTCCTTAGTCATTGTCCAACTGTCATATGCATATGACTTGTTCCAGGCGCACCTGCGCCCTCAGAGTGACAGCCTGGCTCTTCAGCACTTGAAAGAGGTCTTGTGGGACAGAAGTACTCAATGAATATGTTGCTTGATTTCTAGATTGCTGCTTCCATGAGATTTGATTGTGGTTCCATGAAAAATGGAATCCTTGACAACTCCAATCTTTTCTCCATTTCTGTTGATACTGTCTATGGGGCTAATTGCGAGGATTTGGGCTTTCTTTACACTGAGTTGTGATCCAGACTGAAAGCTGTAAGCCTTGATCGTCCTCAGCAAGTGCTTCAAGTCCTCTTGACCTTCGGCGAGCAAGGTTGTGCTCCCTGCATACCTACAGGTTGTTAATAAGGCTTCTTCCAATTCTGATACTGTACTCTTCTTCATATAGTTCACCATTGTTCAGCAAACAGATTGAATTAAAATGGTGAAAATATACAGCCCTGAAGCACATTTTTTTCTGATTTTTAACTAGCAGTCTTCTCCTGTTCTGTTCCTATGACTGCCTGATGGTTCGAATATAGATTCTAAATGAGCAAAAAGGAGCTCTCTTCTATTTCCATTCTTCTCAGTGTTACCCAGTTTGTTATGAGCCACATAATTGAATTCCTTTGAACAGTCAATCACACACAAGTAGATATATGTCTGGTATTTTTCTGTTTTCAGGCAAGATCCATTTGAGATCAGCAATGATATCCACTCTTCTGAATTCAGGTTGAATTTCTGGTAGCTTGTCATCAATGTATTGCTGCCACCAACTGTGAATTACCTTCAAGAAATTTTACTTTCATTTTATATTAATATTACTTGATAATTTCTTCATTCACCGGGTCACCTTTCTTTGGAATGGGACAAAATATGGATCTCTTCCAGTTGGTTGGTCAAGTAGCTGCTTTCCAGTTTTCCTGGCATAGCCAGTGAACGCTTCTTCGGCTTGTTGAAACACTTCCACTGGCACTCTGTCCATTCCTAGAGCCTTGTTTCTCACTACTGTCTTCAGTGCAGCTTGGACTTCTTCCTTCAGTACCATTGACCTTGATTATATGCTACTTCTGCATATGGTAGCATGTCAGTTCTTTTTGGTACCATGGCTGTGTTTTTTCCATAAGCTATTGATGCTTCCTGCATGATTCAGTGTTTCCCCCCATAGAATTCTTCAATAAATATTACAGCTCTAGGTTTGAATTTTTTCGTCTGCAGTTCTTTCAGATTGAGATACGCTGCACATGTTCTTCCCTTTCGGCTTTCTAACGCCAGGTCTTTGCAAGTTACATTATAATGCTTTACATTGTCTCCTTGAGTTCAACTTTGATCATTTCTTTCTTTCTCTTTTTTGTGACTATTTGCTTTATTCATATATGATCTTCCTGATGTCATCCAACCACTCACCGGGTCTTCTGTTCAATACCCCCAATCTGTTCTTCACATGCTCTTGAAATTCCAGCTTCTAGTTGGTTCTTGTGAACTTGTTTTCATTTTCTCCAGCTGCAACCTGAACTTACACATGAGCAATTGGTGGTCATCCCCCAGTTCGTCCCTGGCCTTGTTTTGGCTGAACACAGTGAATTTCTCCCTTGTCTCTTCCCACCGACGTAGTCAACTTGATTCCTGTGTATTCTAGCTGGTCAGATCCGTGTGTATAGCCATCATTATGCTGCTGATAAAAGGCATTTGAAAGGAAGAAGTCATTGGTTTTGCAAATTTCTATCATTCAATCTCCAACTTTCTTTCTATGACCAAGGCTATATTTTCCCACTATTTACCTTTCCTCTTTATTTCCAACTTTGCAATATTAACTGTCAATAATTATCACTGCATCTTGATTGTACATTTGATCAATTTCAAATGGAAGAAGTTAGTTGGATTCTTCCATTTTTTGTCATCACTTGCTTTAGTGGTTCGTGTGTAAATTTGAATAAGAGGTGTATCAATTGGACTTCCTTATAGGTATAGAGTCTACAAGACAGAACTTAAAATGTCCTTTTTGATGATGAATGTGATACCAACTTGTCATTCTCAGAATATTGAATCGTAGTATTAACTGACTCAAAAAGGCCAATGCCACTCCATTTCAGCTCAATAATGCCTAGGATATCAATCATTACACATCCCATTTCGTTTTTAATGACTTCCAGTTTTCTTAGATTTCTGCATTTCACCTTCGTATTACGAATGGAAGTTTCCAGCTATTTCTTATCATTTTGAGTTATGCCCCATTGGGAAATGAAGACCCAGGAACGTTTACCCCATGCAGTCCTTCGATTCTCCTTCGAAGCGTTGGTCCTTACCCATCCTTTAAGCCTGGAACTGAACTGGCAGCTCAATTTCCCATCAAACGAAAGACAGGCCTCCAAGGAGATACAAGCATTCCTCAGACCAATCGAGAATGCAAGATCAGAAGGACAACGTTTTGCCAGAGACAAAGTTCAGAAAGCAAAACGGACTAGGAGAGAAATACAAACGAGAGTTGAAAACACAGGGAGGAAGTGAGGGAGGATGGTATAATCTCGTGAGGCTGCAGAGAATGTCATGAAACACAACGTGTCTGAGCTGTTCAGTGGAAGAAAGAGCAAGGCCAAGCCTTGCGGGTGTCTCAGCCCTTCATCCTGCAAGTTCACCTCGGTTGTGGCTGCCTTCATATTCAACCTGTCTCAGACAATGCCTGTCTGCCACTGGTGATTTATCATGTGTCCACACTTTACAGCTTGCCAACTCTTCCTCTGGTGTGTTACTAAACTCGAGTATTTTTTTTAAAAAACTACTATATTTAGGTTTAATGGCACAGGGGAATACCTAACCAATTTTTTAAACCTGTGGGGGGGGGCGGGGAATTGTACTGTTTTGACCAGAAGTTCTGAGTTTTTAGTGAATATTCTGTCTCTCATTGATCCTCTATCTCATTTAAGTTGTGAGTTATCACTACGGAGACCCTTGGTTGGAAGTTTGAATGTGACCAAGGACACCGCAGAAGACTGATTGGACTATCCACTTCCAAAAACAATCAGCCATTGAAACCCCACTCAGCACAGGAGTCAAAATCAACACAAGGGTAACTGAAAATAAAAGATATATCCCCCTTCATGCTTAGTGAATGTCTCCATCTCCTGGATCTGAAATCTGTGGTGCACAGAAAATCCCAGACCCCCAGGATGAGTAGTTGCAACAGACTGTATGAGCATAAAGCCAAAAACTTTTACTATCAGATCCTTTACAAGAAAAATGGAATGACCTCTGTTCTCCACTGTAAATCTCACGAGAGCATGAACTTTGATTAAAATGCATTCACTTGCACATAATAGAGGTCCCATGGGAATTATTTTGCAAAAATATGCGATAGTAAATAAGTTAATCATCTCTGCCAAAAAGTTACTTTTTGAATACAAGATCTCAAAAGAGGGGGGGGGGGGAGAGAAAAACAAGCTCTTGTAGAGCTGAAACAATCCAAAAAGATAAACACAAAGTTCTTATGTTTTAGCTAAAGAAACTGAGGCCCAGAAAGACCCGGTAATTTCCCCAAAGTTAGTTCAAGAATTGGCAGGAAATCCTCCTACAGCACATTTGTTTTCCCTTTAATTAATGAGGCACGCTGGAGTCAGCGTGCTCCCGGGAGGGCCAAGGGCTTGAAGACAACATGCTTGCAATCATAATTACCCTTGTTCAGAACTTTCCATTCCAACCTCTTCCCTGAAGTTCTTTAAGTGCTCGCCACCCAACACATTTTTGTAAATTTGTTTAGGGAATGATATGCATGCAAATAAGAACACAAACCATAGCTTTGGAGCAAGCTACGGCACCCAAGGCACCCTGAGTGGCTCCTCCATCCACTCCCTGGGGTGACAATTGCTCCAGACCCCAGATCTCAAACAAAGAACTAGTCTGACTCTGGAGGCACCCACCTGCTCCCCCAAATCCAAGAAAGAGAATAGATTAATTCTACCAAGTCACGTCACCATGTAGCTAAGAACCAACCAGCGCAGCTCAGTTTCTCTATCTCCTGCCAGAGAGAGTTTGGTGTTTCCAGTGTGCCAAAGCAACAATGCGTATACTATCAATTATTCTTCCTCACAAAGTTCTTTGTAAGTTTGGTCAGAGACAGAAATACATCACTAAGTACTTTAAGTCTGTAAGACTTAGAACCCACCACCAGAGTTCATCTCATTTATTTATCAGTCATCTATTAGGCATGGGATCTGTGTCAGGCAGAGTGATGATCACTGGGGATGCAAAAGGAGCATTCAGTACAGACCCTGGGCCCCAAAGGAGCTCATACTTCCTGTGGGAGAGAGAAAGAGATGATGCAGGACCATAAGGCTTGCCCTTACGAGTCTATGAGTCTATGTCTAGAATACAGGTCAGGACACTAAAGAGACATCTAACCCAGACTGTCTGTCTGGTCCAGTTAAAAGTAAAGAGACTAACCATGTGTCATCAGTTCAAATCCAACAGGAGAAAAGATTGAAGTTTTCAATATTTCATTTGACCCGCACCCATCATCAGTGCTCATGGAAACAGCAGTCAAGAAAGTCAAATGATGGACAAAGCTTCCGCACAAAACATCATTAAAGGTGAAAGAGTCAGGATGTCACTTTGGCCTTGCCATTGACCTCATATACGTGTGAGAACTGGACGACGAATGAGGATGACCTCAGAAGAACAGATGGGTTTGAATTATGGTGTTGGCAAAGAATGCCGAAAGTACGGTGGACTGCCAGGAAAACAAACCAATCTACATTGAAAGAAATCCAGCTACAATGCTCCTTAGAAGGGAGAATGATGAGAGTTCATCCCAGAACATTAGACATGATATCAGGAAGGACCAGTGTCTGGAAATGGACACAGTATGGGAAAGCAGAGGGTCGCTGAAAAAGAAGAGGCCCCTCAACCAGATGAAGTGACACAGCAGCTGGAACATTGAGCCCAAACAACAATGACGAGACAGCACAAGACCCAGCAGTGTTTGGCTCTGCTGTGTGGCACTGGGAGTCAGAACAGACTTGATGACATCTAACCACAGCAGCAGCTGACTTGATGAACACAGGCTTCCAAGCACCATGAAGCACATTCCAACATGCAACTTGTTTCCCACTCCCCCGAAAGACCCAGGTCACGCATGTATCAAAGAGCCTCTGAGTCTGGATGCATTTCCTGGAGAGATTTGGTATCTGAAGCCTAAACCCCTGTTCTTGGACGTAGGCCCCCAGAACAAGTGGGTCCTGAATGAAGAAAAGAACAGAGATTATTGCACATGGATCCCGTGCGGGAGGATAAAAAAGATTACATAAGCAATCCAGACACAAACTCCGGAGAGAAGCTGGCTCGGATTCACAAGGCATGAGGGAATCCTGGGTAGCAGCACAGAGAAAGCTCTAAAGGTGCTTTAGATTGTGGGTGAGACGGGAGTCGACACAATCACTGAGAAAGACACTATAATGCTACGCAGTAGCAGTCAGAAGGCAACATTACTCAAATTCTTCTTTTTCACCACTGAGAAAAATGGTGCTGACACTGAAGAGGGTGAAAGCCAAGCATTAATCCTGTAATTGCTGCTGTACATGAGCTCAGTGTCCTGGCCCAGATTAATTGATTGCAAGACCCCGCAAGAAATCGATGGATGTTGTCAAGGACTCAGAACTGAAAAATCTATGAGAAAGCAGGAACAACAAGAGTAGTGTCCAACATCCCCTTATGGAAGGGTCGGGGAGGAGAAGAGCCAGTCAGGGTGCAGTGTAGCAACGATAAAACATACAACTTTCCTCACCCCCAGCCCCCTCCCCGCCACTATCATGATCCCAATTCTACCTTACAAATCTGGCTAGCCCAGAGGATGTACACTGACACAGATAGGAACAGGGAACCCAGGACGGATGATCTCTTCAGGACCAGTGGTGAGAGTGGCCATACCAGGAGTATGGAGGGAGAGTGGAGTGGAAAGGGGGAACCAATTACAAGGATCTACATATAACCTCCTCGCTGGCAGACGGACAAGAGAAAAGTGGGTGAAGGGCGATGTCGGACAGTGTAAGATATGACAAAATGATAATGTATAAATTAACAAGGGTTCGTGAGGGGGCGGGGAGTGGGAAGGGAAGGGGAAAAATGAGGAGCTGATGCCAGGGGCTTAAGTAGAAAACATATGTTTTGAGAATGATGAGGGCAATGAATGTACAAATGTTCTTTACACAATTGATGTATGCATGGATTGTGATCAAAGTTGTATGAGCCGCTAATAAAATATTTGTTAAAAAAGAGAGAGAAGTGTCAGAACAGCAGATACCACCTGTTATTAAAAAGTGAGGAAGCTAGAGTCTGGAGATGTAAAATTATAGTTGACAGGTTGTAGTACAAATAAAAGAACAGAAAGGTTTAGATTATAGCAACGAGAAACTGATGTACAGGGAGGTGTGACTAGCTAATTCAGCAAGCAGTTAACAACATAGGAGGTACTAATGATAACAAACTTTGCTTATTGTACAAGAAGTTTTCTAAGCACTTGGTCCTCAGAATAAGCCTAACAAGTTGTTGCTATCACTGTGCCCATTTTACAGATGAGACACTAACTGAGACACAAACTTTTAAGTAAGTTGCCTAAGATTTTAAAACTCTCTCTTATACATGAGTTTCTGTGGATTTGTTGCTCTAAAGTACGCAGACTAACACACAAACTAAAAAGGCAGTTTACTCTGTGGCCTACTCTGTACACATACACAATCATGAGCAATATGTGATCTTCCATTCACACCACCTATCTCACCTTCACCACCATTCGTCTGTCAGTTTGTGTTCCAAAAACCTGAAGAAGCACTGGAAGCACTCGCTCGTCTTTGCCAAGAAATTTGGAAGACAGTTACTAGTCCAATGATGGGAAGATAACCATATCTGTACCCATCCCAAAGAAAGATGACCCAAAAGAATGATATCACAAGTAAGATTTTGCTGAAGACCATTCAACAACAGTTGCAGCAGTGCATTGACAGGGCATTGCCAAAAGCACAGGCTGGATCCAGAAGAGGATGTGAAACAAGGTGTGTCATTGTTGATGTCAGCTGAATCTCAGCTCAAAGCTGAGAACCCAGGTAGATGTTTATGTGTGCTCTAGTAACTGCAAACGCATTCAACTGCATGCATCCTAACAAACTATGGACAACATGAAGAATAATGGAAATTCCAGAAAGCGTCTCTGTGCTCATGCAGAACCTGTCCATGGATCGAGGAAGTTGTGGGAGCAGAAAAAAGGCATATTGCATAGTTTAAAATCAAGGAAAGTGTGAACAGGATTGCGTCCTTTCATCACACTTACTCCATTTGTATGAGAAACTGGATTATAAGAAGAAGGAAGCAGCATTAAATTGGAGAAAGGCTTATAAAAATCTGCGACATGCAGATGACACACCCATGCTTGCTCAAAGTGAGGAGGACTTTGAAGCACTTGCTGATGAAGATCAAGGATTGCAGCCTTCGGTACGGATTGAAACTTCATGTAAAGAAAACCAAAATCCTCACAACTGATCCTATGGGTAATATCGAGATAAATGGAGAAATTACTGAACTTGTCAAAAATTTTGTCTTGCTTGGATATGCAATCAAAGGTCATGGAAACGGCTATCAAGAGCTCAAATGATGCATTGCATTGGGTAAATCTCCTGCACTCTTCTTTTAGGTACTGAAAAGCAAGGATGTTGCTTTGAGGACTAAGATGTGCCTGACCCAAGCCATGGTATTTTTATTGCTTCATATGAATGTGAAAGTTAGACCTTGAATAAGGCAGCCCAAAGGAGAGTCAACACATTTGAATTATGGTACATGGGAAGGATATGTCAAGTACCATGGACTGTAAAAATAAAAAACAAATCTGTCCTGGAAATAAAACTAGAATGCTCCTTAGAGGCAAGCGTAGTAAGATTTTCTCTCACATGTTTTAGACATGTCATCAGGAGCGGCTAGTCCCTGGAAAAGGACATCATGCTTGGTAAAATAGAGAACCAGCAAAAAAGAGGAGGACCTTCAGGGCGGTAGTTACATTATCTCCTGTCAACTTGTGAAGGGTGGAGTTTAGCCTGTCAATCAGATCACAACTTGATGATGCCATTGGAGGCACCACAGAGATAAACAGCCCACTGAAAGTCAGATATACTCACACACGCTGCTTCGAATTCCTGCTGACAAAACACATGGAGCTACGCTAGAGCCCTGGAGCTGGAAGAGCCACATGGAGCCCTCTATCAGCACTGAGATGCTTCCACTGCCACTGGATCCACAAGACATTCCACCCACTGGCCTGTGATCTTCCTACATTCAGCATCATTGCATATGTTGCGTGAGTCTGAAGAGGAATTTATAGACATAAGGGCTAATAGTGAACTTATGGACTTGATCTAGACTGAGCTGGATGTAACAATTGCTCTTTTACATAAAGCTATTTCTTACACACATATGAATGTCTATGAATTTGTTTCTCTAGTTAACCCGGACTAGAGAACTAACATACTCAGGAAAATACATTCACATAGTGGCTGAGACAAAGGGCTCAAACAACAATTATGGGGATGGTTCAAAACTAGGCAGTTGGACCTAACCCCATGGCACCCAACAACAACAATGGTATAACCTCTCAAGGCATGTCCCTGATTGACTGACCTGCTAATTGATAGCTTTCCTTCTTCTCAGGATCAGTAATCAGAAAATTTCAAAGAAAACCCAAGTGGTTGAGATCATCTGGTTCAGTAAATGATCCATTTTTAACAAAGAATCTTTTTTCTTTCAAATGCAACCTTATTTGGAAGCCAACCTATAAGGTATTGTTGTTCATGTGAGGTGCCATTGAGTCGATTGAACTCATCACGACCCTTTGTACAAGAGAATGAAATCATTACCCAGGCCTATGTCAACCTTGCAACCACGACTGTGTTTGAGCCCGTTGTTGCAGCCACTGTGTCAGTCTTTCTGTCTCAATAAAGGTCTCCCTCCTCTTTGCTGGCCCTCTACCAAACAAACATGGTGTCCTTTTCCAGGGACTGGTTCCTCGCAATAACATGTCCAAAGTGTATAAGAAGAAGTCTTCTCCATCATCGGAACCTCTAGAGGGCATTCTAACTATATTTCTTCCAAGACAAGTCGACTCGTTCTTACGGCAATTCATAGTACATGGTAGTCATCACAAACACCATGATTGAAATGCATCCATTCTTCTTCACTCTTTTATATTCATCGGCCAATTTTCACAAGCATGTGAGGCCATTGAAAACACCATGCCATGTGTTAGGCACAACATAGTCCTCAAGCTGATGTCTTGAATTTTTAACCTTTAATTAGGTCTTTTACAGTGTATGTGTCCAATGCCAATGCCATTTCTTGACAGCTGCTTCCATAGGTATAGACTGTGAATCTGAGTGATTCGAGACCCCTGATAATCTCATACAAGGCTCAGGGTCACAAATTTCCTTAGAGTACCCTTGATGCAAAAGAGTCAGATTATTTATTCTCTGGAATAAATCTGGTTTCTTGAAAGTCCCAGACCACCAAGCTGACTGCAGGTTGTACCCTGACACTCCAAACTGGATAGATGGAGCTAATCATTGGGGTTTTTTAAAAAAAAAAAAAAAAAAAACAAATATAAAACCATCTGATAAAATCTAATTTCCTATGATGACTCAGCTTTTCCGGTTTTCTTCCCTATCCAAGGGAAAGTTTTAGTAACAAAGGTCTGTGCAATTATCGTTCATGGTCTATTATCTCGCAGCTAATTAGGGCCCAGAGTCCAGGGATCTCCCTTTTATCTTGGCTCCCTGTTAGCTCTCACAGAACCGAACCCCTGCGGATTGCAGTGACTTCTCTTCAGTATGACCCTAGTATAACAATCTGTAGCCTATAAGGCCAACCCCCACAATGCATGCATGCATGCACGCATACACACACACACACACACACACACACACTGTACCTATTCTTTCTAACAAGCTTCCCAGATGGCTCCCAAAAGAAAGGTCTGATACTTGAGCTACAATCAAGCCCTCACTCTGGCTAACCAAACTATTGTTCTAGTGAGATTCCTCTCCTTTATGGCTTCATGGGCCTCATTAATGATAACCTCAAATCTCACACTCCAATGCCTTCTTAATCCTTCAACTCTGTAAAATTCTGCTTCCTCTTCAAAGGTCATCTCAAAACCAACCTCTAAACTCATCAGGCAGGTGGCATCTTATATGTGTTAGTCTGGATTGACTGAAGAAACAAATCTAAAGGTACTCATAGGTGTGTAAGGGAGAGTTTTACATCAAAGAGTAATGGTACATTAAGAAAATATCCTAGTACAGTTCAGATCAAATTCATAAGTCCGATATTAGCCCTTGTGTCTGATACCAATCTATAAATTCCTCTTCAGACTCAGGCAACACATGCAATGATGCTGAATATAGGAAGATCACAGTGGGTAGTAAGTCTTGTGGATCCAGTGGCAGTGGAAGCATCTCAATGCTGGCAGGGGTCTCCACATGGCTTCTACGGCTCCAGGGTTCTAGCATAGCTTGTCTTTAGGAATGTCTCACAGGAAGTGAGCCTGTCTCCCGCCTCCAACAAGTTATTTATCTCCTTAGTGCCTCAAAATAAAGTCATCAAGGTGTGACCTGATTGACAGGTGAAACTCCACCCCTTCATGCTTAATAGTCTCAAATTGACAACAGATTATGTAACTACCACAATACAATAAGTTTTTATTCTTAATTTGGAGTTAATACATATAGCACACCATTCCATAATTCAATCATGTCAAGTAGCCATGTATAATTGTGACCACAATCCATTTAGAAACATTCTTTTTCTTGTGTATAATTATTTAAATCTGGGTTCTGTCACACCAGTTCAGCCACAGGCAGTCTCCTTGACCTTGGATGTGAACCGTACACAAGAGAGAGGGCATAGGGACATAAGTATTATTGGCTACTTCCCATTTCTATATCTCTCCTCTTCCTCCTACAGCCTCCCAGGCTACAAAGCAGGCTTTCTTTCTCCTTCTTCCTATTTTGTTTATCATTCCCTGCCTCTATTCATTTAGTGTTATAATAATGGAAAGGAAACAGAGAGACCAATTTTAGGTTCCTAAATATGTTAAATGAATCCATAGATATTTCAAAAATATGATACCTATTGTATTTTATATTTTTGATGAATTTTGCACTGTGAATTGCATGAGGGGGGTTACACTTCAGACCATCAACTTTGCCTTCAACAGTTCCAACCACTCATCAATCCACATTCTTCTGTCCCATCTCTCTCCCCTGATTTCTCTTCTCCCACTATGGACCTCCGTACTATCTTCCACCCAAGTAAATACTGGTGGACATTCTAATTCAATGCTTTATCTTCCCACTCTTGCCCTCCCTCCGTGGGAATCTCCAAAGTCTGTTCACTTTGGTATGTAAGTCTTTGTCTTGGTGTTTGCCTTGTAGTGGTGGCCCCGTACAATATTTTTCCTTTTGTCATTGACTAACTTCACTCAGCATAATGTTCTCCAGGTTCATCCATGCCATGAGGTAGTCTGTAGTTTCATTATTGTTTGTTGTTGTTTTTTAACAATGCATAATATTCCATTGTGAGTTTCTGTATCCATTCTTTTGCTGATAGATTTTGGAGTGATTTCCACCTTCTGGGCATTGCAAATAGTGCTGCAATGAACGGGGCAGTGACTCCGTCTGTCCAGCTAGGGTTCATACACGCCCAGCAGAGCTATTGCTGGCTCACATAGAACGCCTAACCCCAGTAGTTTGAGAAAGCACCATATTAATGTCCACACTGTCTCTATTTACAGACCCAGCAGCAGTGTATGAGAGTTCCAATCTCTCCCCACCCTCTCTAGCGTTTGTTGCTTTCTGGTTTTGTTTTGTTTTTTTAATTGGGCTATCATTGTCAGCATAAGGCGACTCCCGGTTGTTGTTTTGATGTGCATCTCTCATGTAGCTAAAGATGTTGGTGGTGTTGTTAGAATGCCATCAAGCCGGTTCCGACTCACTGCAACCCTAGGTAAAATAGAGAAAATCGCTGTCTGGTGTGGTACCCTCCTCACAATTGTTCTTATGCTCCAGCCCAGGAGTGCAGGCACTATGTAAATCCATCTTGTCCTCTTTGATACTGCTCCTCCACTTTACCAAACACCATGCCCTTCACCACGAAGTGGCATCTCCTGACAACAAGCCCCAAGCCTAGAGATGAAGTCTCACCATCCTTGCTTCCAAAGAGCATTCTGGCTCTCGCTTTTCCAAGACATATTTGTTAGTCCTTTTGGCAGTCCACGGTACTGTCAATATTCCTCGCCAGCGCCATAATCCATATACATCCATTCTTCTAATTATAGCGGGCATTTGTTCACATCTATTTTATTTAAAGCAAATGAAAGCGGAGCTAGTTTGTTTGAAGCCAGCATGAGGAGCCCCTTAAGAATGTGTAAGAAATCCTGGAGATGTGTGGAAACACATGTGGAAAACCATTGCTATAGTCTAACCTACCACTGTCCAGTGGGAGTTCTACAATGTAAACATTTTATACGCCCCCTGCTCACTCACTGAAGGAGCCAATAGCCATGGGTCACAATGGGGCACTTGAAATATAGCTAATGCAAATGAGAACTTGAATGCTTAATCAAATTTCATTTAATTTAAACAGCTTCCATTTTGCACAGCACAACCTACCTCATTCATTTTAGAGATAAGACATAATGTCATCCGGCAAGTTTGTATAGAGTTTCAGGAGGACCTGGGTCTCTGCCCCTCAGACTCCTTCCCCACACTGCTCAGACACCATGCCCACTTCATTCTCCAGCACAGTCCCACCTTGGGGAATTCAGCTATCTGTGCAGGGTGTTGGGGTCATGCAGCCATAGACACTATTGTACCATGAACTTGATCGAGACCCAAATTTTCACATACACACAATAGAATTTGACCTCTCTAAAATCCCAACCAGCAGTGCAAAGACCTAAAGAATGCTGCTAAAATTTTTCCACACAGCGTGATCTCAGCTATAATCCTATTGAGAAGAGTACCCACCACAGATTTAGTAGTTTGCGTTTCCCTATAAACCATCCAAGTGCAGGTGAATTTTCCCATCACAAGATGGGACTTCTTGAGATGCCCGGTGACCACAGAAAATAGGCACATTTCTTTAGGAAACAGAGGGACGGGGAAAAGGCTTTTCTTTAACTTGCTGGGACTTCTGTCAAGGCCTCCCCCCTCCCCCCCCCCCCCCCCACACACACACTACACCTCAATTTCCTTTTCCATAAAGCACGCATAGCAATACTCTTCTTCCCTGCTCTCAGGGAAGACATGGCGATAAATCTGAAAACTGTATAAAATGTTCTGTGTTCTCAAGAACAAACTCAAAACAAATCTCACTACCATCAAGTTGATACCAAATGACAGCGAGCCTATAGGACAGGGTGGAACTGCTGCTGCTTTGAATTTCCAAAGCTGTGACTGTTCACGGTAATAGAAAGCCCTACCTATCACCCTCAGGTTAGCCGGTGGCTTTGAACTGCTGACCTTGCAGATCACAGCCCAATGTGTAACCATTATGTTATCGGGGTTCCTTTTGAAGAAGAAAAACACTATAAATTTCTAAGCTTCCCTTTATTAAACCCAAACGCCAAGCTTCCCTGAACCTGAAATAGTGAAAAGCATGCATCTTACATTGTTTTATGCTGAAAATTATCACACCATTAGCCACAGGGCGACACTGGTGCCCTTTTGACGAGAAACGCCATGTTGGAGTTGCTCTTTCACTGTAAGTTGAAAGAAGAGCAATGATTCAAAATGACAGGAGCCAGATTTCTTTGCTATCTTCCATGGCAGGGAGTAAGTGAAAGCGTGGGGTTTTAAAAGGACACATTTATATTGTGTGCAGATACTGTCTTGCCAGCTAATAAGTTGAAAACCCGAAAGGAAAGTGTACAATTTCTAGAACATCCCACAAAAGCCCAAATCATTCTTATCTTTACTTGTGCTGTAAACAGTAACAATAATAATGACACTCTATCCTCTTATACTCGAAGATGAAAGGACAGAAATCAAGCTTTGGGATATCATTCTCTTTCCTCAAATCACGATCTTTTGGGCTGTGGCCAGCAGGCCAGGGAGAGGCGTGCCAATTGTCATATGGAATGGAACTGACTGCAAGTAATCTCTTCCTCCACTCTCCTCCCAGGTACTTTGGTCCTGCCTCCCTTCCAGCACTTGCCATGTTGTATTTAGTGATTTAATTACTATTCCATGCCTCTCACAAGACAGTAGACTTCTAGGGTGTATGGTCCTGCCTAACGTGTCCCGAGAGCCTGAGGGGTCAATACGTGGTGTACAATCAGGATGTCATTGGTGCATGGGCAATTGTTGCTCCAACCACAACTAACACTTCCAACCCCAGCAGCTCCCAGACCCAACACTGTAGCCACGCTTGCTCTTGACTTGGTAACATTTGTTTCAGTTGACAAGTAGGCCAAGGCTACTAGCTCACCAGTAGTGAAATCCTGCCAGTTATCAAAGTTAGATGAACCCAGTCAGTTTCACCCTTGACCATAGGACATTAGGACACTGGCTTTGAGTGTCCCCTTTGTGACATAAGCAACATAAGCAGCATCTGCTTGTTCTGCTGTTGCTAGGTTCCATCAAGTCAGCAGGATAGGCCATTTGCCTAGAACGGAGAGGTTGTCCGGGATGGAGGATGCTGTTAATGTTGTTCAATGCTGCTAAGCCGACTCTGATTCAGAGGGACCCTGTGTACAACAGAATGAAACACTGAATGGCCCTGCACCATCCTCACAGTCGCTTCTATACTTGAGCCCACTGTTGCCGGCACTACATCAATCCATCTCGCTGAGGCCCTTCCTCTTTGACCCTGCCCCTCCACTTTATCATGCATGGCGCCCTTCTCCAGGGACCGGCTTCTCCTGATAACAGGTCCAAAGTAGGTGAGATGAAGTCTTGCCGTCCTTGATTTTAAGGAGCATTCTGACTATACTTCTTCCAAGACAGATAGGTTTGTTCTTTTGACAGTCTATAGCACTTTCAATATTCTGCCCCAACACCATAGTTCAAAGGCACCAATTTTTCTTGAGTCTTTTTGATTCAATGTCCAACTTTCATATGCATATGAGATGACTGACATACCACAGCTTAGGCCAATAGTACCTGAGTCCTCAAAGTAACACCCGTGCTTTCAATACTCTAACGAGGTCTTGTGCAGCAGACTTACCAATATAACACATCTTTTGATCTCTTGACCACTGCTTCCATGAACATTGATAGTGGATCCAAGCAAGACAAAATCCTTGACAACCTCAGTCTTTTCTCCTTTTACAATGATGTTACCTACTGGTTCAATTGTGTAGAGATTGGCCTCCTTTATATTGAGTTGTAGTCCATACTGAAGCTGAAATCATTGCTCTTCATCAGCACGTGCTTCAAGTCCTCCTCACTTACAGCAAGCAAGGTTGTGTCATCTGCTTATCAGTTTGCTAATAAACCTTTGCCCCATCCTTTGTCCCACCCTAATGCCCCATTCTTCTCCACATAATCCAGCTTCTTCCACATACAGATTGAATAAGGACGATGAGAGTATTCGACCCTGGTGCACATCTTTCCTGAATTTAAACCCTACTGTATTCTCTTCCCACAACGTCCTCGTGGTCTGTGTACAAGTTCCACGTGAGCAGAGGGGAGTGCTCTGGCATTCCCGTTCTCCGCAAGGATATCCATATTTTGTTATAATCCACATAGTCAAATGTCTTAACAGAGTCAATAAGACACAAGTAAACATCTTTCTGGTATTGTCTGCTGTGGGCCAAGATCCATGTGACATCAGCAATGACATCTCTTGCACCACATCCTCTTCTGAATCTGGCCTGATCTGGCAACTCCCTGTCAATGTGCGGTGCAACAGTTGCTGGATGATCTTCGGCAAAGCTGTACTTGCCTATGATATCGTTGTCTAATTTAAACATGCTATTGGGTTATCTTTCCTTGGAATGCTACAGATATGGATCTCTTCTAACCAGTTGGCCAAGTAACAATCTTCCAAATGTCCTGGCCTAGATGACTGAGTGCTTCAAGTACTTCATGAGATTGTTAAAATTTTTCTCTTGGTATTTCATCATTTCCTGGAACTTTGGTGTTGGCTAATGCTTTCAGGGATGCTGTACTTCTTCTTTGGGTACCATTGCTTCTTGCTCATATGCTCTTCTTGACATGGTTGAATATCGACTAGTTCTTTGGATACAGTGGCTCCGTATACTCTTTTCATGGAGAAGGTTGGGTAATCGGTGCTAAAACAGCGAGTGTCACAAACAAAGCAGAATCATGTCATCATCCTCAGTCCAATACTCTCTCAACCCCAAGAATTAGCAGCTTGATACATTTTACTGTTCTAGAATTTCACATTCTTAACGGCGTGCAGACTTTCTAGATCAGGTGATACTGAATGAAACTATTGCAGTGAAATAATCTTCAAACTTGAACCTTCAGCAAAACTATGCTCTGAAGTCTTTGCTGAACGTGTGTGTGTGTGTGTGTGTGTGTGTGTGTACAGCTTATCTGAATTAATAAAGTAGATATGTTTTGCAGAGAATCCGGGGTGGTGAAGTGGGCCACAGCAGGAAACCACCAGCAGCGTCTCAGGAGAAAATTGAATTTCTACTCCTGTAAACAGTTATAGTCCCGGAAACCCACTGGGGATTGCTAGGAGTCAACAGTGACTCAATGGCAGCCAACTTGGTTTTTTGGTACGTGCTTTGCACACTGTGCTCTTTTAAAGAATTATCTATGTGGGATCAAATGGGCGGGGCAACCGCAAAGGGTGGATGGGACACTTAGTGGAGAATGAGCTTGAGATAATGACAACAGAATGATTTGGACGAGGATAGTGAGTAGGGTAGCATAATATAAAGGATTCAATCAATGCCACTAAACTGATACATAGAAATTACTCAAATGATGTATCTTTTGGACTACATAGAATTTCCTCTTTTTTTTACTTATTAGAATAAATCGTTACTGGTTCTGTCCCCAGTACTTGGCATGAGCCAAGTGATAAGAAACGTTGACAATGATGCCACTGCTGGTTACCTTCTACAAAGAATAAAGTTCTATCCACCAATTACCACACATGGATCATCAAAACTAAAGCCCCAAGATTTGGTGTAAGCTATTGTTTAAAAGCATTGTCCAGTCTCTGAATACAGGTTTGCATCATGTGATGTCCATTTAAAGTCAATGCACCCAGTTAGAGTCAAAACAAAACTTCATGAGACCACGGATAGATATGCAATTGGACAACATTAGGCATTTGGGCGGGTGGATGTTTTTCAACTGCAAAAAGCTCAGTGGTCTCATAAGATTTTGTTTTTAAAGGAAAGTAGCTTTCCTTTTGTTTATCTCACCCTAATGGCATTAAAGGCACCACTGAATCACTGGTTGGATATTATTAGGTGGGGCGGTGCCTGGGTGTGAGCGCTCAGGTTTAGCTCAATGGGCATGCAAGTGAAGCAGGAGGCAGGACTGGGTGCCCTCTGCCCTTCCCTCGCCCACTTCCCATCCCATCACTGTTCTCTCAGATGCCCAGTTCTCTAGCATCAAGGAGCGGCAGCAGAAGCAGGTACAAGGACAACCAGAAGCAGATTCCCAGGATGTTTTAGTGTGGCATTCACACACAGACCAAATCCCAAGACGTCCTATTTCACAGAACTTTTCATGGGCATTAAATTATACATACCTGTATTTAAGCTTCAAAGAGACATAATATCATGAAAATGACCATTATGGAGGCAGTCTGTCTAAGTGCCAAAGTAGTATCATGTGTCCAAACTAATCAAGTTGTTGCTGCTGAGAAAAGATGCCCGCAAAAGGCTTACAAAGCCCCGGTCATTAATTATCTTGAGAGCCCATTCAGAATGCAATTATTATTCATGAGGTACTCCTCTGACACTTTATAATTAGCCTACAATTCCTGTGATTCCTGAGAAGACTTCAGAGTTGGTTAGGGCTTAACACTTTTAACAGAATTTCCCTCAAAGGGGGACTGGAATTGATATGTTCAGTTCCTTGAGGAGACGTGAGATTTGGGTTACAGGATATCTCCATTCATAAAAAGTCCGTTTACTTCCTTTGACAGGCTTTGTGGCTTTGTGTGATAGGCTAGGCCAAGATTATCAATGATTTGGCCTAGTAATCACCCATGATGTAAACTAATATAACGTAATCAACCCCATTATGGGATCTACTATAAGTGGCCAAGCAGTTGTGGGAGGTTTTCAGTGGAGAACAACCTCCTTGCTCAGATCACGGCCCTGATAAAGTTTCCTTGGGGGTGTGGCCTAATTCTTAAATAAGTAGACATTGTGCTTCTTGCTGGATCTCTGCCTCCTGCAACTGACCCATCAAGCTTTAGTTCTTTAGACCTGAGCCAATGGCCATTCGTATTACCTGCTGACCTTGGGAGCCATCAGCAGCCGGCCATCTGATCTGTCAACCTTAGATCCACCGGACTCTCCAGCCACAAGTCTGACCTACTGATCTGGAATTCATCTGCCTCCGCATCCACTACCCTGTGGTCTTTCAGTTTCCTGGTTGGTCTTCTTGCTTCTTGGTGCATCAGACTCCTGCAGCTATGAGTCAGGAGAAACCTCCAGCTTAACGTCTGACCCATGGACTTGAACCAGAGTGGGTTACACAGTTCTACATTTTGTATGTCACCATTAGTTTTTCTTCTCTAGAAAACTCAACCTAACATGCTTCCTTCAACATCAATCAGCAATTTCACGAAGCCAGGTTTTCAAAGGCATTTGGAAGGAAAGGGCTGTTGTATTACACTGATCCTACACCCCAAAATTGTGGCTTCACTAGTCAGATACTATGTTAGATAGTATAGGCTCCTTCCCAAAGATGATGATGATCTGCTTTATTGCCTCCTTGCCTAGTTTGCATCAGTAAAGAACATTAGGTAAAATTCCAGATACATTTAAAGACTAAATTTACTATTCCAATGGGCAATGGTGCAAGCTACCAAAGGGTTCCCATTTCCCAACTATTAATAAATCCCGAGTCTTTCAAACTTTTATAGCAATATCATCAGATAGCAAGTGTTCAGCTTCTTCCAGTTGAGAACTCTGAGTTTCCTCCCCAGAGTCCTTGTCTTCTTCACTTTTCTCGTGTGTCTTTGCCATTTGCTCCGGCAGAGATCTAGAGTTAGCTCTCTCCACCATCTCACTCAGAACCGCTCTCTCCACAGAAGGTCCCCTGACCTTAGTTAAAAACAAAATCTCTGAGAAAGCCAGGACTCAGTGCCAGTGGAAAGGGAAAGGGCTGCCCTCCTCCTGGCCAATGAAGAGGGGTTCCCAGGCATGGGGAGATGGATAGAGCAAATTCTACCTCTTATAGGGAAATCCCATGGCTGCTTTCAAAGACAAGCTTTGGGAATTTAAAGTTATCAGGATTTCCTAGCAGATTGGATTGAAGAGAGTGATAGGAGGAGGGAGATTTCATATACATAGAAGAATCGAAAGAGCAGAGTTTTACACAAAGATCATTTAAAAGTGGCTTGTCGACTTCTAAAAGGGGCTCACATCAAAGCTCTTAAGAAGCAACTCTCTCCTCGTCCATTTAGATACAATTGATACTACAGAGCAAATAAGACAGGACACTTCAGGAATGTGATACAATCGAACATTTTCCTTCCATAAATCTTAAAAAGTCTTACACGAGCTTCTTGCGATCCAAATATGCAAAGGAAAAAGGAGACTGTGTGCTCGGAGGACCTGTGATTGGTTCCCCCAGTCTCTGTGAAACGAGATGTTTCTCCAGCTCAGCCCTTAGAGCCAGACCAAGCTCCTCCTCCCTGCTTTGCCAGCTCTTCCCAGGCTCTCCCCGGGCTATGGGCAGCTCCCCTCCAGGTGGGCAGAGGAAATGGAACAGGATAAAATCAAAGCAATCATTTGGTGTGGCTTTAGAAATGCTGATGGAAGCCTGACTATGGGAGAGACTGGTCACCATTATCTACAGGAAGTATTTAGGATTATATGTGAATTTCAATTCTCCACCTCAAGCCTATCTCTCTGTAGCCTGACTACTGTCAAGTCTTAAAAAAAAAAAAACCTCTCCCTCCTTCAGGGTCATGATCTCTGATACTGTCAGTCCTGCTTCTTTTACTGGCTTGAGAAAACCGCTGAATCACTAGCTTTTTCCGGGCAAGGAGGCAAGGAGGTTGTAAATTCCCCAAACCTTTTGAGCTCATTGCTTCTGTCACAGTCAAATCAAATTGCGGTTCTGCCTCCTTCTTTCTCTGTCAGGAGAAAGGATGCCTCTTTCTCTCAAGCACGTATTAACCCGCCTGTCAAGGAGTACTGATGGCATAATGGATTATTGTTTGTGGGGCTGAAGTTTGAACCCACCAATCTCTCCATGAAAGAAAGATGGGGCTTTCTGCTCCTGAAAAAAAAATGATCGCCTTGGAAATCCAAAGGGGCAGTTCTCGTCTGCCCTATAGGGTCACTATGAATCAGAATTGACTGGATGCCAATAGGTTCTTGGGTTTGTCACCAAGGAGCCAATCCCTATTTGTGTCATTAGCTCTTCTCCAAAGAATCGTTCATGCCAAGGAGAGTTGGGCTAACTGGAGCCATGCAGAACCCGGAATTTCCAATAAAAAGGCTGAACAGAAGGACCATTTATTACTCACATCCTCTATCTACAATAATACACAAATCTTTATTTTGACTCAAAAAGGTATACTTTCTGTCTGTGATAGTTTTTAGTCCCAACATGGCTCCCATAGGGACATGATGGCAGTTTCATCTGTTGATCAGGTTGCACTTGATGGGAGAGTGACCGAGATAAATGGCTCTCTGAGGCCGGCCTCTTCCGCTTTCTCCCTGGTGATGATGGGTTGGAGGCCGCTGCCTGAGACAGCTGCTCCGCCTACCTGTGCGCTGTGCAACCTGTGGCCTGAGCCGACCAGTGGATTGTGGCGGATCGTGTCACCGCGCTGTGCATTGCCAGGTCTTGAGGCTCCATCTCGACGTGCTTCTCTGTGGTGCTGCTGTGCTACTGGCCTCTGCTACCTCTCGACATCTCATCTTCCTGCTGATGCTGCCCACCTCGCTGTGTCTGCCGGCCAGCTCCTTATCTACCGCCAGCCCCTCCACTGTCTGCCTCCCGGACCTCGGGCCAGCAGCCAGTGTGAGTAGAAAGGACCTTCAGTATATTAACTGTCCTATGAAAGTGAGTTGGACTAAGCCCTCTGTACTGCTGTGGGAACTAATTAGCTGTGGTATTCCTTCTAGCCATATATATATTTTTATATAATCATATATATATAATCCTAAGTGTCCTGGTTTTGTTTCCCTAGAGAACCCTGCCTAACACACTGTCCACTGATTTGGCTGGAAATACATGAAAACATGGTGAGGAGCGGGAGCCCAGAAAAATAGCAAGAGCAATTGACATTTGCAAGACTGCTTTGACGTTTGCCCTGAAAAAGCAAAAATTGAACTGAAGTCTGTCTGTGAGTTCCATGAACTTCGCCACAATGACCCTTCCTCCTATGTGGACTTTGGAGCCCTGAAAGTGCAGTGGTTCTGAGTTATGCTGCAATCTGCATGGTTAGTAGTTCTAAACCACCAGCAGCTCCTTGAGAGAAAGGCTGGGCTTTCTACTCCTGGGAACAGTTACAGTCCTGGAAACACCTAGGGGGTGAAGATGAGAGAAAGCGAACAGATATGGAGTAGGTTATGCCTAGTTGTCCCCCAGGCCCCATAACTCGTTCCTTCAGGGTATTTGGTTCTAAGAAGTTTTATAACTTTGCCTTTAACTCTTTTGCTCCTTTTTCAGTGTATTTCCCTGCCTCTGCCATTCTTTGCCAAGTACTGGAAAGTAAAGATGCCCGTTTGCTACCTCAAGTGCATCTGGTCAAAGCCTTGATGTTGTCAAATGCCTTGTGTACATCCAAAAACTGGACAATAAATAAGGAAGATTGAAAAAGAGTTTATGCCATTCAATTATGATGTTGGTGAATAATATAGAATATGCCATGGATTTCCAGAAGAGGGGAAAAATCTGGCATGGAAGAAGCCAGAATGGCCAGAGAGTGTTGGTGGTAGCTGAGCCAGAGCAGGACTGGAAATGCTGCACGTTGGAGTGATGATGCTGGGGTCTCCGTGCGGGAGGCCAGTGTGAAGTGAGACTCGGTCTCAGTGGGGCTCCTGTACCCTGGGGTGCACCGGAGGAACACAAAGAAGCAAAGGGGCATTGCACGTTCTCAAGGGGCAGCAGTACGAGGAAATTCAGAAGCCTCGATTGGAAATAACGGCTGAAGACTATCACCGGGACGCATGCCAGGTCAGGAAGCAGGTCAACTCAAAGCCAGAGATGTAGTACTTTGGGAGTAAAAAAGGAAGAGCGATGTCCAAACCACATCGCCACAGGAAAATGACCCATAAAGCTCATCAAACTCAAAGTCTGCCTCCTACCAAATATAAGCTGAACTGCCTTGCACATTGTGTGCCCTTAAGATGTAAATAAGATCAAGCTGACAATCGTGACTCGAACTATTAGATCTGAAACCTAGGGGCCAGTGAGAAGACACAGTTTGAGAACGGAGGGTGAGAATGTAGCCACGGTCACTGGATTATACAGGTAGAAATGCTTCCAGTGGGTGGTGTTCGGCGATGTATATTCTCAAAAGAAAACTATAAATAGACCACACAAAACAAGCACAAATCATAGCTCCAGGTCAAAGGCAGATGTTGGATGAGAAGACTAGTCTTGGGATGAGGACATCTAAATAAGAATATCATCCTACCTTCCCAACAGTAACCTGGCCTGAAAGACAAAGGCCATCTTCCGAAGGTCTCCAAGCAGGCAAGAAGGACAGGGAATTCAGGCTAACATGCCATCAGATGTGTTCCCAGAAGGTCCACGCACAGGCATGATTTTATGCGGACCTTGATTCCCGTAAAGGTCATTACCTTGGCTACCATTGAGAGGATTTAAATACCAAATTATACTTAAAAGCCTGCTTGGGCTCTAAATGAGCGCAGTTTGGAAGGTCAAGTTTAGTTAGTATAAAGTGCTGTGATGTACAATCTAGAGCCCAGGAGACTCACGCCGTTTGAAAATAAGCAGTGGGGAACAGCTGAGCTTTCTTCTTCCTATGTCAACTCTCAGATAAATTCTGTCTGCGATCCATCCCAGCCTCCACTGCAATATCCACTGTATCAATCTTTACTATATCATCCTCGGCCAGACCGGCCATTGTGATCCAAGTGCACAAAGAACACCCTGTAGAAGGAAGTAAGAAAAGAAAGAGGAGGCAGCATCTGAGGTGTCAAGACAATGGCCTACAAGAAAATGAGGAGGATGTAGGTAAAGAAGCCAGCAGCCCCCCCCAAAGCAAGAACATATTGACATTTTCTCATCACAAACAGATTGTCATCCTGACCCACTGTAGTAGGACCGGAGTTGCAGTCTATCCCAGTCAGACATGGGTTCCTGAGGATCACTGAAAACCAAGCACCTAGGAATAGCAATACCATACTCTCATCAAACACAAGCAGCCCTGCTGCACTGTAGATTAAACACTGACCTGCTAACTGCCAGGTCCGTGGTTTGATTCCCCATCCATTCCTCAGAAGAAGGACGAGGTTGCCAGCTCTCACAAAGATTTACCATCTCTGAGACCCTGAGTTGAACTTGATCCCATGCCAGTGAGTTTGGCCCGGGGTTCCGCATCATCAAATCCAAGATACCATCATTTGGTGTCAGACAACACAGATGAAAACATACCCTGGGATGATTACAAAATGGCCTTGAATATAAAATGCAACCCCATATCAGAAATATTAAAATGGAGAAAAACACATCTGAGAGTTAATAAATCTTAGTAATACCACCTATAGGTGACTTTACCAAAAAAACATCAGCAAAACATGACAATGCTTCAGGTCGATTCTAGCTCGTCGTGAACCTGGAGGACAAAGCAGGACTGTCCCATATGGTCTCCAGGGCTGTCATCTTAGAGAAGCAGTCTGTCTTGTCTTGCTCCCATGGAGTGGCTGGTGGGCTCAAGCCACCAACCTTCCATTTTGCCGCAGAGCTCCTTTTTTGAAGTCAAATAGATTCTTGTGGAAGGACCCTTCTGTGCCCTCCAAAGCTAGTTAGGCAAGACCATGTGAGGGACTTATTCTGGCCAGTGTGCTCATTTGGAGGTCAATGTGTCTCATTGTCAAAGTTAAAATGCCCACTGCTCTCCTTGAGTCATTATGATGGTATGTGAAATTGTGGCACAGTACCTTCACGAGATGATGGACTATTCATCAGCTTGGATTATGGGAAAATACCCCTACCAACCCATCCGATCCATTGGGCACATTTGTATAAGGGGCAAAAGAAGTTGTGCAAGCAATTGACATTCTAGGATTGTGCATTGCTGCAGCGTAACGTGGAGTCTCCTATCTGAAATATCACCTTGTATTTGAAAATGGCACTATCACCTTTGGTCTTAATAATGACCCTTAGAGCAGGTGTGGCAGTGAGCTACTCCGACTTTCAAAATTAAGGCATTGAGGCCCCAAAAGAGAAACTAAATTTCCCAGAGTCACATAGCTAACATGGGGTAGATCTGAGATGAAAGTGCATATCCTGTAACTTAAAGAAAAGAAGTCCTGGTGGCACCATGGTTAAAGCACTCCACTGCTAACTAAAAGGTTGTTGGTTCAAATTCCCCAGCCAGATTTACAGCCTGGGAAATCTCAGGGGCCGTTTCGCTGTGTTCTCTAAGAGTGCTGGGAGTTGTAATCAACTAGCTGGAAGGACTTTTTTTTTTTTTTTTTAGTGAACTACAAGAATAAGCCCACAGAGACTGTGCCCATTTATCTCTGTCCTGTCTCCACTGTCTCCAACTCCATGCCCCATTGCTTACAATTTGGTAATGTCTTTTTGATATCTGTATAAAAGTTATTCTTCAGACCTGACAAAAATCTCTCTCTCAGTACTGAATCAATTTAAATCAATGTCAGCATACATCCTAAGATATCCACACATGCCTACTTCATTTGGGCAAATGGATTTTGATTCCCAATCTCTTTGCTTTAAGCATCAGTAAACCACCCATGAACATGACCAGCAATCGAGTTTAAGACAGCATAATAAGGGTGCGAGGTCAGGCCTGGCTACAATGTCACAGTAATTGTTTTGTAGCTGAGTCACATGTTGGTAAGCTCAGGAATGGTAGAGAGATCAATACTGAAATGGAGAATATTTTTATAACTAGGTAAAACAGGGACGAAGGTTGAGGGAGGGGGGAAATATATTCTGCCTGTTTTGCATTTCATTTCTGTCTCTTGAACATCCTTTAAATTCTGAGTAGACAATGAGACTGAGTCACTGTGCCTTTAAAATGTCCAGCAATTATGTGACGACATCTGGCAAATTCAATCTCCTTAGACAGGTAGAAAATTATTCCCTCAACACAAGCAATACATGTCTCCTGGGGTCCCTGAACCCATCATTCTCGCTCTGTTTACACTCTATGCTCTAAATCCCAAATCATACAGTCGAAAATTATTTCCCCAGACCAACACTGTGCTGGGAATTAAGTTTCTTTATTTCTGAGTTAGGAAAAGGAGCTTCCCTAAATTCAATTCATAAAGCCAAAATACAAAACAGCAAGCTGTGTCAGCAACCAGCTCCAGCAGCTTGTACTTGGTATCCCACGCAAGTCTGACATTTAAATTCAAACCAAAAAAGCATGACCTTTACATTTCCAGTATTTGTAGGAAACTTCCAGAACTATTCTTGTATTCTGACACCCAAAAGTCAAAGGCCCACTGTCACTGAGTCGACTCCATTCATATGGCCTCTATCAGAGGGTTTATGAAACTACAAATCTTGATGCTAGCAGACAGACTCATCTTTCTCCTGAGGAGTGGCTGGTGGGTTTGAACCGCTGGCCTTGCAGTTAGTAATTCTAGCCTCTTCAAAAATGTGTTGAATATTCTGCATCCTAGTAAAATACACGCAAGCACACCTGCTACAGAATGTAAGGCCATGTTGCTCATTCAGCATGCTCGCATCTGCTGACGCCCATTCTCTTCCAGCTCAGCATGCTCCCTCCAGGCCTTTGAGGGGCTAAGCTGCAGTCCAAAGGGACACAGAAAGCAGGGGGCTTTCTGACCAAGGATGCTCACATAATACACCCACTAGACCGCCTGGAAAGGACAGGATTATTTCTGAGATGTGCTGATGATAGTGTGGGTCCGTGTGAGCTAGGGGAGAGTCTTGCATAGCCAATAATCTTAACACGACCGCATCCTGCACGGTTTCTGAACAGTTTTCTCCTCAACTTCTAAAACTGGCCTCCCAGCAAAAAAGAAAGGCAAAGAAATGGTTCCAAGCTGATTTTTACTTAAGATCAAAGCCTGCCAGTGAAAGCAATTCCACGATGTCCTTCCTGCGCCTATGTAAGAAGTCATTCCTGAGGTTTCACGAAAAATGTATCTTTCGGTCCTGACCCAATTGAATGGGCCTCAAAGACGCTGGACCTGCAGCTTTGTCACCTGTGTCCCCCTCTTGGTCACTATGCCCATCCCTTTTCCATGGTCGAGGTATCAGCTCACCTCCCAAGATGATTTTATCTCCTTTCTCCCACTGACACTTGTCCAGTCCAAAGAGGCGCCCTCCTTTTGTGCTTCTGCATTTCAGTTCCCACCCAATTGAGACTCGCCATACAGCCCCAACGACCTCCAGGAGATACTGTGGAAATTAAACAATCAAACCGGCATAAGCACTCTCTGGAAAGGGGCTCATGCATCACATATGTATGCGTGCACTTCTGTGGGTGAAGGGGCATATGGCGGCTGCAACGGGCTCGATCCACTCGGCTCCAGGCGTCTCCCATCTGTGCTTGTTGAACCCATCAGATTGCTGATTGGAATGTTCACAGAGGGCTTCTGGGGCTCCACCGCTTACATGCCTCTGCAAATGAGGGAGGGGAGGTGCCAGGGGAACTGCAGGAGTGGCCATTCTTTAATGGCACTGTGTCGGCACCTGGGGAACAGCCAGGCCCCGCTGCAATCCCAATAACTCAGAGGCCTCCATAAATCATCGTGATGAGAAAGGAAAGCTGAAGTAGGGATATTGCTTTCTGCCTCCTAGAAGAGAGGATGGATGGCTCGAAGGTGTCCTGTAAGGGTGGGCCACTCGTCCAATAACCCATTCCTCAAAGCAGCTTTCCACGCTGGCCTGAGGAAGCAGGGATCTCAAAGACAGGGTGCAGAAAAACGTAAGATAGTACTAAAAAGATGATTGTAACCTGCCTCCGCCTTTTTTGCATTGTAGTTGCTTTAATACGCTGAGAATGTTTGCCTGTGCCATGTGGTTTGTTAGGTGAATGCTGTGATAAACACTGAAAGATGTGTAACAAGCAATGTGCACCTAAACTATTCAGGGCATTTCCTGTTTGATTCCACAGATTGCTCAGCGACATAGGTTGATGGACACTGAGGTAGTTAGTTTATTGTGCCAACCTGGCTGATAAATGCAGATACGGTTAATTGGATGGAGGGATAAATGGCTCAGAGAGCTTCGCCTTTCAAGTTCTCAGGTCTCTTGCTTTCTGATGGTCAGGCCAGAGTGCAGCTGCCTTAGCCAGATCCCTGCTTCAGTTAGCAAGGCTCACTTCCTGCAAGACATCCCCAAGGAGAAGCCACATGGACCTACCCCGATGCAGCCCTGGGTGCTGGAGCAGCCATGTGGAGACCCCTGCCAGCACTGAGATGCTTACACACTCACTGACTCAGCTTTCCTCCTGCAGTCGACATCACTACATGTATTTTGTGAGATGGAGGAGGACTTTGTGGATTGGAATTGGACATACAGGTTAATGGTTTAACGTTGGACGTGTGGGCTTGGGCAACACTGGGTTGGGATGTTTTCTTGATGTGCACTTACCCTTTATATAAAACTCTCTCTTATACATGAGGTTTTGTGGATCTGTTTCTCTAAAGTCCCCAGACTAACACAGACACCCTGCCACCCTTATTACATGGCACTCAATACTGTCGGGACATTACCAAGTCACTGAACAGAGGGTCAGTTATGAGCAGAGTGAGCTCGGTTTGGGAGGTTTTGTGGGCAGAGTTTGCGTTCCAGTGAGCTGCAAGGAAATCTGAGAAAATGAACCTGGCTCTGTAGCTGGGGACCAAAGGCTTTTCCATTTGCTTCTAACTCCCTCTTCCCCAGCAACTGTGCACAGAAATCATTTTGCCAAGTTAATTATTCTGAAATTAATTGCTGGCCTATATTGCAGGGAGTAAAGCTAGCTGGGTAATGCACAAGGAGCCCTACTGGTACAATGGTTAAAGCAATCACCTGCTAACTGAAAGATTAATGGTTCAAACCCACCAGTCACTCTGCAGACAAAAAGAAAGTTAGGGCACTTATTGAAGAAACTAAGTCAATTGTCTTATTACCTTACCTTTACTCTGATGTTATTTAATCTGCTGATGTTATTTAATATGTCTGGTATCACCTGTATTCTCAAAAAACTTGTAGTTAGGTTTGATTAAATTTGGGTTTGAGGTTTGTTTTCTTTTTTACTATTTTAATTTTGGAGGGGGAGGGCAAGAATAGTCCATAGACAGTTTTGTGTGTGTCCTATAGTAGTTCATAGAAATCCATGTGATATCTGCTTGCTTTTCTTTTTGTATTATTAATATTGATTTGGGGGCTTAGCTGGTTTTATTTATCAATTACAAGGTGTCTCCATTTAATGATTTCTCCACTGCTTAGATTTATTATTTCAACTAAGGGTTAAAAGTGGTGATAATTGCATCTATCATTACTTCTTCATTTGTTCACTAGGTTTATTATTAACAGAACAATTTTTTGAACTATTTTGATACCCACGGTACAATTCTTCCAGAAAATCAGGACAAACGATTTTATTATTTAGTTTTCAGAACAATGAGTTGCTGACCTACCACTCACCAAAGGTAGCCATTCAGATTATTTCTTCACTTTCTATCACTATGAAGTCAGGATTATAACCTTTATATGTTTGAAATCAATCTCATTTGATCTTATCTTTGACCAGCAAGTCCTGCAATGTAGTTAATTATTTAATATGGCCCTTGTGATAGGTTTATTGTACCAACCTGGCCAATAGGAACATGTGGTACTAATAGGTCGCAGTTTGATTGGAGAACAAAGAGATAAATGGCTCTGCACGGCCTGCCCCCTCTCTCTCTTGCTTTCTCGTGATCAGACCAGCGTGTGGCTGCTTTAGCTAGTTCTCTGCCTCAACTTGTGAGCTACACTATCTGTGGGACAGCCAACCCTTCAATCCTGTCACTAGAACTTGAGGTTCCTTCAAGACCTGCTTCACCATGCTGGTAGTGTGTACATCACTTGAGCTTGAAGCTGGAGGATCCTGTCTGGGCCATATTTTCTAAGCTTCTGATCTGCTTACTGTTGGTGACTCCCCTCCCCCCACCCCACCCCCGCCAAGGTTTGCTGCCTGTGGGGGATGCCTGCATTGCCTGAGGAAAAACTCAGCTGTTGCTTCCTTGACCTTGGACCCAACAGCCTCTGTGAGTTGAAGGACTTCCAGTACATTAAATGTTCCATGGAAGTGAGTTGAGCTGAGCACTCTGTACTGCTGTGTGGACTAATTAGCTGTTATATTCCTTCGTGGTGTGTGTGTGTGTGTGTGTGTGTGTGTGTGTAATCATGTGTCCTGGTTTTGCTTCTCCAGAGAACCCTGCCTAACACAGCCCTTCTAGCCATAGTGCTTCACGTTTTGAAGTGTTGCAAATTGTAGGCTCTATCCTGTGGTTATAATCCCCTTTTTGAGTCATAGATTAGAAGACAAAAAACACATTTCCATCAAAGCTCTAGACATGGACATCATCTATATGATATCAAAGCTCTAGACATGGACAAGACACCATCTAGTAACACCTTCTACAGTCTTGTGGATGAGTCGGATCCTCCAGATGAATGTTGAAACTTCAGATTTTGGACTTACCCACAACCACATGAGCCATTTCTTTCATGACTCAGGAGTTTTGTGAGACACCGTAGTGACTTGTAGAATGACACATGAGGGAATATAATACAGGGAGGAGTGTGGCTGGTGTCAGAGAGAATAGAGTGAGGTAGCACTTTGGAAATGCTGAATAGTTAGGATATCTTTAATGTCCACTTGATTTTAACCAGTCTTGTATTAATCTTTCTAAAAATGTACTTTTTCAGACCTTATTCAAATTGTTTCTTGAATTTTTTCGCGCCAACTCCAGTCATCTTCATTAGAGACCTATTTTCCATTGCAAGTGATTACAGCCTCCTCTCATACACTTCCTACCCTGAGCCGAAGTTGTTAGTGCCCCACTTCCACCTTCCTTTGGCAGGGCTAGTAGTTCCACCCATAATTGCTGAAAGTACTGACCTCTAAAAGCTCCCAGTTGCTACACTTCTCAGAAGAACTACGTACCCATGGGTGATGGGATGCACCTCGCCTAGGAAGTCCAGCTGTGGTAGGACAGATGGGAGGCAGAGCAAGACCAGCAAGTAATTGTCTCAAGAGTATCAAAGACTGCCCTCCCTTTCTCAAGCGGGTGGGTTCTACTATATGATTGACCTCTGGAATTTCTATCCTCTCACAGGGGAATGAGGCCAAGGCCACTTTATAGAGATCATATCCCTTTCAGAGTGTCCTCTGCCCTATCTGAGTCATTTCTCTCATAAAGAATTCCTTAAAGGACAATCATTCAATAAATCACAAACACTAGTATTTATTTATCAGGCTCTGGTTCCAGAGAATCTAGTATGCGATGCTCTCCTAAACCAAAATAGCTTATTTTTTTCAAGAACTCTAGTTTATTTTAATACGAAATAGTATTTGCAGACTTTAATACTGGTTCACTACCACAAATCTGTGTTTTTGCCGTACTGCTGTGGCTAGGATGTTGCTATTATGATGGAAGGTAGGACCTCTGGTATTTCAATGACAAGCAGAGTTGCTCATTGTGGAACAGGTTTCGACAGAGCTTCCAGACTAAAACAAAGAAAACAGGCTTAATTATCTACTTCTAAAATTTATCCCATGAAAACCCTATGGATCACACCAGAATATTGTCCATCATAATGCTGGGAAATGAGCCACCTACGGTTGAAGGTACTCAAAGTACACAATAACTGCCCTGCTGGTGTAGTGGTTAGTAGTAGGCTGCAATCTACAAGGCCATCGGTTCAAAACCACCAACTGCTTACTAGGAAAAATGAGGCTTTCTATTCCCATCAAGAATTATAATCTGGGAAACCCATATGGGCAGCTCCATCCTGTCCTATGGGGTCACCATGAGTCGGAATCCACTTGATGGCAGTGATTTGGGGTTTGGGTTTGGCCAACAATAGACTCAATCATGCCAACCATTTTGATGTTGGCACTTGAGGCATATAAAAAAAAAAGACAACATGGAGAAAAATGTAGAAAGAGAAGCTTATCTGGATAAAAGAAGGCGGGGAGAGCGAGGGGGAGGGAGCTATCCCACATTTTTTTCTTTCTCTAGCATTGAACTGTTTTCATTGCTTACTTTCCACACCACAAGAATTTCTGTGCAAACCTCTGAAACTGCCTCAAGGCCCAACCCTGATTTCCTATGGGCTGAAAACCGGCATCTATGTTCAATAGGTCTTAATAAACACTGTGTATCAGAACTCCTATGCCTAACTCCCTGATAAACGGGACTTGGATGTGCTCCCAAAAACAAACTACCAAGCACTACAGCAGGTCAGGCCCAACTCCCTGAAGACACTCAAGATTTCCCAGGTACCCTAGCATTACAGTGAGCGGAAAATCTGCTTCAAGAGAAAAATGTCCTTTTCCCCTTGAGAAGATCCCCAGCACAATGCACAGAATGTAATCTCCATTTACTTCTATCCTTTTTCCATAAAATTCATAAAACCATCAACTACTGCCTAATAAATTTTAAATTCAAGGAGATAATTCATCATACACACCATCGCAGAGCAACCAATCACACTAAGCTCTTGCTGCAGGGTCTGACAAATGCTTCATTTGTACCTGGGAGTTACCTGACAAGAATTTTTTTAAGCACGGAGTCTAGGATGATGCCAGAGCATTGAGGATGCTTTGTCTCATGCCTCTGGTCCCCACACATACAGGAATTTCTGTAGCCCCTCTGAATACCAACTCCTAGTCCTCTATTCATTTAGTCCCTGTTCATAATTCCCGTGGGAATTTACAGTGCGGTGATAATCTACAGTGCTGAGTAGGATAGAGTGCTATGTAACAATTTTAATAATCCATGATAATAGGAATCTTGACTGCTGTCAGATAAGCACTAGACTGCTAACTTAAAGGATCATGGTTCAAATCCACCAGCTGCTCCTCTGGAGAAAAATGAAACTGTCAACTCCCATAAAGATTTACAGCCTGCAACCACATCAGGAACTCTGTGGCTATCAGGGAAATGCATTATTTGGAGGCTGAGCAGGAGATGCAGGTAAGGAATTTTAACTCTCATGGTAACCCAGAACACTTCCTCAGCCCGGGATGCAGTCTTCCCCTAACCTAACCTCATTCATAATCCCAGGGGATCCACAGCCTAGTCCCAGGGATACCCCAACCCACGCCACCTACATCGTTGTGGTCCCTATCATGGCTCCCACCCGCAGATCATCCCCCCCAAATGGCCCTAACAATGAACCAAGAGCTGGTCAGCTACACTACTGGGGTCCCTACAGCTGCAACCGAATCATCACACCATGAACAATCCCCCTCACCCCACCTGGCAGAAGCATAAATGGCCAGACCTAATATTCTCCCAGCGTCCACTCATGATCCTAGAGGCTACAGTCAGGCCCTGCCAGCAGTTCATCCAAGACACTCACCACAGTGACTGATCTCCTCTTCCCCATACAGCAACAATACACACCACCATACCAGGTACACGTCCTGCTCTTTCCTGCTGTTCCAACAGCCTCAGCTTAGTGCCTGTTCGCAGTCTGCCTGTGGCAAGTATCACAAGTGGCCCCCCTCACATCCCCCCCATGATCTTGCTCATTATGGTCAGAACCTTTCCCCCTCTTACCACCCCCACATGTCTTGGGTACGCAAACCCCGGGCTGCACTTACATTCAAACATCGGCCTGGACAGCCATAGTAGGAGATCGCCAGCCTTCTGAGCAGGGTTCCAGCAGCCACAAATGCACAACTCAAGTACTTAAGTGGAATCTGTCCCTGAGCCACAGACCTGCAGCTGGATTCGACCACAGTGGCTGGACTCTTCCGCACCTCCTGACTGTAGGTCCTCTCCAGGGGGTCACTTCCAATCCCAGGGCTTACCTTTAGAGCCAACACACACTGCAGTTTCTCTACCAGGCTGTTGCCAGGCATGAGACGCCACCACCACCGGGCCCAGATGCATGGCTCCTCTGTGGCACAACCCAGTCCAGGAGCTTCCCAGCCAGCCTAGACAAGCCCCGCACCCATGCTGCCAGCTCTACCCAACCCAGCCTCGTGGCCTACCTATAGTCACTGGCCTCAGCCCGCCCTCCAAAGTTCTCCACTGCCGCTAACCATGAAATCACCATAGCACCTTGCCTACACAGTAGCTCAACCCACCACCACAGTAAGCCACAGGCAGTTGTCTAAACCACTCTTACCAGCCTCACAGAGAGACAGCTCAGGGGCCCTCTGTCTCCTGGGAATATGGTGCTGAGTCCCTCCAAAACAACATGCAGACAACCTATCTCAACAACAAAAAGGAAAACAGAGCACAACAGCAGAGGAAGACCTGGACCTAATGATCTTCATAGAAGAAGCAGTCATTGATCTACTACAAAAAGAAATCTTCAGAATGTTGCTTGGAGTCATAGAAGATATGAGGGAAGAAACAAACCAAAAGGACACAAATATAGAGGAGATGAAGTCCATGACAGAGGGGATGAAGTCCACACACAAAAGGGAAATACAAGAACTAAGGGATGAGGTAACAAAAGAAAAAATAAGATGATGACCTCACCAACAGGGTAGAAGAGGCAGAGAATCATAGCAGCGATCTCAAGGTCAACCAGGCAAACTTCAACAAACGGGAAAGCAGCCAAACAAAGTAATCAAAGAGGCAACAAAAAACCTGAGAACAATGACATGATATGAAATGGAACAATATTCCAATAATTTGGATACCAGGACAAGACACAATGAAGGCGTTAACACCTAAAATAGTGAGGGAATTCCTGAAAGAAAACGTCCCTATGTGAACGAATGAGAAGCAGGCATTCATAGAGGAAGCAGAGAGGACACCAATTAGACTATGTGTTCGTCTGGATAGACTAGAGAAACAAATTCATAGGCATGCATATGTGTATAAGAAAAAGCTTTATATAAAGAGTAATTGTACATTAAGAAAACATCCCAGCCTAGGTTAGATCAAATGTATAGTTCTGATATTAGCCCATATGTCCAATACCAATCTATAAAGTTTTCTTCAGACTCATTGTAAGCATCTCAGTGCTGGCAGGGGTCTCCATGTGCCTCCTCCAGCTCAGGACACTAGCAGAGCTCCTTGTGTCTTATCAGCTGCAATGTCTCCCAGAGAGTGAGTGTGTGTCCCACCTCCAATGAGCTATTTATCTCCTTAGCACCTCCAAATAAGGTCATCAAGCTGTGACCTGATTGACATGCTAAAACTCCACCCCTTCACTTATAAGTCTCAATTTGATAAAAAAAAAATTATGTAACTACCACAGACTAAACCGCAAGAAGAATTCAACAAGGCACATAATTATTGAACTTCGAGGAAAAGAGAAAATTATAAGAGCAGCAAGAGAAAAAAGATGGTCACATGTAAAGGTACGCAGGTAAGAATGCTCAGCAGATACAGTGAAGAGGAGGAGAGAGTGGATAACATCTTCTAAAGGTTGAAAGAAAACAATGCCAATCTGAGAATACTCTACCCTGCCAAACTATCTATTAAGGTAGATGGTGAGGCAAGAGTCTTCCCCGACAAGGAAATCTCAAAGAATACGCAATAAGACACCCAACCCCATGGAAAATCATTGCTGAATCACTGTGCACAGAAGACTAATATTCACAAAACTCAAGCAGGAAACTACCATATAGCACAAATCCACCTAGAAGTTAACGCCCCCAGAATAACTACCAATATAGCATTGCCTCAGAGGAGAAAAGAAGCCAAGAATGAATCCCACCATATATACACAGCACACTGTGGGGATGGAGATAGGGAAACTCCCAACAACAAAAATATGAGATGGCAGCAAAGAATCCACAGAGGGTGGTAATAATGCTAAATGTCAATGGCATGAATTTCCCATTCATAGAGAAAAGGTAGCAGACTGCCTCAGAAAACATAACCCATCAAGCTGTTGCCTTCAAGAAAACACATCTTAAGCTCGCAGACAAAAAAATAGACTAAGAATAAAAGGCTGCTGAAAATATACCAAGAAAATGACAACTTAATAAAAGCAGGGGTTGGAACCCTAATCTTCAACAAAATTGACCTCAAAGTACAAACCATAACAAGGGACAAGGATGGACACTATATAATGCTCAAAGGATCAGTAGATCAGGAACCAGTTGGCATAGTAAATATGTACACACTTAAGTAGAGACTTGTGAAATTTGTGAAACAAATTAGTCAAAAGATCAAAAAGAAACCACAGACTCAACAATCATAGTAGGTGACTTTAATTCACCACTATCAGAGAAAGATAGATCATAGGGAAAGAAGCTCAGCAAGGAGGCTACTAGGCAACTAGATCAGAGACACATTCATAGGCCTCTACATCCAAATGCAAGAAAAAAATTCACATTCTTTCCAAGTACACAAAGCTCATTTTCAAAAATGGACCACATGCTGGGACACAAGTCGAGACTGAGTAAATGCAAACATATAGAGGTCATTCAGAGGTCATTTCCTCTCTCAAACTACCATGCTATAAAGCTGGAAATCAACAAAGGAATGGTCAATAAAACAAGGGCAAACTACTGCAGGATGAATAACAATTTTCTGACACACAAATGGGTACTTGCCCAGATTAGACAGGCAATTAGGAAGTTTCTAGAAACTAATGAGAATAGGACATACCCAAACCTATAGGATACAGACAACGCAGTTATCAGAGGAAGCTGGATAGTGATTAATGCACATATGAAATATGAAAAGAGACTTATGGTTGACATGCTATCAAAAAACCTCTGACAACTAGAACAGAGACGACAGTACAATCCCTCTAATAGCAAAGAAAAGAAACAATAAATATCATGGTGGAGTTTAATGAGTGGGAAAACAAGAGAACAATACAAAAAAAATCAATGCAGCAAAAAGCTTGTTGTTTGAAAGGATCAACAGAATTGACAGACCACTAGCAAACCTAACCAAGGAAAGGAAGGAGCAAACATCAGTAGGATGAGGGATGAAACAAGGAAAAACACAGTTGGCCCCAACAAGATTAAAAGGGTAATCACAAAGGGCTGCAAAAGTCTGGGTTCTAATGCATTAAACAACGTGGAAGACATGGACAAATACTTGGAAAAATATTCACTCACCAGAGTATTCCAGATAGAGGTCAATAGCCTCAACATCAAAAGAAGAAATATATATGATTATCAAGAAACTACCAACGAAAAAAGTTCCTGGGCCAGACAACTTCACAGGAGAATTTTACCAAGCATTCAGGGAAGAGCTGACACTGATCCTCCACAAATTATTCCTGCGCATAGAAAAAGATGGCAAACTCCCAAACTCATTCTATGAAGCTAGTATAAGAAATACAGATCAATATCTCTAATGAACTCAGATGCAAAAACCATTAACAAAATATTGGCCAAAATAATACAAAAGTATACAAAGCATATTATCCATCATGACCAGGTGGAATTTGTTCCAGGGATGCAGGGACAGTTCAGCACACTAAAGTCCATCAACATTATCCAATCACATGGATAAGTAAAAGGATAAGAACCACATGATAATATCAATAGACCCAGAAAACGCATTTCACAACATCTAACACCCATTCCTAATGAAGACACTCGAGAAGATAGGAATGGAAGGAAAAGCCCTCAAGATAATACAAACTATGAAAAGCCAACAGACATTATAGTCAATGGAAAAAAGACAAAAACTATCCACTCTAAAAGAGGACCAGACAAGGATGCTCCTTGTCCCCACTTCCATTCAACATTGCACTGAGATCCTAACTAACAACATAAGGCAGAGGAAGGACATTAAATGTATGCATCTGGGAGAAGGAGAGGTGAAACTATCGCTTTTTTGTAGATGACATAATTCTATACATTGAAAATGTCAAAATCTCCACAACAGAATGCTGGCAGCAATCAAGGAATATGGAAGAGTGGCAGGATACAAGAACAACAAAGAGAAGTCCATTGGTTTGCTATATACATCGGAAAAGCGCACAGAAGAAGAGATCAAGAAGGTAGTACCTTTTACAATAGCCAATCACAAATAGAAATTTTTAGGGATACACCTACCCTAAAAAACAAAAATTCTACACAAGGAAAACTACTGAAACCTACTCCAGGACACCAAAAGTGACCTCCACAAATGGAAGAATATCCCATGCTCATGGATCAGAAAACTCAATATAATTAAATTTTCAATCTTACGCAAGGCACTATATAAGTTTAACGCTATCCCAATACAATTACCAACATCCTTCTTCAAAGAATTGGAAAAATTGGCCACCAATTTTATATGGATAGGGGAGAAGCACAGAATTAGCAGAAAACTCCTCAAGAAGGACAAAGTTGGATGGTTTACCGGACTTTAGCACCCACTATACAGCCACAGTGATCAAAACTGTGATGCTGGAATAATGAAAGATACTCAGACCAATGGAAATGAAAAGCAAACTCAGAAATAAAGCCATCAGCATATAGACAACTGATCTCCGAAAAGGGCCCCCAAAATATCAAGTGGGATGTAGATGTAAGTGGTGCTAGGAAAAAATGGATAACCACATTTAGAAAAATGAAGTAAGACACTTACCTCACCCCATGCACAAGAATAAATTCAAGGTGGATCACAGACCTCGAAGTAAAACCCCACACTACAGGGCCATCAATGAGGGAATCAGGACAAACCTAAGAATCTTGGCTCAGGGAATACATAGGCTAATTGAAATAGGGAAGAAGCTAAAGTCGACAAGTGGGATATACTAAGGATAAAATGCTTGTGCACACGAAGATAGTAATAAGAGAACCCACAGAATGGGAGAAGATTTTTAGCAATGACACATCAGACAAAGGGCTTATTACTAAAATCTACAATACCCTCCTGGCCTGAAAAAAGAAGAAAACCGTTTACCCACTGAGGATGTGGGCAAAAGACCTGAACAGAAGTTTCCATGGGGAGGAAACCCAAATGGAAATAAGTATATGAGAAAATCCTCCCGATCAGTAGCCATTAGAGATATGAAAATTAAAACAACTATGAGATACCACCTAGCACCCTTGAGGATAGCCCAAATCAGAAAATCAGACAGCAACAAATTCAGAGGGGATGTGGCAAGATAGAAAATGTCCTCCACTGCTGGTGGTCTTGTGGATGTGTACATCCACTGAGGAGAGCTATCTGGCGATATCTAAAGCAAATTGAAATTGAGTTACCTTACGACCCAGCTATCCCTCTACTGAGCATATACCCGGAAGAGGTAAGAAATAGACCATGACCAGTTGTCTGCATTTCAATGTTTATTGTGGCTCAATTCACAATCACAAAGTCTTGGAAACAACCTAAATTTCCATTGATAGATGAATGGATTAAAAAACTCTGGCATATACACACAATGGAGTGCTACACATCTCTAAGAAGCACCAATGATTTCATGAAGCACATCATCTTATGGGAAGAGTTGGAGGAAATTATTTTTAGCAAAGCTACCCAATCACAAAAGGATAAGTAAAACATGAGTCCACTGAGGTAACTTCAAGCAGCATAGTAGGTAGAGAACAGCATTTCTCAACCTGTGGGTCATGACCCCTTTGGGGGCCGAATGACCCTTTCACAGGGGTCACCCAATTCATCACAGTAGCAGAATTACAGTTATGAAGTAGCAACAAAAGTAATTTTATGGTTGGGGGGGGTCACCACAGCCTGAGGAACTATATTAAAGGGGCACAGCATTTGGAAGGTTGGGAACCACTGGCATAGAAGAAAAGCCACTTGTATAATATACCAGTCGAGGTACAGGCAATTGGGCAAGAGACAGACCAAACCCAAGGATGTACATGTCATTCTAACATAAAGAAGGGGGAAAGAGAAAATAGGAAGAAAAAAAAAAACAGAAGAGAGACGATGGCACTAGGGGCGCAGGGCACTAACCCACCCAGGAGTGGGGGGGTGTTGTTTATGTCTTCACAGGAAGGGGAGTGAGAGTGCTGACCTCACCATGGCATGCCAAGCCTTGAGGGCCACATCACCACATGGAGCAAAATGAACAGGAGGACTGTGGGCCAGCCTCAATTCGAGACACACTGACCCCCACCCTCCCTAGAAATATGTGCTACAGAGGATAACACTGAACCTACAGGGTGGGGGGGGGGCTGGCCTGACTCACCCCCATGGGAGCAAACTAAGAAGTAAAAAGAGAGGTGGGGGGGAGGTCTGGACCCAATTCTGGAACACCAAGACCTATAGACAACATCCCTGCAGGGAGCTGCTAAGGCACAGAGAGAACTGTAGGGCCAACAAGAGTTCAAGAAACGTCCCCTTGCAGGATCATAGTGCTACAAAGGATAACATAGGGGACACAGTGTGGGGACCCCTTGGTTACACACACACACACGCACACGCACAGGAGCAAACCGAGAAGGTAGCCTAACAGTTCAGCAATGGGAACAAAGCCACAAAGCTCCTGAGGATTCCCCCCAAAATAGACCTCAGGCTAGGAGGGGCAGTACCCAGAGTTCCCCAGTACTATTGGGGAGATAGTCAAAAAGGTCAGCAGACAGACCTACAATTATGTATGGATTTTTTTCTCTTTTTTATTCTTTTTTTATTTCTCTCCTTTGATCTTTTGTTTTGTCTTCATTCTTGCTGTTCTTGTCTGCTTATATAAGATAGGTATGAGGAGCAAGTCTGAGGAGAAGGCAACAGGATCGATGGTTCCTCGGGGACTTGGAGGGAAGAAAAGACGGGGGGAAGGGAGTGATGTGCAAACAATACCGTGTATAGGGGAACAACTAGGGAATTAGAATCAATGGCGTGGGAGGTCATAGGGACCCTGGTGGTGTTGGAGCAACAGTAATCTAGATGAAAGGAATTACTGAGAGGCAAACAAATAGTGAGTGTGATAGTAGGGCAGGAGGAAGGTAAAAAGAAACAGAGAAAAGAACTAGGAAGCGAAACTATTGATAGAGCAGAAACATCGTTCTGTTTATGTAAATATATTAATACATAAAAATAGAGGTATTATCCTATGTACATATATTTATATGGCAATACACTGAGGAAGTGGATTGACATTGGGCCTCTACTTCAGCCCTCCCTCAATGCAAGAAAACTTGCTAACACTGACATTCTGTGATTCTCACCCTCCTGACATGATTGCTGAAGACAAAATGGGTGTATAAGCAAACATGGTGGAGAAAGTTGATGGTGCCTGGCTATCAAAAGATTTAGTGCAAACTCTAGAGGCAGGTAAACACAGAGCTTCTGGTTAGGATCTGCTTATCTGGAGAATAAGACACTGGAGCTAAACCTAAATCAAACCAGTTGGCTGGAGTCAAGTCTATTCCATGGTGGCCTCTTGCATATCAGAATAGAGGGTTTTGCAATTCCTCATTTTTTCAGAGATTAGACTGAGTAGACTCAAATCTCCAACCTTTTGCAAGTGGCTCAGTACATTAATAGCTAGACCATCCAGTGGCTGCAGCTGCCATTATAAACTCAAACCGATTCCCTGCTATCAAGTCAATTCCAACTCAAAGCAACCCTGTAAAACAGAATAGAACTGCTCCATACGTTTTCAGAGATTGTAAATCTTTCTAGTAGCAGATTGTCTCATCTTTCTCCCAGGAAGAAAGAAGCTATGGGTTTGAACCACCTACCTTTTGGTTAGCAATTCAACACTTCAACCACTCCATCACCAGGGCTCCTTCCGCTCCGTTATATTCAGTTTAACAACTAATCAAAGACAACTACTGAAAATCTTCCCTTTGAATTGCTCACCACGATTTCCAGCTTCAAGCCTCTTTGTACAACAAAATTAAGCATTCTGTGACCGAGGGAGTAGTTACACTTTAATGATCATGTTGGAGGTTAAGTGTGGATTAAGTTGCCTGGTGGCACAGTAGGTTTATCACTGGGTTATTAACCAAAAGTTCATCTGTTTGAACCCACCAGCTTCTCCATGGGAGAAAGATGAAGCAGTCTGTGTTAGTCTGGGTTGACTAGGGAAACAAATTAATAGACACTCATATGTGTCTAAAAAAAGAACTTTATATAAAAGAGCAATTATATATTGAGAAACATCCCAGTCCAGAACAAGTCCATAAGTCCAACATTAGCCCATATATCCAATACTAATCTATAAATTCCTCTTCAGATTCACGCAACTCATGCAATAACGCTGAATGCAAGAAGATCACAGGCCAGTGGGTGGAAAGTCATGTGGATCCAGTGGTAATGGAGCCATCTCAGCACTGGCAGGATTCTCCACGTGGCTCCTCCAGCTCCAGGACTCTAGCATAGCTCCATGTGCTTATCAACAGGAATATCTCACAGGGAGTGAGCCTGTGAGTGAGCCAGTGTATCTGGCCTCCAGTGAGCTATTTGTCTCTGTCTGCACCTCCCAAATGAGGTCAGCAAGCTGTGACCTGATTGACAGGCTGGACGCCACTCCTTCGCAAGTTGACAGAAGATTAAGTAACTGCCACAATCCGATTCCTTAGATTGACAACTTTGGATACCCTATGGAGAGGTTCCACTCTGTCCCAGTGTACCACCATGAGTCCAAAATGGCTCAATGGAGGTGAGGGGGAAATATGGACTCATGCAGAAAGAAAACCTTCTGGGGGCTGCAGTCTCTTGGGGTCCTCATGCTTTCATGACTTTTACTTCTAGGAACTCAAGGTTCTCACAACAAAGGCTTACTCTCCAGGGGAAAACACTGTGTCACAGCCTTGCCCCACCTCAGGGAAGGACATTTCCATAACTCCAGGCTGATCCAGTCTTCCTGGCCCACTTAAAGTTGAAATAAATAAATAATTAAAAGCTAAGAAGCATCTGTGAAAGTGACTGCCCAGGAACACAAGCCTACTAAAAGATTGAGACTGAAGCACAGTAGCACTAAACCCTTCCCTCCCACACATCCCACCACACTCACCTGACTCTTGAAGAGAAACGAATGGATCCGAGCTCACAGGGCTGTGAGACAGATTCATTCCTTTGTATCGCTGAACAAATGTTCCACTATATGAATGTACTATGGTTTATCTACCTCCCTTTAGAGACATCTTGGTCACTTCCAACTTTGAGCAATCACAAAGGAGGGGCTGTCAGGCTTACTTACAGATGGTGTGTATGTCCGTGTGTGAAAATACAGTTTCGAGCCAGTGGGTACATACCTATGAGTACAATTGTTAGGAGGGTAAAGCTATGTTTAGCTTTGCAATCAACTGTCAAACTGTCTTGAAATTGCCTGGATCATCTTGAATTCTCAAGAGCACGGAATCAGAGTGTCTGTTACAACATGTCATTGCCAGCAATTGGTAGTGCCAAGTTGTTTTATTGTTTAACTATTTTAAAAATCACTTTATTGGGGGCTCATAGAACTCTGATCACAATTCACACATACATCAATTGTGTCAAGCACATTTGTACCTTCATTGCCCTCATCATTCTCAAAATATTTGCTCTTCACTTAAGCCCTTGGTATCAGCTCCTTATTTTCCCCCTCCTTCCCCACTCCCTCATTAACCTTTGTGTATTGGACAGGGTTCTCTAGAGAGACAAACCAGATTGCTAGTAATTATATATAAATATATTTATATAGATATATAATTCAAGAAATAAACTGTTAAATAATATACAGATAGATAATACAAGAAATTAACAGTTAAATTATAAAGCAGTGAGACACTAGCAGTCCTTCAAGTTTTGAGAGCTGCCAGTTGCCAGTCCCCTTCTGTAGAGAGACCTGGGCTATATATACCCAGGCAGCAAATAGCAAGGCAGGTCTCCAACTGTCATCAACTGTCAGTCCCCAGCTCCAGAGTTGAACATTCCAATCGTGTGGGCTTAAAGGGACCTCAACTTACAGCGACACATTCACAGGCTAGGCATCCCACAGGTAGTGTACCCCTTTAAACTGAGGCACAGAACAACCAAGGTGAGGCTCACTGAGCCATTTATCCCTCTGCCCTTCAGTTAATCCTACTTGTGTTTATCAGCCAGGCTGGCACAATAAACTATAGCACTCGATAATTTATAAATTATTACTTTGTCATATCTTACACTGTCCTACGTCTCCCTTCACCCACTTTTCTGTTTCTGTCCCCCAGGGAGGAGGTTATATGTAGATCCTTATGATCAGTTCCCCCTTTCCACCCCACCTTCCCTCTACCCTCCAATATAGCCAGTCTCACCACTGGTCCTGAAGGGATCATCTGTCCTGGATTCCCTGAATAGCTATGTACGAAATGGACTAACACAGCACCCACAAGTATAGTAACGATTGTGAAGATGGCACAAGACACACAGGAATGCTGCATTCTGTTGGGCATATGATTGCTTGGAGTCAGAATCCATTCTACATCGCCTAACAACAACAACAATCATATGTGCTATCAACCCACTGCCAATGAGTCCATTCCATCTCACAATAACCCTATGGGACAAGATAGAACTGTCCCTGTGGGTTTCTGAGACTGTAACTCTTTATAGGAGTTGGGATTCTCATATTTCTTCTGTGATGCAGCTGGTGATTTTGAACGACTAACCTCGCAGTTGCCAGCCCAATACATAACCTGTGTAGTGGTATCTAATTATTGTTTTAAGCTTCCTAATGACAAATGATGCCTAGCACCTTTTCACCATGTTACTAGCCATTTGTGTATCTCTTTTAGTGAAATGTCTTTTCAGATTCATTGCCATTAAAATGGGTTATTTTCTAATTGTTTACTATTGAGCTCTTTGTATACTCCAGATTCTAGTCCTTCTCAAGTAAGTGTTTTTCAAATACTTCCAGTTTGTGACTTGTCTTTTTATTCTTGTGTTAGTCTGGGTACACTAGAGTAACAAATACATGGACACACATGTGTGTATAAGAAAGATTTATATACAAGAACAATTGAACATAGAGAAAGCATCCCAACCCAGTCCAGTCCAATGCCATAAGTCTGATATTAGCCCATATGTCCAATACCAATCTATAAAGTCCTCTTCAGACTCACAAAACACATACAATGAAGCCAAATGCAGGATGATCACAAGAAAGTGGGTAGAAAGTCTTTGGGACCAGTAGTGTTGTAAGCATTTCAGTGCTGGCAGGGGTCTCCCTGTGGCATCTCCGGCTTCGGAGGTCTGGTTGCATCCATGTGGCTTATCTTCTGCAATGTCTCCCAGGGAGTGGCAGAGAAAACAGAGTCTTCCGTCTCCAAGGAGAAAGTACCAGATTTCCCAGAATTCTCAGGAGAAGGCCATGCCCACACAGAAGTCTCATTGGCTATCTCCAGATTGACAGTCTAGACTCCACCCCTACACTCTTAATCCTTAAATTGATACCAGATTGACTATCATAATTCTTTTGTGTTAGTCACCTATGCAAGATCAGTTCTACCCACCCCATTTGTTGAAAATATTCATTTCTCCATGGAATTACCCCCAAAGATTAGTTTTATTGTTGAGGTATGTTTCTGGAATCAATATTTTATTTTCTGATCTGTCTATACTTTTACCAAAACCAGTCTTCATGATGGTAACATTAGAGTAAGTCTGGATTCAGATCATGTTGTTTCAAATTTTGATCTTCCTCTTCAGTATTGTATTGCCTATTTGGGGTATTTTATGTTTTTATACAGCAATTTAGAATCAATTTTAAGTATCTATAAAATAGCTTGCTAGATTTTCCATTGGGATTGAATTAAATCTAAAGAATAAGTTGGAAAGACTCAATCTCTTAATGATTTGAGTCTTCCTCTCCATGACTGCAGAATATCTATTCAGAGTTTCATCTGTGTCTTACAGATTTTTGCATATTTTGTTAGAATGATATCTAAGTATTTTATTTATCCAATGTTTTTGTAAATATTAGCAGTTTTTCACTCAAATTCCAATTTTTCATTGCTGGCACATAAGAAACAAATTGATTTTTGCTTATTACCCATGTGTCCTGTAACCTTGCTATAGTGGCCTCTCACTTTCAAGATATATTTTGGTTGATTCTTTGGGATTTTCTAGATAGACAATTATGTCATCAGGAAGCCAAAATCTCGTTTGTTCCTTATCAATCTGCATATATTTTGTTCTATTGTCCTGTATAATTATCCCACCTAGAACTTCCAGAAGTGGTGAGAGCACTCTCTCTTCCCAGTCTAAAAAAATTAAAAGAATCATAAAAAACAAATGCAAAGCAATAAAACAACAAAGCAAAGCATGCTTACTTCAGAAAAATTAACAATCACAGGGAAATCAAACACAAATTATAAAAAGCCCACCTAGTCCCACTTTCACATAGTTAATACTTTCCTTATTGTACATCCTTCTGGATATCCTAGTATGGATATACTAGATATATATCTAGTATGGATATACTGGATATACTAGGCCATTTACCCTAATGTGTCACATTACAATGAATAGAAATAAGTAGCTGAAAATTCATTTAAAATTTAAAGGAATGAACCCGGAAACAACTTGTAGGCTGTAACTCCAAATAATGTTATAAAATCATGAAAAGTAAACAAAAAATGTTAGATTTTTAATACTAATAATACCTTTGATACAGTTGATATGAGTCAGAATTGACTCAATGGCAATGAGGTTAGGTGGTTTCGTTTTATAACTTTTCTAACCAAATGGTAATTTTAAACAAATTCTGACAGTGATCAAGTTGCTTTTGCTCAAATTACATTTATTCAAATGCTTTCACCCAAATTCTAATCAACAGTTTTATTATCGTGACTTATTCCAAAACAGTTTTTATAATCATTTTATTGGGGGCTCATACAATTCTTATCACAATCCATACATATATCCATGTGTCAAGCACATTTGTACATTTGTTGCCATTATCATTCTCAAAACATTTGCTTTCTACTTGAGTCCTTAATATCAGCTCTTCATTTTCCCCCTCCCTTCCTACTCCCCCTTATATTAATATTGTGAATAATAATTCAGAAATTATTTTGTCACATCTTACACTGTCTGATGTCTCCTTTCACCCACTTTTCTGTTGTCCATCCCCCAGGGAGGAGATTATATGTAGATACTTGTAATAGGTTCCCCCTTCCTACCCCACCTTCCCTCCACCCTCCAGGTACCGCCACTCTTCCTGAAGGGATCATCTATTCTGAATTCCCTGTGCTTCCAGTTCCTATGTACCAATGTACATCATCTGGTCTAGCCAAATTTGTAAGGTAGAATTGGGATCATGATAGTGGGGGGCGGAAGCATTTAAGAACTAAAGTTATATATTTCATCATTGCTACCCTGCACCCTGACTGGCTCATCTCTTCCCCGCAACCCTTCAGTAAGGGGTGTCCAGTTGCCTACAGATGGGCTTTGAGTCTCCACTCTGTACTTACCCTCATTTACAATGATATGATTTTTTTTGTTCTTTGATACCTGATACCTGATCCCTTCGACACCTCATGGTCACACAGGCTGGTATGCTTCTTTCATATGGGCTTGGTTGCTTCTGAACTACATGGCTGCTTGTTTATCAAGCCTTTTATCTTTTGATAGCCAGACACCATCAGCTTTCTTCACATTTGCTTTTGCATACATTTGTCTTCAGCAATCGTGTCGGAAAAGTGTGCATCATGGAATGCCAATTTAATAGAACATATTATTGCATTGAGTAAGTACTTGAGTGGAGGTCCAATGTCCATAAGCTGCCTTAATACTAAACCTATAAATATATGTACTTAGATATATTTCCCTACCATACTATATATTTACATATGTACATGCCTATATTTACACTTCTATAAAACCCTTTATCTCCTAGTTCTTTACTCTATTTCCTTTACTTTCCTCTTGTCCCACTATCATGCTCAGCCTTCATTTGGGTTTCAGTAATTTCTCTTGGTTACATTGCCCTTGCTGAATCCCTACCAGGCCTCTCACACCCTCCTTTGCCACTAATTTTGGATCACTTGTTGCTCCCCTGTGCCTGAGTTGGTCAAAACCACCTCCTTACTCCTGCCTCCCGCTCTCTCATGTCCCCCCAGAAACTTTGGTCTCATTTTCTGCTCCAGATTGTTCATCTAGCCTATCTTATCTAGATAGACCTGTAGAGATAATAATATGCACCAAAAAACAAGGCATAGCAAAACAGGGTGATGAATGAGAACACAGCGATGACAACAAAAAAAGAAAACCAATGACCCATAAAAGAATAAATTAATTTTTTTAAAAGAAAAGAAAAACATTTTTAAAAAGAAAAACCTATAAATAGATCAAGGTCTGATTTTTGAACTCTAGGCGTGTCCTCCAGTCAAGTCCAATGGGGTGCCACGCTCTGGCACTCAAAATACATATAATTTAAAATTCCTATAGTCTTTATTAGCGTTGGATGACAATTTAGTTCTTATCAGCCAAAGCAATACAGGAAAAATAAATAGAGTCCAAAAGGTGAAAATTGGTTAACTGACCCGTGTTTATGAAAACTGCAGCTATTCCTGATTTAAAAAGAAAAAAAAGGACCCGAGAGTATAAATGAATGGCTGAATAATTACTCTTCCCAGGGGCTTTGAAGGCCCATTTCACGTTTCCTCTCTCTCCACTGCCAGAAGGTCCACTGGAACTGACAGCAACCATACTGGAGGGAGCACTGGGTTGCAAACCACATGTGGGCAGTTTAAGCCCACCAGCTGTCCCACGGGGGAGAGGTGAGGCTTTCTGCTCCTGCAGAAGTTTACAGCCTCAGAACCTTATGTAACAGTTCTACTCTGTCCTATAGGATTGCTATGAGTCACTTCTGGTTCTTTCTCCTGAAACCTGGGGTGGGCTGCTAAACCTAGTAGACTCACAGCAACATCAGAGGGCTTCCTTCTCACCCCTTTGTGCATGGAGTCCTGGTGGCGCTGTGGGTCATGCATTGGCTTGCTAACCCCAAGGTCAGTAGTTCAAACCAACCAGTAACTGCACAGGTATCATCTTGGAAACCTCACAGAACAATTCTACTCAGTCCTATAGTGTTACTATAAGGTGAGACTTTGATGGCCGTGGCCTTCTTTCTTTTTCTTTCTTTCTTTCTACCTTTCATTGCCAAAATAAACTTCCAGGCCTCAAGAAAAAGAGGAGGCTGGTATTCGTCCCAATGGGATCACTGAAAATATGGGTGCTATAAGCAAAATCTAGTGAAGGAATCAGACGGTGTCCATTAGAAAAAGTCACACCTGGTGTCTTAAAGGCTTCTCTCAAAGCAAGCAGACATCTAAGTGAGGAGTCAGCTAAGGCCACGCGGAGGCAGCCTATGTGATCAAAGGAAGGGACAGTAGTGGAGCCTAAAGTCTAAACACCAGGTTTGTGGAACGGTATGAAGGACAGGGAAAGCCCTAAATCCTTTTGCATGGATTGAGTCCCCACTGGCCAGTCTAGGATCGTGAATAGTCTGACTGCCAGATGGAGAGCATTGTGGAATGGGTTTTAGCAGCTGTGGTTAGGCTGGAATTCAACCCCTTGTCATTAGATCTCTCTTTGGACCCATTTTGAATTTATTCTGGGTTTTTTTTTAATATATTTTCTGCTTTCTTTTCAATTGAAATTTTCCTCTGTTTTATTTGGTCATTGTTGTTGGGTCCTTTTTTCTTTTTTTGCTTTCTCTGTTGGCTTTTGTTTTTTTTTTCTGTATAGAGAAGTTAGAATGAGTGTGTGTATGAAAATAGCAAATGGATTACTTATTACTTAGGGCAATGAAAGGGGAAATTGGGGGAAATGAGGAGTCAACAGCAATGGGTATGAGAAGGAAGCAATTATTCCAAAGTTGATTGTAGTGATGATTGCATAATCTTTCTTAATAGGATTGAACTCCTGAGTTGTATATGTTAATTATATCCCAATAAACCTATTTTTAAGAGAGAGAGGGAAGGAGGAGCCTAAGGCAATACACAAACACACTTGACATTGGTAGGAATCCTCCCCAAGGAGCCTTCCAAGCCCTCAGTCAGGCAAATAAACCAATGACGAGAATTGGGGAGGATATCAACACAGAAGTCTCTTTATTTCAGCCAAATATTCCTTTGCCTCAGGCTCTGGGAGCAAGATAGTAATTTTTGCGGTATAATTATTAGTTGGAGAACTTATTCAAAAGCTGAATCCAACCTCCTCTAAAACTCCTTTTCATTCAGGATCATACTAATCTCGGTTGAATGGCCATAAAGTTGTCTATACAAGATATTTTCACAAGAAAGCTTGAGAAGAAGAGACTTATCAAAATATTTTGGGATTATGAAAATAATAACCTGGATTTTATCTCTAATGAGTTTTGCATCCCGGAAGCCACAGGGAAAAGAAGTTGAAATCCTTTCAAAGAAGTCGATCTGAGTGAAAGGAAGCAGGCCGCTCAAACAGTGATTTAACCCATATTCCACCAGGAAGAGCAGGAAGACTTTACACCAGGTTATGTACTTATAGCCGCTGATTTATGTGCCAATAATTTTTTTAAATAAAACCCTTTGACATCAAGTACATGCCAACTGGAAATGACCTGATATTGAACAGCAGAGAACTAACCACACCTTAGGGCTTCAAATACCAAATCGTTACTAAAGCAGACAGCTGTGTCTTTCACACGGATGACCTTGAGGTAGGTGGCCCAATGCTTAATCTACAGCGCCACAGGGTTCTTAGGTGCCAACAGAACTTAAAGAAGATAAGAGAATTGCCCAAGTTCCTTCAGTCTTCCAAGTAGAGATACATGAATCCATACTCTAGGTCTGAAGGCCAGCACTTTCCACAAGCCCAGGCTGCTGCTCTCTAGCAAGAGCTAAGTTGTTCTCTATGTCTGTGGAGGTACATTAAGGAGTATAATCTGAAATTACTTATGCAAGGATTATAAAGATATTTCAAACCTTTTAATAGAATTATTCCAAAAACACATGTTTCCCTGTTTTTACCCAAAAGGTTAGCTTCCAAAAGGCCAGTGCCTTGAGACACCTAGAAAGACTTAGAGTCTTTCAAAATTAAGGGAGACTAGAGTTCTGTGGCACAATGGCTTAGCACTTGGCTGCTAACCATAAGGTTGAGGTTGAAAGTTCAACTCATCGGTCAATCCCCAGGAGAAAGAACTGGCAACCTGCCAGAGGAGTCTACGGAGTAAGTCCCTGGGTGATGCTGCTGGCCCAGAATGATCTCATAAGAAAGACCTGGTGATTTGCTATCCTCAAATTATCCATGAGAACCGTATGAAGTACAGTTTTACTCTAAGATACTTGGAGTTGCCATGAGTCACAACTGACTTGAAGTCAATTGACTTGAAGGTTTGGTTTTAGAGACCTAAGAACCAAATGCTCACATGACCTTAAATTTACTTCTGCTCTGAAGCAAATAATTGAAACAAGTAGAAAAATCACAATTAGGACTAGAGATCAGAAACTAGTATTGTTTCTATGTCAGTTTCCTGCTTTTTATCATTGGACTATGCCTCTTCACAGCCTATAGAATTTGCTTTTAGAAAATTCATACTGAACTATTTAGGAGAGCATTTATTTTAAGTGTGATGATGTGAAATTATTAACATATGACTCTTCTATCCATTTCTCCATTAAAGAAACAAAAGCAAAAAAGTTCACTGTCTTTGACTCCATCCCAACTCTCACCACCCATATAGGGCCAAGTGGAACTTCCCCTGTGGGTTCCTGAGAGTGTAAATCTTACGGGACTAGAAGGCCGTCTCTTTCTCCCAAAGTGGTTGATTGCTTCAAACTTGGGGTCAGAAACCCACTGTGTAACCCACTCCACCAGGATTCCTGATTATTTCCCATACAAATAAGGGGTAGAGAATTCTAACGCAAGGGTTGGTCAGTTTTCCCATTCCTCTGGATATAAGGATAGATGTCAGAAGCAGAAAGAAGGAGAATTGAGGAAAAAGAGCCACCAGTAGAGCATGTTCCAGATCCCTGACCGAGGTGGTGGAAGCAGCAGAGGCCACGCCATGCCACAGCCAGCATCAGCAGAGCAGCAGAGCCCGGGTGCTGAGACCATGCGACAGGAAGGAAGAGTAGCAGGCGGGCTTCCGAGCCCACAGAGGCAGCAGCCAATAGACTGTGTGATGAAGGCTGAGGTCCAGACAAGACGGGATGCTGGCTGAGAAGAGGCACTGCTGGGGACCAAAGACTGCATCTGTCACGATTTCAGATCCATCTGGTAACTTCCTCAATAAGCCCCCCTCAGAGGGAGCATTTTCTGTGGGGTCTGGGTGGCCACTGCAATGGATTACTGGACACAGGAGAGAAATAAAGTGGGAGGAGCAGTTGATGTCAGAACAACCTGAAGAATAACAACGGAGGGTGAGGTCAACATTTAACCTCTGCCTCGTGTCAATCAGCTGGTGTGCGTCTCCTCTCCTTCACGGAGCTAGAGGTCAAATGTGTTTCCCAGGTCCTTTCCTCAACAACTATCCTCTTGTCTGCAAGTTCCTCTGAAATGATTCAGAAAAAAAAAATAATGATCTTGACTGAGCTGGACTGTTTTCTCAATATTCAATTGCTGTTGTATATAAAGCTGTTTCTTTTTTTTTCTATTTATTTTTTTATTAGGGGCTCATACAAGACTGACTCATCTCCTCCCCTTAACCCCTCTGTGAGGGGATCTCCAGTGGCCGACAAATGGGCTTTGGGTCTCCACTCTGCACTTCCCCCTTCATTCACTATGGTTTTTTGTTTTGTTTTTTTTATGATGATGCCTTATACCTGATCCCTTTGACACCTCGTGATCGCACAGGCTGGTGTGCTTCTTCCATGTGGGCTTTGTTGCTTCTCAGCTAGATGGCCGCTTGTTCACCTTCAAGCCTTTAAGACCTCAGACACTATCTCTTTTGATAGCCAGGCACCATCAGATAAAGCTCTTTCTTATACACATATGAGTGTCTATGAATTTGTTTCTCTTGTCTACCCAGACTAGCACGGAAACATTTCAATTGCTCCCAAGTTTTGTACAATAGAAAACCCAACTACGCATCTAACATTCTGTCTCAACCTAAGTGGGTTCCAGCCTTCATTGGGACTCTCCTTTTCTAAAACCCACCCGCACAGCCTGTCCCTGGAAAGCCGCTCTAATAGTGTGTTCCACTAAGCTCTCTGCTTTCTGGCCGCCAGGCCTGGACTTTGTTGTTTTGTTTTGTTTACATTTTATTAGGGGCTCATACAACTCTTATCACAATCCACACATATACATACATCAATTGTATAAAGCACATCCGTACATTCTTTGCCCTCATCACTCTCAAAGCATTTGCTCTCCACTTAAGCCCTTTGCATCAGGTCCTCTTTGAGGCCTTGACTTTTGCACCCCAAATCCCACCATGAAGTGCAGGGGGCCCCCATCAGGACATCTTTCTGTCTCTATGCTGCTAACTCTAACTTATTCAATCGTCTCCAAAACATGTCACGTTTCCTTAGTCAACTTTCACCTCACCCCTTTACTTTCTCATCACTTCACGTGACTCCAGCAGTTTTCTGTGCTTTTAATTGTCTACTTCTCTGCCATCCCCGGAAGTAAAGGGATCATGACAGCATCATTGTTTTACCTACACTTCATCCCCAAAACATGTAAGAACAAAGGAACTGACAGTATTCAAATACGGTTTACATGTATTATATTATTGAATCCTCACAATGACACTGCAGAGTAAGTAATACAATTCTTGCATTCCTTTTACAGATGAGGAAACTGAGGCACAGAGAAGCTCAATATTCGGTCCAAGGATATACAGCTAGCAAGGTATGCTTCTTCCACAACATCACACCACTGAGGACATTGCTTTGCATAGAGCCTAGGTACCCAAAGTCGGGGTTAATGAAATGTCATCCCAACTACCAAATGTACAGGAGCCCTGGTAGTATAATGGGCTACACACTGAGTTGCTTGAAGCAAGGTTGGGAGTTCAAACCTACCAACTACTCTGCAGGACAAAGATGAGGGTGCCTGTCCCAGTAAAGGTTCACAGCCTTAAAAATCCTAGGGAGCAATTCTCCATTGTTGTATAGGGTCACTACGCATGAAAATCAACTTTATGAGAGTGGATCCGGCTATGATTGGGGCCATGCGCATGATATCAGTTGCAGAGTCAGTACGTGTCGTGGTGCTCAACTTAACTGTAAGATCTTTGACTGTGGCTCTAAACCATGGTCACCGTGCCAGATGTTTGTGTGTTGTCCATACTTCATGGTCTCCCACTCACCACTTAAAATAGGGAATCAAATGAAGCATTAGTCTGGGTTCCTATGCAAGAAACTTGCTACATCTCACTTTTCTCTCCAGAACCTCTTTCCTCCTCCTTCCCACCCAACTCCCTGCAGATTGCCCAACTCAAACAATTCAGACACCGCCCCCCACCCCCTCCAAGCTGGGCAGAGAGAGGAGCAGAGAGAACAAACACCTCATACCTGGAGCCTTGCAGGGTACTTCCAACAAATGAATTCAAGACCCATCACCCAATTTCTAGGCCAGACTCTTTCATCTCCCCATGTCCACCCAGTTGCTAGACTCAAACAAAGCTCTGCACATTTTTTAACATGATGATTGAGTAAGGACACATTTTCCCTCTTTGTCACAACTTAAATTGAATAAAGCTACAGGTGAATGGATACTCCCTGGGAGTCTAACAGGCTGACCTTCCTCCTTCTGTGTGGGAAGCATTTCAACTGAACAACAGAAAAGGCTATGCGATGAATGGCATTTATCTTCAGCTGGAACATTAATTAATCAAACCGAGTTGACAAGGACAAGTGGGATCGTGGGTAGGAAAATAAGGGTCCTTGCTGTTTTCTAAATTGTCAGATGAAGCGCCGTCCCTGCAACCTGCTCATGAGCAGTACTTCGAGTTTCTTTGGGGGCTGATTCCCTTTCTGTTGTTGCCATAGCAATATACATGGTTTTATTTTGGGTTTAGGTTCCCAGGTGAAGCATTTGAAGGAAAAAGCACTTTGTTGTCAATACTGCAGAGATAACAGAAAGGGGTGTTTGTTAGTTCTTAGAAACACCTTGAGAGGGCATTGAAGTACAGTATCTCATGCAAGTCTCACAAGAACCCTGAAAGCAGGGCATAGCTAATCTCCATCTTACAAGCCCAAACAGAGAGGAGAGAATGCGGAGGTTTGAAATCCAATCTAAACAAAAATCGAGGTTGGGGGTGGGTGGGTACAAATGGCCTTAAATTACAAGTGAAGGGCAGTGAGCTCAAAATCATGTTATAATTGTGATTAATATCAATAACTGCTGATGCTGACTATTTACGGGCATTTCTCATTATTCCTTACAGCAACCCTGTGAGGAAAGAATTATTCTTTTCTCTTCTTTCCAGATGAGTAAATATAGTTTAGAGAAGCCTGGATCGCAGAGGCAACCAGAGTCTAATCATACAAGACAATTGTTACATACCGAATTGTGCTCCCCAAAAGTTATGTTATTAGTTCACAAAAACAATGTTCTACACCCTACTTTGGTGAGGGACTAGAACCTTAAAAGCTCCTGGATAGCCATCTGATTTGCAACTATTGGTCTGATCTGGCTGGGGTGGAGAAGAATTAAAAATTGGAAGATATATGAAAACAATTTGTCCAATGGACTCATGGACCAAGTGAGCATCCTCCTCGATTACCACAAGATCGAAGAAACTCGTGGCACCCATGAGCCGTTCCAAAGGGATCGCATTAGTAGGTCCTGGATAGAGCAGGAGAACAATGTGAACGAAACTCAAAATCATAAAAGAAACCAGGTTTTTGGTCAGATAGAGACTGGTGGAACCCCCAAGATCATGACCCTCAGTCACCTTTCAGGTCTGGAACTGAATTCATGACTGTGACTCAATATTCAGCCAAACAATAGACAGATCAGTAGGGGGAAATAACACTAGTGAGGTACACATACCTTAGAATAATCAACCATGTATGATCCAAAGGGAAGCATTTCCCTAAGGACAAAGTTCAGAAGGCTTAGGAAAGAAGGAAGAATGGAAACCGGGACCACGAGGAAGTTGGATACAAGATAACACAATGAAGGGATTATCGGAAAGGAGGTGAAAAATCATGTGTATGAATTGGTAAATGTCAAACTGATCATCTGCTCTGTAAACCTCCACCCAATTCACTAAATGGATTATACTGTGGCTGAAGATCTCCATAGTACAGGCTACCAAACAAGTAGACGAGGTGCTGACTCATGGAAACCCCATGTTTTTCAAAGTAGAAGTGTGCTTCATGGGACTTTCAAGGGCTAAATTTTCATAGTTACATCACCAGACCTTTTTCCAAGGTACCTACCTCCAGGTGGATTCAAACCTCCCATTTCTCAGCAGCCAATGGAAGTGCTTTAAGTATTTGCATTACGCGAGTCCCATCCTGATCCCGGCACCATGAGCTTCGGCTCCGGCTCCGGCTCCGAGCATTACCTGTGCGCCTCCTTCTCCTACAGCAAGGTGTTCGGGGACAGCTCCCGCTTGTCTGCGCGCCTCTCCGGGGTAGGCGGCGCGGGCAGTTTCCGCTCGCAGTCGCTGTCCCGCTGCAATGTGGCCTCCTCGCTCGGCCTGGGTCTGGCCTACCGCCGGGCGCCGGTGTCCAAGGGGCTGGACCTGAGTCAGGCAGCGGCGCGCTCCAACGAGTACAAGATCATCCGCACCAACGAGAAGGAGCAGCTGCAGGGCCTCAACGACCGCTTCGCCATGTTCATCGAGAAGGTGCACCAGTTAGAGACCCAGAACCGCGCGCTCGAGGCCGAGCTGGCCGTGCTGCAGCAGCGCCACGCTGAGCCGTCGCGCGACGGCGAGCTCTTCCAGCGGTGGCTGCGCAAACTGCGCGCGCACCTGGGGGAGGCGACCTCGGCGCGCGCGCAGGCCCTGCTGGAGCGCGACGGGCTAGCGGAGGAGGTGCAGCGGCTGCGCGGAGGAGAGCCGGGGGCACGAGGGCGCCGAGCGCGCCCTGAAGGCGCAGCAGCGCGACGTGGACGGCGCCACGCTGGCCCGCCTAGACCTGGAGAAGGTGGAGTCGCTGCTGGACGAGCTGGCCTTCGTGCGTCAGGTGCACGACGAAGAGGTGGCCGAGCTACTGGCAACGCTGCAGGCGTCGTCCCAGGCCGCGGCCGAGGTGGACGTGGCGGTGGCGAAGCCCGACCTCAGTTCGGCACTGAGAGAGATCCGCGCCCAGTATGAGTCCCTGGCCGCCAAGAACCTGCAGTCCGCCGAGGAATGGTACAAGTCCAAGTTCTCCAACCTGAACGAGCAGGCGGCGCGCAGCACTGAGGCTATCCGGGCCAGCCGCGAGGAGATCCATGAATACCGTCGCCAGCTGCAGGCGCGCACCATCGAGATTGAGGGGCTACGTGGGGCCAACGAGTCCTTGGAGCGGCAGATCCTGGAGCTGGAGGAACGGCACAGCGCCAAGGTGGTGGGCTACCAGGACAGCATCGGGTAGCTGGAGAATGACCGGAGGAACACCAAGAGTGAGATGGCTCGCCACCTTCGAGAATATCAGGACTTGCTCAATGTCAAAATGGCCCTTGACATTGAGATAGCAGCCTACAGGAAACTGTTGGAAGGTGAAGAGACCCGTTTTAGTACCAGTGGCTTAAGCATTTCAGGGCTGAATCCGCTTCCCAATCCAAGTTATCTGCTCCCACCTAGAATCCTCAGCTCTACAACCTCCAAGGTCTCATACACTAGGAAAGAGAAGGAAGATGAGGAGGCATCTAAGGTGGCCTCAAAGAAAACCTCCCAGATAGGGGAAAGTTTCGAAGAAATATTGGAGGGGAGGACAGTCATAGCTACTAAGAAAACCGAGAAATCAAATGTAGAAGAAAGCACCATTTCAGACCAAAAAATATAATTCATTTGCTTTAACAAAAGTCCATGCTTAAGAGGGAATATGCGTTTGACTCATTAAACAGCTTGTTCTTGAACCAAAAAAAAAAGTATTTGCATTACCCAAGGACACCACCTACCATAGTAACCAATCAACGCACTGTTACCAAGTCACCTGAACTCATAGCGAACCTATCGGACAGGGGAGGACTGATCTATAGGGTGTCTATGACTGTAAATCTTTATGGAAGCAGACAACCTCATCTTAGGCTCTTGAAGCAAGCATCTGGGGGTTTGAACTACAAACTTCCGGTTAAGGGTCCAATGCATAACCCACTGCCCCACAGTTTAAAACTCACCAAAGAGAGCTCCTGAAAATTTTCCCTTCAGATGGTTTGCCTCCACGACCAGCTCTGAGTCTCTCCCCACAGCAAAATAAAGCTCAGAGATGAAATGGAACCAGCTGTTCTTCTAAAACATTGCCTTGTCTGAGCACAGTTTACCCCGGAGATGTTCTTTTATTGTTGAAGGTGCATGGCCTCTTGCTGCAGGCTTTGGGTCTGCTTTTGGCTCCAGACTCCTTGCCTCTCTTATTACTTCTGTTCACAGTTCTCCTCGGCTCATGTGGCCCCCTGAACACATCTTTCCTGGAGCTTTAGTTCATTCGGTGTCAGCCACCCAGTGCAGTAACTCATGATGTCGTCCCTATCCCCACCGTGGACCTCCTCCCACACCAGACCAAACTGGTTCCATTTAATCACAGCACACTGTGTGATATAGTTGTAAATTGCTTAAATGTAACATTCCTGATAGTGTACAAATGTTGCTGGTGTGCCTCAGTCGCTCTAACTCACAGCAATCCCACGTGCACGTCAGCAACCTCACAAGTCCTTGCTGTGCTAGAGGCCCTGTTGCAGCCACTGTCAATCATCTCATTGTGGGACATGCAGGATGGCATGGCCAAAGCGTGTGAGATCAAGTCCCACCATCTAAGGAACACCCTGGATTCGTTTATAAAATCTTTCTTCAGCGGCCTACAGCATGGTTACCTACCACGTTATCAGTAGCAAAGCAGGAGCATTATCTTTTAATTTCCATCCTTTTCCTTTACTCCTCCATCCTCAAATGATATGCTGATATAGGTCCCCAAACACAATATGCTAGCTAAAGCACCAGCAATTTCCCCCAAATCCATGACCACAAACACACCAGCAGCCACACACACACAAGGTACTTTCGGTGCCTGCAGATGAGTCCACGTAATGGGAAATATCATGGTAATGGACCGAAGCCCAATAGAATCCTTGTAGGAATATTAATGTATGTTGGTTGAGGTTACAAAAATGTGTTTGTTGTTATAACTAACTACAGGGATAATTCCATTAAAAAATAATAAATTTCTGCTGAAACAATGTGCAAAGAAAAATGTCGCCGTCGTTTGGAGACTGACCCCTCTGATAGTGTCACCCGGTGCAGTCTGAGACCCCTTCTGAATGACAGGACTGCTGCTGCCACTGTTTCTCCCCGAGGGTCCCCTGTCCTGCAGGGGCGCAGAGCTTATGACCCTCTGTCCGGATAGTTCTCTAGGAAGCTGAGCGAAGGATACATGCTTCTCTTGCTCAAATTCTAGCCAGGCAGCTTCCACAAAAAGGCATAAGGAAGTAGAATTAAGGAGGTGAGATAGTTAAAGTTTTTTGTGCCACCTGGCCGATAAACACAGGTGGGGTTAATTGAAGGGCGGGGAGATGAATGGCTCAGCGAGCCTCTCCTTTCTAGTTCTCAGATCTCTTGCTTTCTGATGGTCGGACCAAGGTGCATCTGCCTTAGCCAGTTCTCTGCTTCAGCTGGCAAAGCTAACCTCCTGCAAGACATCCCCAAGGAGAAGCCGCATGGACCTACCCTGATGCAGCCCTGGGTGCTGGAGCAGCTGTGTGGAGACTCCTGCCAGCGCTGAGATGCTTACATGTTCACTGACTCAGCTTTCCTCCTGCAGTCAGCATTATTGCATGTGTTTTGTGAGATGGAGGAGGACTTTGTGGATTGGTGTCAGACATATGGGTTAATGTTGGGTTTGTGGGTTTGACCAGCACTGGCTTAGGATGTTTTCTCGATGTGCACTTAACCTTTATATAAAAGTCTCTCTTACACATGAGTTTCTGGGGATTTGTTTCCCTAAAGCACGCAGACTAACACAGGAGGCAAACGGTATTTCAAACTTTAGCTTGGACACAAATTTCCAGGTTTATGTGAAGAGAATGGGAAAGCCAACCGATGAAGAATTTTCCCAAGAGAGGAATGAATGGTGAGGAGCTACTCAGGGCCCAGAGCCATGAAGTCCCAGGTCACACTTCACCTGTGCCCTGGAAGCCTCTCCCTGATGAGCAGAGTGCAAGCTGAGGGGGTGTAGAATGAGTACCTGAAGGAAGAAAAGGCTCAACAATCGGTTGTGGGGATGATTGGACAACTCTCCTTAAGATGATTGAACTACTGAACGTATGCTAGGCGAATGATACACCCGCGAAACTATTAAAGTCAATTCATTAAAACCTTCCGCTGGTGGTTTATCAGTCCTACCCAGAGCTCAGGGTCAAAGCCAGCTAGGCCCTGCCCTTCCTGTGCTTTTCAGAGACTGCCAGGGAGGTGGTGGTAGGGGCCAGCAATGTCAGGGCCACACAGACCTGGCTCATCTTCTTATGAGCTGGAGACTAGCAGGGAGAGAGACCTACACACCTGTCTCAGTCACCCTCTTGTGCTTGTTTCACAGACTTATAGAAAGGGTGACGTCATGGGATTCTTAAGTTTGTATCAGAGGCCACAGGCCTGTCTGCTCCCTCCCCCCGTCCCCCCAGACAGCTCTCCCCACTCAGATGCCCATTGTCTCCACTGTGCTGACTTCCAACATTGCCCTAACCTCTTTAGTCGACTCATTCCCCCTTATTTCTCCACATAAGAGTCTCCTAAGACACTAGACGAGGAAACGATCTGCTCCCATAAAGACGTACAGCCTGGGACGCCTGTACGGAGTTGGAATCAACTGGCGGCCGTGGTAGCAGCAACACCTCTTCCTACGTGCTCTTGGGCGAAAGAGCGCTCATGAGCTCATTAGGCCGCAGCGCTCACGGCTGTGAGGCCTCTCTGCTATCCACGGGGAGGATGGGGGAGGATGGGGGAGGATGGGGGGTCTCTCGGTGGTTAAAAGGGGCACACGCAGACATTGTGATGCCCCCCTCCCATATCTCCTCCCAATTTCTAACCACTCTAATCTTGCCAATCCCCAGCCCTGTGTAAAGCCAGTCATCCGGTTTAGCCACGCCTGTTCCCAAACTGTTGAAAAACATACGAGCCTCCTGTCTGGCTCCCATGATCCATCTATGTTATTCAGCTTCAGCAGCTCACGAACCCCTCTACTCATCCTTGTTAACTGCCAACCCTGCTGCATGCGCCAGCGGTTCCCGTCCATTCCACTCTTGAATCCCTAAGCACCCCAAGCCTCCTACTTCAATAAAAAGCATGATGTTCTCCTTTACCTCAAAGTAACTTTACAGCTTCATCCAACTTCTCGCCTTGCTTCAGCCTCCAACCAGGAAGGATCCGATGCTGGCGGAGACGCGCGGGCTCCTAGATGTTGTCCCCTTCGTCTCCCTCGCTCTGACCTCTCCTGCAAGTTCACACTTCCCTTTATGCCTTAGGGTAAGAGGTCTGCTCCTTGTGTCCTCGCCCTGGGCCCACACCAAGCAGTTCTCCTTCCACCTGCCATCGAACACTAGCCAATCACCACTGATGGTTTCAACCTCACTCACCTGCCGCCCAACTCCCTAGAATCAGGCCTCCAGCCTCAGTCTCTACTCACGAGGCTTTTGCAAATGTTGCTGATATTGAAGTGTTTAATCCCCTGGCCCCCATCTCAGCTCTCCTTTTATTGGACTTCTTTGTAACATTGAATGTCATTATCCTACTAAAGGAGCCCTGTGGGTGCACTTGGCTGCTAGCTAAAGGTCAATGGCTCAGACTTAGCAGCCACGCCGTCGGAGAGCTGCAGCCGTCTTCTGCCGTAATGATGCCCTTGGAAGGAGATAGGGACACAGAGATGACAAAACACCTGTGCTGAACCGATTGTCAAGACAGGTGCAACGAGACCCGGCCAACCGGATACAAATGTAACTGCTAGCTGGAGCCCCACAGCAGGCGGGCTATGGATGGGGCAGACTGGAGCAGAGCTCTTGTCTTCCCTCGGTTTACCGTGGGTACCAAGCTAAGTAATTTCTCAGCCGATGGCAGCAGAGTGACCAAACTGCCCCCTAAGCCCCCTTCCAACCCCAAATATCAGAAATACAGCCAGTGTGATCCCCCACCCCCCAAAAAAGAATTATATATAAGTGTAAACAAATTTAATTAATTACAAAAAGAAAGAAGCCCTTGGAAATCCTTTGGGGCACTTCTACTTTGTCCTTGAGGATGACATTGAATTAGCATCAGCTCAATGGCAGTGGGTTTGGTTCTTTAGTTCTAGCCTTCCTTTACCTGCTTTTTTCTTCTGTTTCTTCTCTTCCGACTTATTCTTCACCTCGCTGTGTCCATGCATCTTTCTCCTGTGACATGCAGATGTAAACACTCCCAATAGCTTCTGAATGTCTCTCTTCTTTTTCACACACTCCTCTTCCTGGGTGATACTGCCCCTGGTGGGGGCCACTGGAATAATCTCAGGGAGCTGCAGAGACCTACACCTTATCCTAGATTACAGGCTACAGTACAAACGTTTTTCTTTGTCAGGGGGGGTTACTCAATTTTTTTTTCTGGAAAAGGTAGCAATAGGCCAAATAAGTTAGGGACCCATTCTCAACGGAGTGGATATGATTTCTAACTACTATCAATCACATCAACACTGAAGACATTTAAACCTACCTCACTAGTACTGGCTCACTTCTTAATCTCAATTCCTTTTGAGAGTTCCAACCTTATCAGCCCCATACACTCCCTGCCCTCCTTGCTCGCTTGTCTGTTCTAGAACCATTTAAAACAGAATTCATTCCCTTCTCCACCAGTCCCCACCGCCTCCTTCGCCTGTTTCCTCCTCTTACTCTCCTCTGCGTATTTTCTCTTCTTACATTCCATTAATACATTCAGGCTCTTCCTTAGTAACTGTCATAGAACTATAATTCCCCCAAGATGGAACCCTATTCAGACACCAAAATTTCTTTCCATCCACCCCGCCATCCCTTCAATCTCCATTGACACTCTCTTTATACTGGCACTGGGGCTTTCTCGCGGGTGACTTGCCTTAGACCTCGCACCTCCCCAGGCACGCAGCAGTAACAGAATCCAAGGTCTCCAGGTGGCACAGTTTCTTCTGACTACTAACCTGAATGCTGGTGGTTCAAACCCACCCAGGAGCACCGCAGAAGCAAGCCCTGGTGATCTGTTTCTGAAGAGATCACTCTACCAAGAAAAACAAGTGGAGCAGCTCTACTGTGGGACACATGGAACCACCCGGAGTAGTTAACAGCTCAGTGGCAACAGGTTTGATTTATTGGGGTTTTAAACAGAGCCAGAATGAAGGTCAGAAAGAGGGAGACGATCCATTGGCGATTCCATGAGTCCCAGGAACAATGCAGCAGGCTTGTGATGACTGTCACAAAGCATCAAGAGATGTTCTGGAGGTCTGAAAATAAAAGTAGAGGTCAGTGATAAGGACCACAAGTCACAAGCATGTCTACTCTTCATGTATTGGGGCCTGTGAGCATAAACTGTGGTACATTTTGAGGATACTGCATAATGCTTTGTTTAAAGAAAGAGGGTCTCCTGCTTAGATAGAGTCGCCAGGAAAGAGAAAGTTTTTGCAAAGTATATGAGGTTTCTATAAATGAACGTGATTTGCTTTTATTAATTGTTCAGGGCCATGGTAGAGGACGCGCACAGGGTGTGAAGGGACCTCTCTCGGTTGAAAATCAGGGGTTTTCTCCCTGCTCCCTGCTTGTCAGGAAGCAGCATCTGTCTGTGTGCTAGTTTTTGCCTCTGGGGGATTTATTACTAGGGAACTGTGGTACAAGGCTGATTGCAGAAGAAATGCCTTCCCCAAATGACCTTACGCTCATTCAAAGGTCTTGTGCTTTATCAAAGTATCAACCAGAGCAGAAATATGGTTCTAAACTAAGTGTGTTTCTACCACTGGCAATGTATTGAGAAGCAGATGGGAAAGTGCAGGGACCATCAAATGGCTCTCGGCCAAGCGAGGCCAGCCTGGCTACCCCAACCGTTCAGACACATTTGTCATCATTTTCCCTCTCTGCGCCGGAGCTGCACTGTTTGAAATTCTGGTCTCCTGCTCCAGCAAGCTTATGTAGATCTAGTCAGGCTATTTCCACTTCCTTCCGGTTGCACACAGCATTTTTCTTCCGACTTCCACGGTGATTTATAGAGATTTCAGGCAGCTACAAGTCAGCAATGATTAACAGGAGAAGATACCTCTAAATCACAGATCAATTCACTTCCTTCTCCAGCCATCTCGTTTCTTTGTGCTTATTTTAGTACTTTTGAGTCTCGGGAATAAATGAGACTTCCAGCCCTCGTCTCTCTCTGTCTGATGAGTCTAAATCTCGGTGGTTGTCGAGAGGAGGAACGTTAGAAACTTTGCAAGGGACATCGCTATCAGGTCACACCCCCCCCCAGGGAGCCCCACTCTGCGCCCATATGAAGACCCATGGCAGCCGATGGACAACTAGCGGCACTTGCAGGCACTTCTCAGGAGCTATGCACAAACAGTATCAGGCTGCTCTCTTTCATGATGTACAGAATGCAGACTTGGGAAAGAGTCCTCAATCCTGAGGTCAGCAGTCACCAAACTAGCTCTTCAGGCTGAGCAAGAGAATTAATATGAATGCTTTAACAATGTGATCTGTAAACCATTCTCCGGGGTCTGTTTTCCCCTCTTCCAAATCAGTTCTCTGAAGCAGGCACCAACACCTTAGACTGATTTAGCTTAAGCTTCTTCTACCACTTGTCTGTCCATTTGTCTTACCGTGATGGCTCTTATGCTACTGTGATGCTGGACGCTGTGTCACTGGTATTTCAAATGGCAGCAGGGTCACCCATAGTGAATGGGTTTCAGCGAAGCTTCCAGATTAAGAACAGACACTGAAGAAGGACGTGGCTCCCACTTTTGGCACAACACACAATGCTGTTAGCAGTGAAGTGGTCCATAGATCAAGCAAACAGATTATGTTGGGGAGAAAGTAGGAAAAAGGTTCAAGTAAGTTCATCCTCATTGATCATGAAGAACTGCCTGCAGGCGCATCCTCCTCACTTCTTGAGAGAGGAGACAATAGAGTCAACGATGCTGGCCATATGACGTCTTCCTTTCCATAATTGGTTATCTTTCATACTTAGTGCTTCCATTAAAAAACCCATCAAATTAATGAGGTTAAAGAATAAAAATTTGAGAAGATGCCGGACAGTGTGAGATATGACAAAACAATAATAATTTCTAAATTTTCAAGGGTTCATGAGGGAGGGAGCAGCTGAAAGGGAGGGCAAAATGAGGAGCTGATATTAAGAGCTCAAGTAGAAAGCAAATGTTTTGAGAATGATGATGGCAACAAATGTACAGATGTGCTTGACACAATGGATGGGTGTATGGATTGTGATAAGAGTTGTACGAGTCCCCAATAATATGATTTTTAAAAGAAAAAATGAATAGAAATTTTGCACATGGGTCCAATGACTGGAGATCCAAATACAAGTCATTGGATCTAGAGCAGTGGTTCTCAACCTTCCTAATGCCGCTACTCTTTCATACAGTTCCTCACGTTGTGGTGACCCCCCCCCCAACCATAAAATTATTTTCATTGCTATTTCATTAGGGTTTGGTGCCTGCCCCCCAGGTGGTGGCAAACGTGGCTGTGTTGAGATTAACCCCCTCAAGAACTCCAAATGGTCCCGGCTCCGGCAGAGACAGTGGCTGGGCCAAGGTCAAGCCCCAGCCAGTTTCCAGTGTGGTAAACCAAAAGCCCCCAGCCCCTCAAAACCTTGTGGGTCTGTGCCTACTTATCTTTATGATGCTCCTCCTGTGTTCCAGCAGTGTTGAATTTCCCTATAAGCAACTCTCCTGGGCTGAATTCTGCGGAGTCCCTCTGGTATGTGTTACTCCGTCATCATCTTCCTGGAAGCTCAGGAACACCGTTTTGCAACATTTTACACCATCTAATATATCCATTCATGTACAATTCTGTTGTTTGCTCCCCTTGAATGGGGTTATACTCATCAGTGTTATCAAATTCCCCTTTTCCCCCTTCCATCCCCACTTGCTTCCACCTTCCCTCAGGGAATCATTACTCCTGTTACTGTTTCTAAAGGGTTATCTATCTTGTCTTTCATGTATCAAGTGATCTTAATTATACAAATGAATGTACGCCAGTCTAACATAGTTAATGAGGTAAAACAAAGAAAAGCCATAATAGTAAGGGAAGGAAATGTTAAAGAACTAGAGGATAGGTTTGTGGTTCATCAGTACCATTCCGCAGACTGGATTTATCATCCCTTCCATGTGGCCATTCTGAGAGTGACTGTCCAATTAACTTGCAGGTGGGTTTGGGGTCTCCACTCCATCCCCATGCCTTCACATTGATTTTGTTGCTTTTTAATTTTCTGATGCTTTTCCCAGCTGACACCTCATGGTCATGCAGGCTGGTGTGCTTCTAACATGTGGGCTTTGTTGTTTCCCTGCTAGATGGTTGCTTGTTTGATTACAAATCTTCTCCCAGGTGCTATATCTTTTCATAGCCAAGAATCATCTGCTTTCTTCACCACATTTGCTTATGCACCCATTTTGCCTTCAGCAATCATGTCAGGAAAGTGAGTATCATATAAAGCCACATTATTAGAAAAAACTGTTCTTGCACTGAGGTAAGATATAAGTAGAGGCTCAAAGTCCAGCTGCTTCCCTGTTGTATTCTCATTTATATACACATATAATCAAGTATACATATATATAAATATTTATATATTTACATATATACCCCTATTTTTCTTTATTTTTCATTCCTTATTTTATTTCCTTCTTCCCCATCATCATGTTTACCTATCATTCACCTCTCAGTAATTCCTCTCAGATACGATTCAACTGATCAAATATGACCAGAAAAGCTACATCCTCCTTGCCATCAATTTTGGAACTCTGACTGTTCCTCTGTATCTATCACTATTGGCACACCACTCTTCTCCCTTTCTATGCCCCCCAGGAACAGCTGGTCCTGTCACTATCTCTGGAGGATTGGCTAGCCTGCCTGTCTTGTGTAAACACATGAGACAGAGAGAGAGAGAGGAGACCATACAAGTAGTCCCAAGACTATCAGGGATCCTGACACAGCTCAGATGACTATCTCTCTGTTAAATAGAGAGAAGGACATATTGTACTCCATCAGTCCAGTCCTCACTTCTTTCAGGGTTCCATATCCCTGGTCCTGTTTACCTGACAACAGTATACCTTTTTGGTCTTTGGCATTCATGTCTGAAAGGTGTGCATCCTAAATGGCCCCATTCCCACAGGAGTTTTAAGCCTCTTGAAGTGAGAATCCATTTATGATACACACCACTTGTACTGTGGCAGCTGTGTGTGGCAGTGATGGTGGTACTTCAAATGCCAGCAGGGTCACCCGAGGCAAACAGATTTCAGTGGAACAACAAAGAAGGACTTGACTCCTCACTTCGGAGGGAGGAGCTGTGGAAAACCTTATGCAAAGCTGAAAGCCTAATAGATGGAAGTAGAGCATTGTTAAGGAGTGCTTGAGGATGGGCGCCTCAAATCAGAGGGCACTCAAAAATGTGGCTTTTTCTGATTTCTCAGAGGGGAGTCAACCATGGGGGCATGAGTCAAGTAAAGTTCATAGGAGTAGAACTTTGGGGATCTTCATTTGCTGATGGGGCACTACACCAGATAAGGAGAAACGGCTGCAAAAATCTACTAATGAGTGGAACTTGGAATGTGTGAAGTATGAACCTAGGAAAATTGTAAGTCTTCAAAAGTGCGATGGCATGCTTAGAAACCCAGATCTTAGGCATTCATTAGATGAATCTCACTGGTATTGACCACTTTGAATAACAAAATCTTATGATTTATTACGATACAAATAATACAATCAAGAGAAAACGCATACCATTCATTATCAAGAAGGACATTACAAAACCAATCATGAAGTACAGTGCTGTCTGTGATAGGATCTATCCACCTCCCTTTAAGGAAATCCCATCAATACAACTATTACTCAAAACGAAGTGATGAAGAAATTGAAGAATTCTACCAACAAACTCATTCAGAAATTGATGAAACATGCAATTAAGATGCATTGATAATTTGGGGGCTATTAAAAAACCAAAGTTGGAAACAAAGAGGAAGGGACTGTAGTTGGAGAAACTGGACCTGGTGACAGAAATGAAGCTGGAGATCACATGACAGAATTTTGCAAAGCCAATGACTTGTTCCTAGAAAAGATCTTTTTCAACAACACACATGAACTTCCGCAAGTGGGATACACAAAAATCAAACTGACTCTGTCTGTGGGAAGAGAAGAAGGAGAAGCTCAATATAAGCAGCTAAAATCAGGCCAGAGGCAAGACTGCGGAGCAGACTATCAATTCCTCTTACGTAACTTCAAGATAAAGCTGAAGAAATCTAAAACAAGTCTGCAAAAGCCACAATTTGACCGCTAGTCAATCCCGTCTTAATTTTGAGAGCATCTCAAGGACAGACTTGATGCACTGAATACTAATGACAGAAGGCCTGATAGCTGTTGGAAGACATCAACAGCATCATTCATGTAGCAAACATAAAAAGGTCACTAAAAAGACAGGAAAGAAAGAAAAGATCTAAGTGGGTGTCAGAAGAGACTCTAAAGCTTGCTCTTTATCTTAGAAATAGCTAAAGCAAATTGAAGAAAGTCAAAGAGGTAAATAGAAAGTTTGAAAGGGTAGTACAAGAAGACAAACCCAAATATTAAAATGAAATGTGCAAAGCCCTGTGATTAGAACATGGAAAGGGAAGGACATGCTCAGCATATCTTATACTGGAAGAACTCAAGAGAAAATTCAAGCTCTAGCTGCAATATTGAAAGGCTAGACGAGCAAAATAGTGAATGATTCAGGAAGCATAAGAAAAGATGGAAAGAATTCATACAGTCACTGTGCCAAAAAGAACCAGTTTAGGAAGCAGCATATGAGCAAAACTCAATGGCGATGAGGGACTAGCTCAAGCTGCTCTGAGAGCATTAGCCAAAGGCTCCAGGAATTAATGGAATACCAATTTAGAAGTTTCAAGAAGCTGAGGATGGAAGCACTCACACGGAAAACAACTACTTGGACAACCGACTGGAAGAGATACATGACATATTTGCACCCACTCCAAAGAAAGGTGATCCAACAGAATTCTCAAACTACGGAACAATATCCTTGATATCACATGCAAGTAAAATTTTGCCGAAGATCATCCAACAGTGGTTACAGCAGTACACTGAGAGAGAGCTGCCAGGGGTTCAGGCTGGATTCAAAAGAGGAGGTAGAACAAGGGATACAATTGTTAACGTCAGGTGGACCTTGGCTCCAAGCAGAGAATATCAGAAAGATGTTTACTAGTGCTTCATTAACTGTACAAAGGCTTTTGACTGTGTGGACCGTAAGAAAAACAACTAAGAATAACTTTGAAAAGAATGGGAATTCCAGAACACTTGTGATTGTGTTCATGTGGAGCTGGTCCATGGACCAAGAGGCAGCAGTGGGAAAGGAACAAGGGAACACCGATTGGTTTTCAATCGGGAGACATGTGACAGGGCTGCATCCTCTCACCATACTCAGTCACTCTATAGGCTGAGCAAAGCATCAGAGAAGCTGGATTATAGGGAGACAAATGTGGCAAAGGATTTGAGGAAGGTTTATTAATAACCTGAGATACACAGGTGAGGCAGCCTTGTTTACTGAAATGGAGGATTTGAAGCACTGGCTGATGAAGATAAAGAATTTCAGCCTTTGGTATGGATTTCAAATCACTGTAATGAAGACCAAAATCCTCACAGCTGAACCAATATGTAATATCAAGACAAATGGAGAAAAAGTTGAAGTTGCTAGGGATTTTGTCTTACTTGAATCCACAATCAAAGATCATGGAAGCAGCAGTCAGAAGATCAAAAGATGTATTGCATTCGGTAAATCTGCTACACAAGACCTCTAGGACAGACGAACCCCTCAACACCAGCGGTAGGAGTGGCGACACCAGGATGGAAGGGGGTGTAGAAAGGGAGAACCGATCTTGGAGATCTATGTGTAACCTCCTCTCTGGGAGATGGGCAATGGGGAGGTGGGTGAGGGGAGATGCCGGGGAGTGTAAGATAAGATAAAATAATTATTTATAAACTATCAAGGGACCAGGGGGAAGGGGGGTGGGGAGGGAGGGGAAGGGGAGAGAAAAGGGAAACCGAGCTGATTCCAGGAACCCAAGTGGAAGGTGAATTATGAGAATGATGAGTGCAAAGAATGTATAAGTGGGCTTTGCTCAATTGATGTATGTACGGATTGTGATAAGAGCTGTTTGAGCCCCAATAAAAAGACTAAGGTGGGCCTGGCCAAACCATGGTCTTTTCAGTTACCTTCCATGCCTGTGAAAGTTGGACATTGATTGAATAATGAAGACTAAAGAAAAATCAGTGTCTTTGACTTGCGGTGCTGGCGATGAATGTTTAAAGTCCCATGGCCTGCTAAAAGGACAAACTGCTCTGTCTCGGGAGAAACGTAGCTAGAGTGCTGCCTAGAGGCGAAGATGGGGAGACTGTGTCTTACATGTTTTGGACATGTTGTCACGAGAGACCAGCCCCTGGAGAAGGACATCATGCTTCTGATGTAAAGTTGAGGGGCAGAGAGAAAGAGAGAGGCCTCAAGGAGATGAAGTGACACAATCGCTGCAACAGTGGGTTCGACCTAAGAACAACTGGGAGCATGGTGCAGGACCAGGTAGTGTTTGGTGTGGTTGTGCATAAGGTTGCTATGGGTCAGAACTGACTTAATGGCACCTACCAACGCCACCTAGCACTGTGCCAGCGATATGTCAGGTATTCCTTAAATATCAGGTGGATGGCTGCCTGAGAGCAGGCCCACAGGTGCTGTGCGACGTCTCACAGTCTCAAACATGAACAGCACACCATCCTCACAGACATATAGGTATTGGAACTCTCCGGAATAACATGCAAGCCAGCAGGAAGGCTGGAGCTGGAAAAGAAAACTGTCAATCCCCTGCCAAGTAAGTAGGTAAATGTTTCAATATCTATTCTTTCCCAGCTCCCAGCCCTGGGAGATCCATTGGAATAAGTGATCCTACCTCCCCCACTGCTCCCTGCTTTTTGGGCCTCTCTCTATTGAAAGCACTTTTCCTCTGTTCTTCTGCAAGAGCCCTGGAGCCTCAGGAACCGACATAGACGCTTACCGCTCTTACATTACCTCTCTCAGGTTTCACAGCGAGCTGCACCGTAAGATGCTTTCCCACAATAAACAACATGCAACTGCAAGAAAGATCCCTGGCTGGGGACCAGCATCCGCACTGGGGAGAAGGCTGGGGAAGAAAAACAGACGCTTTGATCGACCTACGTCTTGAGTCACACATTCAAATCGTTTCATTTACTGACACCATGCAGATCTAATCTATGTCATTTCTTCTTTGAAGCAATGCTGTTACTGTCCTTATTCCTGGTGGCAGTCACCTCCTCTGCCATCAGTCCCTATGTGACACTGTATATGAGGGGGGATAGTAAGTCCTGTCCTCTTTCTGCCAGGGCTCCAGAGGGCCCACACTTTTGATCTACCATCACTAGTAAACTCATTGGGATAGTGTTGGCTTGCTGGCTAAAGTCATGAAGGAAAATAGAATTCCATTTTTTCAACTGGTGCCGAGAGATGAACAGTATTTCCGAATCCACGTGCATTATAACGCAATAAAAATGTTTAAGGTAGTGAAGGATAGGGTTAGCAGCACACACTGCTAACGCAGGGATTTTATTTCCTGAGTTTGCATCTCACTCCCATGACTATCTCACTATGGGGAAGGTTAGATAAGTGAGATAGTTAAGGTTTATTGTGCCAACCTGGCCAATAAACACATGTGGGATTCGTTGAAGGGCAGAGGGATAAATGGCTCAGTGAGCCTCGCCTTTCGAGTTCTGGGGTCTCTTGCTCACTAATGGTCAACCAGGGTGCCACTGCCTTAGCCCGTTCCCTGCTTCAGCTGGCAAGGCTCACTTCCTGTGAGACATCCCTGAGAAGAAGCCACATGGACCCATCCTGACGCAGCCCTGGCAGCTGGAGCAGCCGTGTGGAGACCACTGCCAGTGCTGAGATGCTCACACACTCACTGATTTGACTTTCCTCCTGCAGTCAGTGTCATTGCATGTGTTTTGTGAGATGGAGGAGGACGTTGCAGATCAGATATGGGCTAATGTTGGCCTTATGGGCTTGGACAGCACTGCTTTCTTAGTATACATTTGCCCTTTATATAAAACACTCTCATATACATATGAATTTCTGTAGGTTTGTTTCTCTAGTCTACCCAGACTAACACAATAAGTGACTTAACTTCTCAGTCTCCTCATCTGTTAAATGGGAATGTACGTGCACCTGTGGTTGTTAGTTGCCATTGAATCAAGACTCCAGGTGGCGTTGCGTGTAACAGAAGATCAACGCCGCCCCCTCCTGTCTCATCTTTCTGACCAGGGGAATGCTGGGGTTCATTACTTCAGCTCTTGTCAGTCCATTTCATACAGGGTTTCCCTCATTTTTGCTGACCTTCCACTGACCAAACCTTTCCCAGCAAGCATTCTTCCATGACAATATGTCCATATGTCCAAAGCAAGTGAGTCTTGTCCTCCTCTTTTTTTGTTGTTTGTTTAATGAAACATTTATTGGATTCCTTCATTGAGCCAAGCCCTGCAGGTCCAAAGATCAGGAAAGCATACTAGCATTAGTCTCTCAACGGCAGCCTTATTGACATTTCAGACTTGGTAATTCATTGTCATGGAGCCTAGCTGTCCTTTGCAGTGTATGAAGGTAAGTAGATCTCTGACCTCTCCCCACAAGACACCAGTAGATGTCTCCAAGTTGTCACAGTCAATGATATTTTTATACATTGCCAAATGTCCTCTGGATATGAAATTGTACTGATTGGAACTACTGCTCTAGAGGATCAAGACATGAGTGGCAGACAATGCCGTGCAGCAGGATGGGTGCAGTGATGGAGGCACACAGGGAGCACAGAGAAAAAATACCCCTGCAGGCCAGGCGGAAGTGCCACTGATTCGAATGCTAAGCAGTCAATATGAGTTATGAACATATAAATGTCAGCTCAAAATAGTAACTTTGTGATGGGAATGGCCCACTTACATGGGAATGGCCAAAGAGCACCCACAATCTGGTTTGTCCACATCAGAAAGATGTGGAGGTCACTTAGTGTCTTAGTTACCTAGAAATGTCATAACAAAACATACCACAGATGTGAGCTTTAAAGAAGAGATTCATTTCTTCACAGTTCAGAGGTCTGGAACTCTACAACCAAGGTGGAGCTCCAGGGGGAGGACCTTTTCTGTTGATCTCACTTTCTAGTAACTGAAAATTCATTAGGCTCTTGGATGTCCAGATGCATCTGCTATGTGTGTCTTCGCTGATGTGTGTGTCTCTAGCTATTCTGGGGTTTTTTTTGTAATGCAGGAGAGATTAGGTTTAGAACCAACTTTCTACTCCCATAAAGAATTACAGTCTTGGAGACTCATAGGGCAGTTCAACCCTGTCTTAAAGGGTCACTAGGAGTCGGCATCGACTCGATGGCAGTGAGTTTGTTGGTTGTCCTCCTCTGTTCTAAGGAGCTTCTGGTTATATCTATTCTGTGATTGATTTGTTTGATACACTGGCATTCCCTGGTATTTTCAGTATTCTTTGCCAATACTTCAGTTTAAATGCACTTACTCTCCTCTAAAGCAGGATTTCTCCATCTCAGCTTCATGACATTTGGGCTTGATAATTCTTTGTTGAGGTGGGGGGGAGGGGTGGGGGTGCTGCTTTGTAGCTTTTACAATATTCAACAGCATCTCTGACCTCCACTCAGTAGATGTCAGTAACAAGCTCCCTCTCCCGGGTGACAACCAAGGTGTCTACAGACACTGCCATAGGTCCCCGGGGGTCCAAAGCATTGCTAGTAGAAAACCACTGGTGTAGAGGAATCGTTGAATTGATACAATACATAATACTGGTCCCTGGCATCTAATAAATGCTCCAAGATTTTATCCCGAGGCTCAGAGTCTGCAGAAAAGAGAGATCTGGTTTTTTGTAACCAACAGAACTCTGGTATCCTGGTAGAGTTCCTAATAAGGCTACATGTTTCTAAATCACCCTCCATCCTTCAAGGACCTTGGTAACTGGATTCAGGTGGCACTGACCACTTGAACAAGTTAGAATCAATTAACCCTCCCTCTTCTCGATTGAATGATGCAAGCAATTTGTTGAAACTGGCGTTTATTATCCCTTTCAGTACTTAAATGCCTGGCCAAACAAAGAGATGGTATACCACAGAGAATATTTTTATTGGATTTTACAGACAATAAAAATAAGCCATCTGGTCTCGCTCATTTTATCTTTGGTTAAAGGCCGCATTGTTCTCTTAGCAAAAAAATGGGGTCCCTGCTGCACAACGCAAGGTGTCACTGCATCTCCCTGACTCCCTGCTGCACGGGTGGGCTGTCGACACTGTGGGTGCTCCATAAAGAGGTACGGTGGCCTTTCCATGGGCAGACAACTCTCACTGCTACAACGTTTGTCCTTACTCCAAGCCTAACTCTCTTGGTGTGACCAGCATCCTGTTCAGTCAAGTGCTGGTTGTGCACAAACACCGTGGTCCCTGAGCCACACACAAGGCCTGCTCCCGTCCACGGCAGAAATTCAGATAAATGGACGTCATGATGACTCCTCTCTTCGGTCCTTACCTCGGAAACTGGTTCAGTCCACCGTGTTCCTCATAGACGATGTTGCCCTACCCCTGACATCCTGGCCGGCCTCCTTCAGATGTTTTTTTGTCTGTGGGCTCTCAAAATGAGGTGTTTGCATTGCACACCACACTCCAAACAGGAGCTGGCCAACAGAGACTTCCAATCAGTGTTATCTTTGGGAACAACACACCAGCCTGTAGTGCAATGCAGCCTACCATGGGCTGTCTCTCCCCCAGACTCTGATGCGTTAAGTCAAAGTAAGGCCTGAGGTCTTCATCATTCAACTGTTTTCTTGCAACTTGTTGCATCCCATCACATAGATTCACAGGTCATATTATTAACTGGGGGGGAAAGTGGTAGTTTCTGAATCACAGCCATCCTGTGATTGAAAAATAAGACTGTTTCATAGGCAGTCTAATTTGAAAATAAGCCTGTGATCATCTAGAACTGCATTGCCTGCCATTTCTTCTGCGATCTCTCTGGGCGAGTTCATATTATCAACCTGTCAGTCAAGGACTTCACCATACTTAACCATTTGCACTACCCGGGACTCAAAAAAATCCATTATATTCTGGTTATGACTGTCATTTTTAATCTCTTTCTTTTCTTTTTCAACAGAATTCCTAATATCAAGCTAGTTATAATGAGGATGTTGGCTCACCGCTTCCTTACCTAACTTTCCCCCACAACTTTGTTACCCATCAGTCGTCACCCCTGCACCCCCAGAGTTGGATGATCACCTATTCAGCCCAGCACTGTGCTGCACTCCTCAGAGCCTTAAATCGAGGTGGCCCAACGTCATTTGTCACATTTAAACCCCGCCCTTTGTGCATTTCCATGCTCCTGGAGCATGAGCAGGGGAGCCTCCTTTTTTTTCTTTTTAATCATTTTACTAGGGGCTCGTACAACGCTTATCACAATCCATACATACATCAGTCGTGTAAAGCACATTTGTACATTCATTGCCCTCATCATTCTCAGAACATTTGCTCTCCACGTAAGCCCCTGGCATCAGCTCCTAATTTTTCTCCTCCCTCTCTGATCCCCCCTCCCTCATGAACCCTTGATAATTTATAAATTATTATTTTGTCATATCTTACACTGTCCATTCTTATAGGTGCTTATCTTTGATGTTTTAAACCGGGGCCCTGCAATGATCGATTGAACGTTGAAACATAACCGGTTGGTGGCAGCAGAGTTTCCAGAGGAGCACTGTGGTTCTCTCCCACATAACCAACTGCTCATCCGAGTAATTCCTGGCGATGGGTTGAACGAGTCACGCAACCACTGGCCTTGAATCCATTCTAACTCAGAGGCACCTCTAAGACAGTAGAGCCTCTCCTTAGAGTGTCTGAGACTGTAAATCTTTACAAGAACAAACAGCCTCAACTCGCTCCTGAGGAGAGGCTTGGGGGTCATCCCACTGACTTGGTGGTGTGTAGCGCAATGTCTAACCACAGCACTGCCTGGGCTCTTTGAAGCCATCCACAGAAGTACAAAAGCACAAGAAAAAGGCTCCCTCTCCCTCTGCCCCAGGATTACTTAAGCCTTTGGCTGATGTGCTCTTCCAGGGAGGAAATAAAGTATGTTAGACTGATCACAACGGTTCAGTACTAATTTGAAGCTTTCCTGTGCCCGACTCTGTACTGAACCAACACACAGCATGGAGTCTGCGCAGCATCCCTGAGATGCGGCTGCTCTTAATCCTTAGCCCTGATTTGGCAGGGGAGGAAACTAAGGCACAGGAGCTTGAGTACCTTGCTCAAGGTCATACGCCGATGGTGGAGGACCACAGGCAGGCATGCTGGCTCCCAAACCCGGGTTCTTCAGCTCCACGCACAACGGATCGGTCCTCTCTGCACTGAACCACGCCCACCCGCAGAACCACTCACGTCCCAGACCCCCAGGCATCCATCTGCCCGGAGAGGGTCTCTCCCAGCTAAAGGTAGCATCTCTAATGTGTCTGCCCACGTGAAAGACCATGTGTTTCTTTCCAGAACAATACAAGAAAGAGGAAATCTTGTGAGATAAAGGTCAGGCCCAAGCACCAGCCTCAAGGATGCGGGCAGAGGAGCTGCCCTTCCTCTGCCGTGGTATCCCTCCCACGCAAGCAGGAGGTGAGCAGTTCGCAGGTAACAGATGGAGAGGAAGGGCAAGGGAAGCTGGCCGGGCATCTCCCAGGGCGATACCATCTGGGGAGAAGAGGTTCCCCCAGAGTCCCACAGCCCCTCCCCCACGGAGCCAGGGACCCTGAGCCAGCCCTGCAGGGACACCTCCGTCCTTGCTGTAGCGGGCCAGAGCTTCCCCTGCTCCTGGAAAGGGGTCCTCCCCACCCTTCAGCTCTGGATGCCCTCCCTCTCCTTTGGCACCTAAACGGTTGCGATTTGAAAATCATTTCTTTGAAAGGGAGAGAATTGAATGGGGGAAGGTTTCCTAATCAATTCTCAGCAGGGCTCCAGCTTCGCTGACTTTGCATTTTTTTAAAACTGCCTGGCGTTCTGCAGGAGCAAGATAGCAACCATTTAAACACGCTGTTGCTAGCCAGCTTTTTTTCTGCTTAATTCTGGGCAGCTCTTACCTGAATGGCTTGGCTTCAGCTCTACCTCGAAGGCAAGTCTCTCTAATGGGGGGCTTCGGGAGGAAAATGCAGAAACATGGTCAGCAGCGATTCAGGAGGCAATGAGAGATGCTATTTAACAGGTCCTCCGGTTCACCATTGTGCCTCTCTCATTCTTCAAGAGAACACTAAGTCATTCACTTCCACCCCTTCAAGAGACACTGAAAAAGCTTATGTTGTTCTTTTAAAATGGTTTTTCCCATAAACCCACACGTGCCATCGAATCCTCTACTTCCTTTTCATGGAGAAACAGCATTTCTATCAGGGGGAGAGGCTCAGAGCCTGCAGCTGCTGCCCCCCTGCCTGTGTGGGAGGGAAAGAAGCCCTGCCAGCGAGGCCAGGGCCATTGTCGGCTGTCCCACCTCAAGCTCATTCCAGAATGGGCACTACTGGAGCGCTAATTCGCAGTCGAAATAGAGAACGCACGTGCCAAAGCACAGGGGCTGCTGCCAGCAGCGGAAGGCTCTGCGCTGTGCAGAGAGCACAATGGTGCTGCGGCTGGTCTCTAAGCCCCGGGATTCGTCCTTTATATTTAGGTGGAAACCAGGCCTTCCAGCTAGGGGGGAACATTTTCCCAGCATTCCCAAAACACAGTCCACGGGGCTCCTGGGGTCTCCTTGAAGGAGTTCCCAGACCCTGCCACCAAGGTTCTTAATCCCTGGGGAAAACGCCTACAAGATTTTTTACTGAAACCAATAGACTGTTTGTGTGTGTGTGTGTGTGTGTGTGTATGTGTGTGTTTATGTGTAAGTGAATGTTTTTAATGTTGTGTTGTTTTTAATAAAACACCATTCACATCTGCCTGCCATTTTTCATATCAAGCTTCTGAAATTGTCTGGGTTGAAAGAGGAAACTAGATAGTTTTTTCCGAAACACTTATCAGAAAGTATTTTCTAAAATGGCCAAATAAAATACAGACTAGGATGCAATGTTGAACGCGGGGCTTTGAAAAGTGGGTTGGTTACATGTTATCTCAAAGCACAATGCTCGATGCCTTCCATGCCGGTGTCAGGAAGCCCAGCCTACCCGGCATTCCCCTCCATGACCTTGGTGGAGCCAGGACTCAGACCACTAATATCATCAACCAAAGCCAAACCGCTGCCATCACGTTGGTTCCAACTCAGAGCAACCCCGAGTTGCCCACCCTCCGTCCTTATGGCTCAAAGAGGCTCGTCTTCCTCTGCTTTGAATGGCTGGCTTTGGGGTTAGGGGTCTAACGCTTACCCCACAGTGCCCCCAGGCTCCTCGAGAATGTCATAATGAACAGAAATCCATTGGATGGGGATAGACCTCTCCCAGAAAGCCGGTCAGGAAAACACTTTGGGTGCATATACAGTGTGGCACTGGGCTTCCTGGAAATGAGTCAGAAATTCCTCTACGGCCAGAAGAGGCTTGGCTTTTCCTGGAAATAAGGCACACAGGAAAGCAGCACACATTTCCAGGCTTTATTTATCATCCTACAAGACAAGCTTACTAGAGCATTTGTTGTGCTATGGGTGACGCATCAGGCTGCAAGCCCCAGGGTCAGCAGTTCAAGCCCCCCAGCCACTCTGTGGGAGAAAGATGAAGTGATCTGGTCCCGTGAAGATGTGCAGTCTCCACAATCCTGTGCAGGGTCACTGAGTCGGGATTGACTTGCTGGCAGTGGACTTGCGAATGGTTTTAATATCAACTGCAATGGGTCTCAGATTCACCTTTCTGACTTTTTGTTTGTTTGTTTTATAAATCATTTTATTGGAGCTTCTTACAGCCCTTAGAACAATCCATACATCAATTCTATCAACCACATCTGTACATATGTTGCCATCATCATTTTCAAAACATTTTCTTTCTCCTTGAGCCCTTGGTATCAGCTCCTTTTTTCTCCCTCCCCCACCCTCCCACCCTTGTGACCTCTTGATAAATGACAGATTATTATTTTCATATCTTACACTGTCTACTGTCTCCCTTCACCCACATTTCTGTTGTTTGTCTCCCCTGGGGGAGGGCAGGTAATATGTCAATCACTGTAATGGGTTCCCCCTTTCTCCCTCTTTCCTCCCTACCTTCCCCCTTCCTTCATGGTGTTGCTACTCCCGTTATTGTTCATGAGTGGTTTATATGTCCTGGATTCCATGTGCCCAGAGCTCTTATCACCTTTCTGGTTTTACAGATAAACTCAGGGACCAAGGATGCATGTGTTTCCTAGGAGTCTGCAGACATGAAGCAAAGCTGCACTTGAAGCCCAGTGCACTGAGCCCCTCTCAATTCCTGTGCTCTGTTGTACCCTAACATGTATGCCCAGACCTTGTGGATGAAAGAGGGGGCTTTGCAAAGTGTGTAGGGAAAATCCATTATCTTTTCTTCCCATTTTTACACTGACTCTTTGAATCCTGGCCTTATATCTTTTCCCTAAACATCCGGAGGAGCCCGGGAACCAGGGTAGGCCTTGGCAATAATGGGAGTCACATTTCTAGGTTGTTCCGCTTGACTGCACATATGGTGAGTGCAGCTGCACACCCACCTCTTTCCAAGGGTCCTAGGAGGCCCAACTGATGGGTTGTATGAGCCTGGCCGTGAGAAGGATGCGAAAGGATGCTAGCACCGAGTACCAGGCCTTCAGCTGTGAGCATTTGCCTGTCTCCGATCTCCCGAAAGTTTGTAAGGCTGAGGAAACCAGACTCGAACAGGGAGCTCACTAGCTCGGCCAAGGATGACCACTCTTACGTTGCAAAAATCAGAATTAAAAACCTGAGTCTCTTTGATCCCAAAGCACAGGCTTTTGCCACAAAAATCACACTGGCTCCCAGTCCTGCACCGTGTTTCTCCCTTTGCAAATGAAGAGGCTGCACTGGTGCCTGCTCTTAAAAGACACACGTGCTATTAAAAGCTATGCATATAACCTGTGTATCTGCCCAGAAGAGATGGCATAGGCCAGGGAGAAGGAAGGAGGAGATAGATAGGGCCATGAAGAAAACTTGAATCCTTTACGAAGAAAATGTACTTGTGTGTCACTTGCACAGTTAGTTGAACTACAATAAAATAAAAATGATAGAAGGGGATCATTACCCAAGTCCCTCCCAGCTAGATCATACTGTTGTGTGACTCTCCTTACTGAGCAGGTGGTTCAGCAGCTTCCACAGCACACACATGCTCTGAAAAGTACCGCGTGGTTTTACTCACAGTGTGGAGCAATGTTTCCCTCTAGTGGTGACTCTGAAGAATAACAAGACACCTTTTAACAAAGGACCGCGTCATGTAATTAGAAGTCTTGAAAGGAACAGTTGTTTTGTTAGTAATGGTAGATAACTAGGTTAATTTGTTGGGGGGGGTGGGGAGGAACTTTACATCTAGTATAATTTTTCCACCCCCTCCCGTCAGTGGTGGCTTGGGTATGGCTATGGGGCTGGACACTATTTCAATTGCTACCTGCGTCGCCCATGATAGGCAGGTTTCAACGTAGCTTCCAGAGTAATACCAAACTAGAAAGGAAGGTTGGGGGCTACTTCACAAACGGATCCAGTGAGAACCCACCGCGCTGTCCGATACAGTCCTGGGAAACCACGGTCCCCTCCGTTTACAGCCTCATAAAGCTCAAAGCCAAGGTCGTGAGGCTGGCCAAGGCAGGGCCACCGTGCTGTTCTTCTGTACATTGTCAGCGCCAACTTGATGGCAATCCACACCACCAAGCCAACCTACATGCTCCCAGGACAACATGGTTCACCCTCTGAGGTTTGTAGATTGACACAGTGTCACCGTAATAAGGAGCCTTGAGCCCCTCCCTCCCCGCCCTCCCCCTCCACGGAGGCCCACCTTCCTCATTCCACAGAGGATTATCTGAGCTGAAGACATCTTTTTACAAGGACAGTGCAGCTCGGACCCGCAGCACCACCTCGAGCCAGCTACCCAAGGAATGTCGTTAAGAGCGCTCCTTGTTAGAAATGTCCTGCCAGCAAGCTGCGAGGCCGCCGTCTGGGGAAGAAGAAAAACCAAGTCCAACCCAGCAGCTTGGATCTCCAAGATCTCCAAGAAGCATCCTGGAAATCGTTTGGAAATCCTGCGCCGTCCATGAACCCCCTCTTTCCCCACCCCACACACATGCAATTGTAAAGTGAATCTGCTCCTGCCGGAAGAAGCGCCTTGCTTTGAGACTCCCAGCCGGCCTCCCTGGACCCACCTTGCATCCATGGGAGCTGTACAAGCTGCCTTTTGAATGCACAGGCTAGAGCTGATGCCAGCCAGTGGAAGATGGACGGCACAGTCAACTGAAATTTTGAATTTGGAAATTGCATGGAATATCACTGGTCCACGGCAGGATGATTGTGACCGTTAGGGTTTATTGTGCCGATCTGGCTGATAAACACCTGTGGGATTCATTGAAGAGCAGTTTAAATGAAGGACTGAGAGGAAAAGGGTCCGATGTTCTCACCTGTCTGGTCTCTTGATCTCTGATGGTCGGACCAGGGTGCGGCTGTTTAGCTAGTTCTCTGCCTCAGCTGGCAAGACTCACTTCCCGCAAGACATCCCTGAGGAGAAGCCACATGACCCTACCCTGGTGCAGCCCTGGGTGCTGGAGAAGCTACATGGAGAACCCTGCCAGAGCTGAGATGCTTACACGCTCATTGGTTTGGCTTTCCTCCTGCAGTCGGTGTCATTGTGCATGTTTTGTGAGGATGAGGACTTTGTAGGTGTCAGACATAAGGGTCACTGTTGGACTTATGGGCTTGAACTGGACTGGGTTGGGACGCTTACTGCACAATTATCCTTTATCTAAAGCTCTCTTCTAAAACATGAGTGTTTATGAATTTTGTTTCTCTAGTCTACCCAGACTAGCACAATGATGTCCTGTACTAGCTAAAGTGGAGCCCTGGAACATGCTTTTCCAAAAAAAAAATCACATAGGTACTGCTCTGGAGCGGGGAGGGTGTGCAAGGCTACAACCTTTCTGGAAAGCAGGTAGTCAACATCAGTTGCAATTGAAAACACTTCATAAGGATATTTCTCTAAAGATGTGTGCGATAGCGGGGTTCCTACTAGTTAAACACTAGCAGCCAAGGAAATGCCCACCCACAGGGTGCCAGTTGGGTCGATGCTGGTTCTGTGGTGCTACAGAGCCCTGATGACGTAGTGCATCACCCTGAGGGCTGCTGCGCAGCAAGTCAATCATTCTCACTGACGAGATGGGGTTTTCTGCTCTCGTAAAGAGCGACGGTCTCAGAAACCCACAGAGGCCACTGTACTCTTTTCTATAGGGGCGCTGTGACTGAGAATCGACTCGATAGCAGTGGGTGACTGACTGACTACGCGTGAATTTGAATTAGAGAAATGGATTTGGACAGACTATGAGGGAAAGTGAGGGGGTGAGACTACCTTGCAGAGAAAATCCTCAATTTAGAAACTAAAACCAAAACATCTTGCAAGGATATATTTAGCACGCATGCTCCTAGACAACGGTACAATTCTGAGATACTACAGGATACAACCCCAATTAAGAAGAATTAAACAAAGGAGACAGACCAGGGTAACTCTCTCCCAAATCATTTCACAGGCAGAGAAAAGAAAAAGGAAAGGGACAAAGGGTAATTTCAAGAAAACGCCAACTAATTTACAAAGATGTCCGATCTTGCGCCTGCCTGGAACACCCATGGGACTATCCTTTGCGCCCCTGACGATGCGCGTGAGGCCTCTCCTTGGGCGGAATGGCAGAGCGCTGCAGGGGTCCCTGATACACAGTGTATTCTGTCTTAGTCGGGGTTCTCTTAGCAGCAAAAGTAGTGAACAGTATCTATAAATACATATCAACACCTTTACTTCAAGGAAATGGTTCACGCAATTGTGGGGGCCGGAAAGCCCCAAACTCATGAGTCAGGCTGGGCAGGTCTGCTAGTTTACAGGGCTCTATGGGATGGGTAAGAGAAGCCAAAATCTGCAGGCTAGTTGGCAGGCTAGAGACTCTTGCTGGCCTACATCCCAAGTCAAGCAATGAGAAGCATTTTGGAGAGAGAGCTTTGCATTTATGCACTAGAAGGAGGTCGTGCCCCAAGGACCATCCCCTCTCAGCTGCTCCTATCAGACCACAGCACAGAAATATCCGATCACATCACTCATCCACTGCCATCACTCACAGTGACCTTGGAGGACCAAGGAGAACTGTCCCTGGGGGGTTTCAAGACTGCAATTCTTTTTTTTTTCCAACAGTTTTCTCGCCACATAATTTACAGATCCTACAATTGAATAGTTCCATCGTGCAATCACATCAAGGGGAATTGTACAATCACCACCACATCGATCTTAGAGCATCCCCCCTTGATTAAATCACCTTTAAAATGAGTTGGGCAATCACAATCAGTCAGCGCTCCCTCGCCCCTCAACAGCTTTACTGTCACTTCATCCACATGTCACACAATTCAGTAATTCAATCGTATAAAAAAAGTTGTACAATCATCGCACAATCGGTGCTAGAACATTTTCTTCTCCCTTGTACTCATTGTTATTTGTGTAATTATTTTTTAAATTGTGTCCAAAAAGATACACAACAAAACAGGCTCCAATTCAACAACTTCTTTGTGTATAATTCAATTCCATTGTGTTGTTCAATCGTTATCGATATACTTTTCCATATTATTCTGCCACCTTAACATAACTCTATGCCCCCTAACCAACAACTCTTCCTTCTTCACCCACGGTAACCACTGGTCATTGTAATTCTTTATGGGAATAGAAAGCCTCATCTTTCTCCCGAAGAGCAGCTGGGGGTTTCAAACTGCTGACCTTGTCGTTAGCAGCCCTGTTTGTAACCTACTATACCACCAGGGCTCCTCCAGTGATGACATGGTACCTGCCAGATCCCAGTTGAGCCAAGATGACCCAACATGAACCATCACTCTCTCATACAAATGCACACCACTCTCAGACAGATAACCATAGCTATGAAGGCTAACTCCTAAGCTTCAGTTCATTCATCTACTAATGACATTGGCAATAAAATATTTATAATCCCAGGGAAATCTTAAGTGTGCGGGTGTATTTAAAGGGGTTCACTCAGTGCTGGACACACAGGAAGCAGTAAGTCTGTCACTGGTAATGAGGTTGCTGCTCTTGCACTATTGCTTGATGAAAACCAAGGAAATCCAGCTTCCGCCCTGGGCCTGTCAGGTGAGGACAGACAACCAGGTGATACGAGTTCTTCTATGAGTGGGATGAAATGCATGGAGTCCCAATGCCTCATGAGAGCCGGTAGCTCTTTTGAGTTTGTTTCTCTGGTTTAACAGAGATGTAGGGTCAGAAAGCCTTTACTACTGACCCTAGCCAGGCCAATTGCATCGGTTAATAACAAGTTAATTGCACATCAAAATAAAGGAAGAATTAACTGGGAGATCTCAGACACAGGGAAAAGGAACAAAACACATAAAACCCGCTCTTGATTTAATAGCTGTTACCTTGCTGACAGTCACCCGACAAATGCTTCTTCTTGAGTGAGATCTTTGTTGGCGTCCTTGCTTTCTTTGTTCCTGTTGGAGAGTGCGTATTACCCTTTCCTTCCCAGCTAATTAGAGGGAGGGGTGGCTCCACATCAAGGGCCTCTCCTGCCCTGTCTATGGGATGTGTGATAGCTGCCCACGGTCACACTAAAACTGTCGTCCTCTCTGACTTGCCAAGGTCAAGCTCTTTATGCCGCAAGTGTCCCTCATCTATTGTACAGAGATGCCCGTGTCCGTCTGCTAAAGCCTGTAACTGCAGATAGTGTTATAAAGGAAACCAATTCTACCGAGATAGATTTCTATCCATGGAGCACGGGGATCCAGGTATGCTCGCTGGATGATCTTAGACACTCCTGGCTAGGGGTGGAGTCACATCTGTCCATCATGGGGTAGCTGGAGGACACCTTCTTGGGGGTGTGGCCTTTTGTAGGAGAGTGAGGGACGCTGGGAACTGCCTCTCTGTATGCCGCTTTCGGCTTCCTCCTCCTGGGATTTCACTGCGACTCCGGGTCTGCCTCTGGGTGACCCCATGTGGGTCCTCTGACCCTGAGAGCTGTCAGTCATCTGCCATGCATCCACCGACCTTAGTTCCACCCAAGTGGACACGCACAGGCCTGTGCTCTTCCTGCGTCCTGCTTCCCTTTCCTGCCTCACCCGCCGGCAGCTTCGTGAGTCTGCAGAGGGCCCTGGCTTGCACCAGACTTGGACTGGGCTGGGGTGCCTTCTTTATGTGTAATTAGTTTTTGATATAAAGCTCTTCCCCATGTATAGAAGAGTGTCACTGGATTGGTTTCTCTAGCCAAGCCAGAGTAACACAGCAAGAACCTGAGACCGGATCCAGTAGAAGACACAGTCGAACCCTGGTCCTCAGCCACCTCAGGACCGGACTTAATCGGATTCAACACAAAATGTCAAAATTTTGCATCAGAGCTTGAACAAAAAATTGAAATCCAACCCGACGTGATTTTTGGAAGCAAAAGCAGTTCCTGTTTTGATCACTAGGAGTTAGTTGCATTGTTAGTCAGCGTTGTTTAAACGTTTTGCAGCTGTGTTCCAAGCGTTTTGTTATAATTTTCTTAGTTTTTATGGCTTTTTGTACTGTTTTTAGGCGGGGGGATGGGTGGCACTTCCGTCAGCATGTAAGCCTTTCATTCCAGGCACTGTGGGAAGAAAACAAACAAATAGACAAAACCCTGAGATTTGGTACAAAAGAAAGCAGGAATAAGAAAGAAAGTTTCTTAAGCGATAGTAAAATGTGTAGGAAGTGCTATGAGGAAATAACTTCCACCCATCCGGTTGTGTCAACATGGAAAAAGATCAACCGTGCAGATTAATCAAGCTCTTTCATGGCCAAATAGCCTTTTCGTTGTTAGCTCGAGCCTCTCCCGGCTGTGAGGAAGATTGGCAGAAAGGTTGTTTTCCAGGAAGTAATCTCAACTGTTCCCTGCAGTAAATGGAAACATGTAACAGGAAGTTCTATATTTCTGCCTGTCTCCTAGCCTTGGAGCCCCCCAGGGGCACCCACAAGAGCATGTGTTACTACGGTCATCATGGTGTGACCCACAGAGGGCAGATTTGGAGTGATGCATCCATCACCATTGACTATTCCCTGACCTTGACCACATCTAGATCTTCTATTAAGCCTTAATGATTCCGTTGGTGTGAGCCTTTTTTCCTACTGGACCCCTGACTGATTTGGGCAACAGTCAGCAAAATGAGGAGGGCATCTCGGGTAATCCCTAAGGCTGGGATCAAGTCGTTCACGCATAAGCATGGACACACACACACTCAAGCGTGTTGTTATGATACATGTGTGCTTTCTTTGTTCTCCTAAGAGTGAGTCTGTTTTACAGTGACGAGGAAGGAAGAGGGATAACGGAATGGAGGAAATGGTGAAGGGGCAGTGGAGGAAAGAACAGGGGAGAAATAAAGCCGTGGTTTGGTAGTTGCATCATCTGGTGTCAATTTGGTGAAGGGCTGGAGTCAGTCTGTCAATCTGGTCATAGCCAATGAGGCCCCTGTGTGGGCGTGGCCTTCCCCTGAGCATTCTGGGAACTCCTGGATTTCCTCCTTGGAGGTGGGAGAGATTCTCGACTCACTCCCTGAGAGATGCTCTACTGACAAGTCGCGTGGAGCTGGAGAAGCACATGGACCTACCCTGATGCAACCAAGCCTCTGCAGCCAGAGAAGCCACAGAGAGACCCCTTCTGGCACTGAAAAATGCCACTGGATCTACAAGACGTCCCTCCCACTGGCCTGTGATCTTCCTGCATTCGGCATCATTGCATGTGTTTCGTGAGTCTGAAGAGGACTTTATAGATTGGCATCAGACATATGGGCTAATCTTGGACTTACGGGCTTGGACTAGCCTGGGTTGGGATGCTTTCCAAATGTACTACTATCTTTATATAAAACTCTCTCTTATACACATGAGTGTCTATGAATTTATTTCTCTAGTCTACCCCGACTAACACTCCTGGTTACACAGTAGGTTAAGTATGGGGCTGCTAACCTAAAGGTCGATGGTTCAAACCCATGAGCCACTCTGCAGGACAAAGATGCTTCTGTGGCGGTAGATTTTGACTTCTTCTTGTCCTCTATGACACATAGGGTCAGCATGACTCAGATTGTGGCTTTATGTCCCTTTCAATCAAAGGGAGCCATGTTTCTAGTGGAATGGTTGGCTGGATTCTGAAGCCGCACACCTATCTCGCCCAGCCCCGTCCTCACTGCTGCTTCCTGAGCACATGTTCTCAGTTGTTAAAATGTGAGGATGCTAACTGTCCAAATCTTCAAGTTCTGCTTCCTTTCTGCGCCATTCATTCTTTATCATTTTTTACAATAAGTAGCGAAGAGAAAGCAGGCTTTACCCTCGGGGTTTTGCTTTGTAATGTCCTCAGATAAATATCCAAGTTCATTACCTATAGAAACCCCAATGGCACAGTGGGTTCGGTGCTCAGCTGCTAACAGAAAGCTTGGCAGTTTGAACGGAGCGGGTACACCGAGGAAGAAAGATGTGGCAGTCTGTGTCTATGAGGAGTTCCAGCCTTGGGTTGCTATGAGTCAAAATTGATTCAACTGCAGTGCGTTTCACTTTGGGTTTTATTGCTTATAAATTCTACTTCTCACAGTTTCAGAACACAATTAGGTCAATGTTTAACCAAGGGACTGTCTTTGGTCCAGTGTCCAATATCACGTTCCTCATTTCCTTTTAAGGTCTCTCCAGAAGCGTGTTCATTATCTTCATTTCTAGAAACATTCTGTTCATGACCATGGACGCTTCCCCCACAACGCTCCTCAATTCTTTCTGAGGCCCCTCAGAGCCACTCTTGAGGTCCATAGTCTTTTCAACCGTCTCTGCAAGACTGCCAAAACCTTTTCCATCAAGTGCATCCGAACTCTCCCAGGCTCTATCACTGTCTAATCCCCAAACCACTGCCTTTTTTTTAATCTTTGATACACCAGCACCCACCTCCGGTGCCAAACGCTGTGTATTCCAGAGGCCTGTCATCATGTCACTGAGTGGCTGACAAAAACAGAAATTCATTTCCTGAGTTTTGAATGCTAGACGTTCAAAGCAGGACACTGGTCATGTTGGTTCCTTCTGAGAGATGAGATCCAGGTGAGAAGTTGTCCCATCCCTCTCCTCCAGCTTCTGGTAGCTTGAGGCAGGTGTTCCTTGCTGTTGTTTGGCTGGGATGGCTAGAGAGAGATGAAGACGGACATAGACCTAGATAAAGCTTCACATGGCCAACCTTTCTCTTGCTCTCTGTGGATAGCATCCTCGTTTGTAAGGACACTAGTTGTATAGGGTAAAGACTCTATCCCCCAACTCGCTTCAATAAGAATTCATGCTAACTGGTAATATTGAATATAAGCATATCTTTGGGAGGTGACATCATTTCATCCATAATAGCAATAATTGTAGACTTGTCTTTCTGCCTGTCCAGCCAACACCTAACTCCCTCACCTCTTCCTTGCACACTGGTGATTGCAAAACCAACTAAACCAATTGCTTAGACCTCTCAGTAAGATAGCATCTATGAGCTGGTCCCATTGATGGTTTTTAAGCATGCAGAAAATAAGCATCCGTCTCAAACACAGATGGTAAGTCACCAATCTACAGGACATGTAGAATCAGAAGTCAACTCAATAGCAAAGATTTGAACTTGTATTTCCCTTTCTTGGTCACTTTGTGATCACAAAAGATAGGCTGTAAGGTAGTTCTTTTTCCTTTCTTGTTTCTTTTTTTAATAAATCACTTGATCGGGGGCCCTTACAGCTCTTATAACAACCCATACATCAATTGTATCAAACACATTTGTACGTATGTTGCCATCACCATTTTCAAAACATTTTCTTTGTACGTGAGCCAGCCCTTGATATCAGTTCCTCTTTTTTCCCCCTCCCTCCCTTGTTAACCCTTGATAAATTATAAATTATTGTTGTTTTCGTATCTTATACCGTCTGATGTCTCCCTTCACCCATGTTTCTGTTGTTCGTCACCCTGTGGGGAGGGGTTATACGTCAATCATTGCAATAGGTTCCCCCTTAATCCCCCACTTTTCCCTACCCTGATGGTATTGCTACTCCCATTACTGTTCCTGGGGGGTTTATCTGTCATGGATTCTGTGTGTTGAGAGATCTTATCTGTACCAGTGTACATGCTCTGGTCTAGCCAGATTTGTAAGGTAGAACTGGGGTCATGATGTTATGTGGGGGGGAGGGAGGGAGGGCGGGCACCAGTAGGAAGCATGAGAGAACTAGAGGAATGTTACATGTTTCCTTGGGTTTGTTTGTCTTCTTAGATAGGTTTTTTCAGTGACTATTTCTAGAGCGCTCATATTATTCGAGCTGGAAATGTCTAAAGCTATCACCTACACAATCCCCTTTCTTTAAAAATAAAAAAAGAGGTTATAGAGGTGGAGTAATCTGCCTCAGGTCACTCATCGGATAATAAGGGGAAAGCAAAGTACCCTTCAAACCCATCGAGTCAATTCCGACTCACAGTGACCTGATACAGGGTTTCTGAGGCTTTGTACATCTTGATGGGAGCAGAGAGCCTTCGTTTTCTCCAGCAGTGCTGCTGGTGGGTTTGAGACTCAGCCTTGCAACTAGCAGTCCCACACTTACCTGCCAGTGCCCCCAGGGCTCAGTCAGGTTAGGGGGGAGAACACATCTTCGGAGTGCAAGCCCAGGCCTCTTCTTCCTACTCCCCACGTTTTCCCCAGGCCCCAGCTTCTGAGCCAACCCAAACTGGGCCATCAAACCCCTGGGGTAGTAAGGTAATGTGAACACCTGCCACTTACATTCCACCCTTCATCTCTACCTGTGACTTCCAAATCTATTTCAGAGTAATTATATGATCTACTTCAGAGGAATTTTTTTTAAGGTTGAGAAAGAAAATAAAAGCCAACAAACGCCTGGCTCCCCTGAGAGGTGCTTGATCCAGAAGCCAGGTGCTGAGTGGACCCTCTGAGGCAGACCCTTCTGAGGTAGAGCCAAGTGGTCTCAGGGAGGCACGCATGGCTGCTCTTGCTCCCGAAAGGCACGCCTTCTTCATTAGCCACCTGGTAAAACTCTGGTCATCCCCCAGCCCAGTTTCTTCTAACCTTCACTGGGCCTGCAGGTCAGGGCACTGGTATCCCAGAAGGCAGGCCAGGTAGTGCAGAGCTGCAGCTCCAGACCCCCAACTCTCACCCCTAATAGCCTGTGCTTAGGATCTAATGCAGCAGGCTGAGGGTCGCTTGTGCTCTGTGGAGGTGACATGCAAACTTGGGAGACACTGGAAGAGGAAATCCCAGAGTTCCGCTTTAGAAATGGGGCTGACAAGCAGCACATTCTCCGCACCTTGGATGGGAGCAGCAGCGCGATGGGTGAGCCCTTAAACCTAGCTTACTGCTGTTGAGTGGATTCCAACTCACAGTGACCCAGGTTTTGCAAGGTTGTAAAGCTTTATAGGAGCAGACAGCCTCATCTTTTGCCCAGAGAGCAGCTGGTGGGTTTGAACCACCAACCTTGCAGTTAGCAGTCTAATATTGATCCAACAGCACCTCCAGGGCTCTGCCTGAAAATGCTTTTAAAGTAAGATTAGCAATTCCGAGTCTGGGTTCCGTAGGTGAAGGTTCTTCACACAAAGATGAGCAGAGAGACCCAATCTCCCTCAGCAATCCTTCCAGCTCAGGGAGCTACATCTTAGAGAGGGCCAGCAGAATGCAGCTCCCTCCAAGCTAGGTCCCGGGATTCACTATGCTACACAATCTCTGCTGCATCCCCCCAGAGCACACCATGATTTGGAAATATAAACCGAATTATTTGCTGTTGTCTTCGTTATTTACTGCTCCTATAACAGAAGCACCACATGTGGATGGATTCAACAAGCAGAAATTTACTTTCTCACCGTGTAGGAGGCTGAAAGTCTGAGTTCAGAGCACCTAACCTCTGGGAAAGTGTTCTCTCTGTGTCTGCACTCGGGGAAAAATCTCCGTCTCTTGATCTTCTGCCTCCTGGTTTCTTGGAGATTCCTACATGTCTTGGCATTGACCCTACCCATCTCTCCTTCCCCAGACTTTTCACAATGCCTGTCAACAGCCAGAAATAACTGAATGGAGGCTGAATCTAGGTAGGTCAGCAGTTCAAAACCACTAACAAGTGCCACTGGAGAAAGACGAGGTTTTCTACTTCTGTAAAGATTTACAGTCTCAGAAACTCACAGAGGCAATTCTACCCTGCCCTATAGGGTCGCTGTGAGTCAACATTGACTCAATGGCAGTGGGTTTGATTTTTATGGAGAGCCTTAAAAATGGATTTTTAAAATGGCTCCCCCTGTAAACTGTAGCCTTCCACAAACCTGAAAACAAAAATACAAACCTTTCTGCCATGGCGGGGGTTCTCACGCATATCCACCGTGGGCAGAGTGGGACTGAGCCTGCGGCTTTCTGGGACTGCAGATCCTTATGGGAACAGAAAACCCTCGAGGGGCTGAGGGTTTCAAACTGCCGACCTTGCAGTTAGCAGCCCGGGGCATAACTCACTTAGAATGTGAGCTCCAATCCAGGTACAATGGTCCCATTTTTGCAAAATGAGAGCCTCTGGAAAATCCTGTCTTGGCTAGATGCAGTTAGGCATCTAGCAAAGACCAGCCTCCTCCTTCCGTCAAGATTTGAGAGGAGAAGACAGGGGAATTAAATCGTCAAGGAGCATGTAATCTTCCTCTTGGCAGAGCAAAAAAGCAGCCGCAAAGGACAAAAAAGAAAAGGCGCCTGTTTCTAGCCCCGTGATTAAACAGTGACATTAACTACAAGTGGCTGCTAGTCCCCCAGTTCGCCCCAGATAAGGGGATGCAGGGGTATGGCGTCACAGGAAAGGGCAGAGCCTCCTGTGAGAACGGCCTTCCCATCCACCCTTGCTGGGACTCATACCACCTCTTGCTTTTGAAGGGCAAACTGCTTTGTAGATATTAAAACCATTGTTCTTTAAAATGCTGACATTTTACATTTGCATAGCTCCATTCCGCCTAACCCACTAATCCTCCCTCTTTTTTTTTTTTAAGGCAGATTCCTGGGTGCTATGTAAATACATTTAACAGTTCCTGAAAACATTTAAGCACATTTCACTCTTATCGGCATTCCCACCCTCCCAGCTTAGCACATTTTCATTTTGATTATCTGTCTTTGAAAGCCAGTTGCAAAACAGAAACTCAAAAGAACTACTGTAAAACTCGGCTTTAGCCATATTCTTGCTTTCTTTTCTGAACATCTGCCTCAAGGGCCCCATTCTTTCCCCAGGACTCTCTGCTCTTGTCCACTCTTTGATAAGCATATCTAAGAAACAGAGACAACAACATGCACTGAATGCTTACTATGTGCCAGACACCAATTGCTTCATGTACATTGTCTTATTTAATCCTTGTGGCTGAGCGCTGGAGCCGTCCTGCCATATCCAGCAATAGCGATCTTAAAGGTAACCCGATGGAGGACCAGAGCAGGAAAAGAAGAGGGGCTAGTGTATTTTATTCGACTCATCCAAGGTTTGCTGGTCCAAAGGAAGTGTACAGAGTCAGGGAAGTAATGACTTCATAAGAGCAGGGGACCTTCGCTGCTTTTACACCCTGAACTTCCGTAGAAAACTAACAAAAACTGGTTGTCATCAAGTCCATTCCAACCACAACGGCTGTGGTCTTTTGGAAATGGATGGTTGGGCCATTCTTCTGAGACACCTCGGGGCAGATGACAAAGGCCAGCCCTCTGGATAGGAGCCGAGAGTTGAATCATCTGTGACTCCTTAGCACTCAGAGAAAGCCCAAGTATTTGATCAAAGAAATAAGAAAAGGAGTGAAATGGGAATGGGTTTTTGAAGAAGTTCACCATGCATCCCTTCTTGGGTAAGATGTCTCCGGATTCTATCCTGACATTTGCTCGTTCTGCCTCAGTGACTCTCGGCAGCTGGGAGGCTGAGACGGGGGAATACTGGGCTCTCCTTCTTTTGAAACATGGTTTCACACTGATGATTAGATTTTATGTCAACTGGGTGGTACCTGTGTGGAGGTACAGTGGAGTCAATCAGGTGGTAGTCTAGTGATGTCTTTGGAGAAGCTGATACCAAGGGCCCAAGTAGAAAGAAAATGTTTTGAAAATGGTGATGGCAACAAAGGTACAACTGGGTGGATGGATGGATTGTGATAAGAGTTGTATGAGCCCCCAATAAAATGATGTTTTTAATTATAGAAGCTAGGTAAAGCAGAAAACTAACATTCCTAAAGTACCTACTATGTGCCAAACTTTGTGATAAGTACTTTACATACATGATGCCTTAAGTCGCTCTATGTTAGGCTGGGTTCTCCAGGAAAGGATAATCAGTGACTCATATAAAGACAGAAAGAACGAACCTTATACCAAGAAAATGTCTCATGAAGTTGTAGATGCAAGTAAGTCTAGTCCAGTTTAAGTGTGTGAGTCATATGTTAAGCTGGAGGCATCTCCTGGCTCATGTAGCTGCCAGGGCCAATGAGCCAGGAACAGGAAGATGCACCAGGAAGCTGGAAGATCACAGCCTGAAGAAGGCTGTGGCAGATTAATCCAAGGTCAGGAGGTGGGTCCATGACTATAAAGTCCAATAAATCCAAGGTCTGAAGGCAATGTTACTGTCTGCTAACAGCTCCCAGGGTCCGCAGACAATATGGCAAGTCATTGGTTCAAATCCTAAGGACCGGAGGTTAATGAAACAGACATAGAATCCAGGACGCAAGAAGGGCCAGCACATCCCATGGAGTCAGTTAAACAGAACCTCCTTTCATTTGCACTTCAGTCTAATTTTCCCACAACTGCTTGGCAGATTCTGTCATGGGGTTGATTACTTTATGTTAGTTCACATCGAGGCCCTTCCTGGCAAACCACTGAGAATCCTGACGTCACCATGTTGACACAAACCTAACCATCACAGTCCACAATTATTTCCTATGGCCAGTAGCATTAGGGTACGTAACAGAGGAGGAAAGAGCTCAGAAATGTGACCTTACGTTACATAATTAGGAGGCACCGCCTTAACCCAAACTCACGCTGACTGAGCTCTGAACCCTATGCCCTTTAGACTCTATGCTGCCAATTGTTGTAAAAATATTGCCGCACTTGTGGAGCTGCCAGGGCCATCATGGAGATGGATACATGGCACAAAATGGAATTGTTTTGTGTAGGATATTCTATGGACAGCTACCCAGAATCCTTTCTCTTCTTCCTTCCTAAAGGCATCCTAATCCTGTTCAACTATCCAATTTTTTCACTTGTGACCATGTGACTTGAGGAAGCTGAACCCACTGATAACTCTGGGTGCTAATTCTTATCAGTCTAAAGAAATTCATATATGGTATTTGTTGATTCTGATTAATCACAGAACAAGCATGTGACCTAAATTGGCCCAGTCAGATTAAGCCCAAAATAACCATATTCTTTAATGCAAACACTCCCTTTCCTCCCTATTTCTCCTATTCCTTTCTCTCTCCATTTATCCTACTGAATGAAATCAGGGGCACAGATATTCTTGGCTTCTATTGGCAACAGTAGGAAGTTCTGGTGGTGCTGTGGGTTAGGTCTTGGGCTTTAATCTCAAGGTCACCAGTCCAAATCTACCAGCAGCGTCTCAGGAGAAAGACGAGGCTGTCTGCTTCTGTAAAGATTTACAGTCTTGGAAACCCTGGAGCAGTTCTAGTCTGTTCTACAGCATCGAGGTGAGTCAGAATCTACTCAATAGCAGTGAATTTGAGGATTTATTAACAGTCATCTTGTAGTCAGGAGGAGAAGTAGTTCAAAGATAAAGTTATGTGTAGGTGAAATTTCAGACATGAGCAGGTCGGTTGCTTATTGGTATTTCTGAGCCAAGGAGTCCAGTAACACGGGTGACTGCTCTACTAATAGACTGACCATTATACCATAAACCCAAACCCACTGCCACTGAGTAGAACCCTCCCTGTCCCCCCACCCCCCAGGGCTTCTAAGCCTGTAAGTCTATTACTCCACCGGGGCTTACAAGATAATAAAGGTCCTACTTGCTTAAGCCAGTGGGAACCAGAGTTTATATTACTTGCAGACAAAGTCCTGGTAACTCATAACTTGTTTTCCCTTTTATCTCTTTAATAAAGGCAGGAGAATGACTCAAGTTATGGTAATTCATGGAGAAATGAGGGTTTGAATCACTAACGCTTGGCCAGTAATTCAGTACTATTCAGCACTACAGCCAATGACACGCACAAACACACCTCCACCCACCCTATCCCATGCCCACACACACACAGTTTCCCTGGTTTCCTGGTAATCCTACATTCCACTAGTAAAGTTGCAGGCCGATATCAATCTGAATAGTGTCCAGGGTCCTAAAGGCTTGTATTCAAACAAGCAGTCATCTGGAAGAAGCACACCAGCTTGTGTGATCCAAAGATGACAATTACAAAACTCAAGTAGGTTGAGGAGAAAAGCAACAGAGCAAAAGTTATGAACACCCAATTTGTGGAGGGCTGTGGGGGACAGTGAGAGCCCAAAACCCACCTGCAGAGAATCTGGTCCGGCTGAGCCACTAGCAGACCCGCTCCAGCCACTGACAAGACTCGAGACCAGCCTTCCTATTGGGCAGAGACCGTTGTAAACTTGATTATGCTGCATCGAACTCGACGCATGGCCAATTGACCACCCTATAGACTCCACCTGAATTTGTTTGAGTGTAAATATCTCTTACTGGTCCCATGACAGAAATTTCTTCCCTGGATTTTTTTTATTATTCTTGGGGGTCTTTTCCTTCTTATGCATTATTTGTAATGTTGTCTGTATTCTGTTTCTACCCTTACCACCTTAGCATGAGTTTGTTTTCTGTTGTTTTCGGTTGGGTCTCCCAGCTGTGAAGCACAGGAGGAGTGGATGCATAATGTTAATTACAGATACAAGGGGAGATAGGGAATTCATGGAGGGGCAGAGAGGGGGTAGATAGGGAAAGAAAGGGGATTTTGTGCATAACTAATGAAGCCCGGTGTGGGGAGCCAGCACCAGAATGGATTGTGATTGTATAAATCATCTTAAAGGCGATTTAACCATAGGGGGAGCTCTTAAATTGATGTGCGGGTGACTGTACAATTTTCTGTGATGTGATGGAATGATTAAACTATTTAATAATAGGATAGGTAAATTACTCGCCAATAAAATGGTTGGGAAAATAGTAGCAGCAAATGTCAAAAAAGGATAGGAACTATTAATGTGTATATAATACAAGTTATATTTTATGTGTCAGGTGAATTTTTGTTTTCATTGTGTGTTGACTGGGACATGTTGTTTATTATTACTCCAGACAAACCCACTACCACGGAGTCAATGCCAACTCACAGTGTCCTGATATGAGCTTTCCCAGACTGTAAATAGTTTCAGGAACAGAGAACCTCATGTTTCTCCTCCAGAGCCTCTGATGAGTTTGAACCACCAACCTTGTGGTTAGCAGCTAGTGCCGAACCCACAGCACTACCAGGGTTCCTTAGTATATTCTAATAAGCAAGGTATGAGGCATGTAAGATGATGCAAACTTCAATCTTAAATCATTTCATTCTCAATTTCCTGAGGATGGGCTTAAAAATGAGCACAACTCAAATCTCATTGATAAATATGAAAACAAGTCCATTCATAGAAATTGGATGTTGTCATATTTAAACTGAAAACATGGTTTTGGCTTAAATCATAAACTAAAACCCCACATTAAAGAAGAGCATTGGTATTGGAAAGCCATTTTGCAGCAGGTTGTTGCTCTAATTGACACAGTCACTAAACATGGACTATCTTTTTGACGAAGAAATGAAGTGTTTGACTCCCACAACATGGAAATATAGAAATGGAAATACCAGTTTACTTGAACTTGTTGCTCTGTCTGATCCATTTTTAGCAGGTCACAACTCAAAAACGGATAGCCTAGGGAATAGCAACCTAGTGTCTTTGCCCAAAATAACATGTGAAGAACCAGTAAACTTCACCAGAGAGAGGATCAAGCAACCATGTTCAGTGAAGTGAGTATAGCTTGATCTGCTAAGTATTGCTTTAAGACACGTGTCTCCAGTGTGTCGAGCAATGATCACATTGACTGGCCTAAAAGGTCACACCAGTGGAGAAATTACAAACCAAGTACTACGCCATTCATGTGAAGTTTGCGACATTTATTTCTACGTGCAGCAGCCAGTCCCAGAACAATGTTGTCAATATGGTAGGGTGCTACAAAGGCACGCTAGGAAAGATTTTAGAATGTAATAATATGCTATTTGCATAGTGTTCACGTAATCTTGTAAGAAGTGGCTCAGGAGACTTGTCTGGAAGCAGTAGACTCTTTTCCTACTTTCCAGTGACTCTACATGTTTTTTCCTCCTCGACTAGCCAACGAGCAGTGTTTAAAAGATATGTAGACAACGGTCAAAGGCCATTCTACTGCACATCGGAGGTCACGCACAATGAGTGCAATGCTGGAAACACACACTCAGATTCCAGCACCTTAGACAATATTGCTGAAGACCAGACACAAAAGCCTCCAAAACCAAACTCTCTGTCATCAAGTTGACTCCGACTCATAGACGCACTGTGGGAAAGAGTAGAGCTGCCCACTTTGGGTTCCTGAGGCGGTAAATCTTTACAAAAACAGAAAGTCTCGCCTTTCATCCACAGAGGGGTCGTTGATTTTGAACTATTGACCTTTCCATTAGCAGCTCAACTCATAACCCACCACACCACTGGGCTCCTAGATTTTAAAAAAAGTAACTACCAAGAAAGAAGTAGAACATATCACCAACAAAATGCTAAAGTATGTATTTATGTTGGGATGGAGAACAATGTATTGCAGCATTTTCATTGGACAAGTCAAGTTCACCAAGATTCTACAGTGAATTTAAAGACATGCCAAGATTGCCACCCATTGTTGGCAAATTACTTACATAATTTAAAAGAAGATTTGTGGGGGGGGGGGGGGGTTTAAACACAACAAAATGAATACTACCAAACACTGACTATCAAGCAATTCACAGTCACAGAAGCATGACCAAGGGCAAGTAAATGATGGGAGTGTTCCAGAATCAACGTCGCATAATCACATGCTGACCATCACTGACACATTGAATCTTGCATGGAAAGAAAGTTTATGACAGCCTTTCAAACAGATTGCTCTTCTTAAAATCGCTACCTAATGAAAAATGCCGGAAGCCATCCAAGAGATGGTATATGCTTATCCCAATGACTTAAATGCACCCCCTCAAGAGAAGAGAAACCATTTCTTTCTCACTTGAAAACTGTTTACAGATTCAGGGAAGGTAAATTTTACTTATGGAGGCATGTATGATTCTATTATAAAAGATAATGTACAATGTGTATCTCCCAATGTTGACATTTCTTTATGAATATTCCTAACTTTGATGATCATAAACTGCCCAATAGAATGCTCGTCTTCATCCTAAGTAGACTGGAAAACACAGAATGAAGAAGGACTCAATGCATTGTCTTGATTATGCATGGACACTAATGTGAATGTTTTCCCATCTCAGTGCTGTGAGCACACATGTCTGATTGTGTGTGTTTCTTTAAAATGCCAAAAGGACTGGTAAATATGAAGCCTGAGCCAGGTTCTCATTGTGGAAGAGTTGTGTGCCCTTGATGAAGGTCACATAGTGAGTCCTGTGCCAGGGGGGGACAATCTATGACTCTGCTACATGTCAAGCTTGTCTCCTTGGAATTATGTCCTTGCTTTCAGAGGATGAAGGGAGGATTATGAACCACAAACCAAGGCACAGTTCCCAAACCCAAATTAAAACACTAGTATCCGCACAACGGAATTTTCCCTCCACATTATTAGCCCCCAGTGTTTTTCAGGGAGTCCTTCTGCCCCTCTACAGAAAGCCAGCAAGATAAAATATGCACACGTGACTCATCAAAGGTCGTGATTGTTTCCCTGGAATAAATTTTTCCTTAGAACCTGCCATTTTCCCCAGGCACCCTCGCTGGCTCATATAATTCATGTTTTTATGCCCTGCATGGGGATTTGGCTTTCTAGTTTATGTGAGTATTGATAATACAAGTCAGACTCCGTATTTAGCTTGGGTCCCAGCAGACACTGCAGAGGCAAGTTTGTCAAGTGTAAATTAACATATATAATCTGAGCGTACCTCCAGTAACTGGTTTAATATGTGCTCTGTTGACAAACAAGTCTCCCAGGTAATAAATGTTGAATGCTTGGAATAGAAATATACTTAAACTCCAGCCAATAATTTACCTCCTGTAACTAAGCTTTGAACAAGGAGACAAAATGGTTGTTTGGCTATTTTCTGTTTTGTTGGGTTTTTTGTTTTGTTTTGTTTTGTTTTGTTTTGTAACTCTGGTGGTTAGTGAACTAAATAAAAAGCATAAGCACAACATATTCTCTTTTTAGTTGAGCTCTCACTGAAGAGGGGAAAATAAAAATAGGAGCGCATTGGCTTACTTTGGAAAGATTGCATTGTAAGTACACACACACTAATAATTCATGAAACTTTCCACTTACCACTTACAAATCCCAACAGATCCGCTTTAAGAAACAAAGCGTTCGTCAATGTTGTTGCTAGTTGTCACCCAGTTGAGTCGTGTAAGGGAGCTTCCCAACTGCAGTGATTTGGCTATTCGATTAAAGTAATATTTCCACTTATCATTCTAGAATAATTGTCAAGAAAATCTTTGGGATTGAACAACAGAACTGTATGGGAAGGGAACAGAAAGGATATCTTGGAATGAGTAAGATATGTCAATAAAAATATTCAAAATAAATGAATATAGAGGGGGGGAAAGGGAAGAAAATCTTTCTCTGTAGAGCTCAAATGAGCTCAACCTTCACCTCAGAGTAGGTCCAAATCAACAGTGGCAACTCTTCACACTTTGGATGGAGTCCTTTGTCCTGGAGTCTGTCCTGTGCACTGAAGGATGCTTTCCAGCATCCTCCACAGCCACCAGATGCCAGTTGTATGTGTCTTCCCAGCTATGACCAATAAAAATGTCTCCAGGCCTTGTCAAAGCCTCTGGGGAGTGGGATAGCTAAGAGGAGAGTTAGCGTGGTTGGGAACCATTGGTCTAAATTACGGGAATATCCAAGACTCTGCACTGTGCAATGCTACGCTGACACCTTTGGAGCCACGAGTTGGAAGTGACTTGACAGCAATTCTCAAATAATAAGCAATGACCCAGTTGTAGTGAATGTCTATCTATAGTGAGCATGCAATAAAGGATACCTTGAATCATAGTTGGTGATGTCTCTGTTAGTCAACCTTGATAATATGTGGGGACCACCATTCGGAGGACTAGGTTTGAGTAACTAGCCGTGGAAGAAAGCTCTGAAGATCCACTTCAGAAAAATGTCAATGATTGAAAACCATGTTGAAGAACTCAAGCAGAAAGCAAACGTTTCGAGAACGATGATGGCAACACATATCCAGATGTGCTTGACACAATGGATGGATGTGTGGACTGTGATAAGAGTTTTACGAGTCTCCAATAAAATGATTTTTTTTAAAAAAATAATGATGGCAACATATGTACAAATATGCTCAATATAATTGATGTATGGATTGTTATAAAAGCTGTAGGAGTCCCCAATAAAATTATCTTTTAATTTAAAAAGAAAGAAAAGAATGATGCATATGAGATCAAATTGACAAAAGCAACCTAAAAGACAGGATAGGAAACTTAGAGGGCAATGAGTTTATGTTAATAAGAGAAAGAGATAAAAACAACAACAACTAAACAACAACAGATGACAGTGGCTGCACAACCCCAGTTAGGAGAGGGGTGTCCCTGAATTGTACTTGTAGACATTGCTGATCTGGGCTCAGCTTTTACAGTATATAACTCAATGTCAACAAAATTAATGAAATCTGTTGTATTTTTTAAAAGAAATAAAACTCTGGAGCACAATTCTATGTACAAGGGGGTCACATGAGTAAGAACTGACTTGACGACAGCTGGGTTCTGGAGTTCCTGAGTGATGCAAATTGTTAATGTGCTCCATTGCTAATTAAAAGGTTGGAGGTTCAAGCTCATCGAGAGGTGCTTCAGAAGAAAGGTCTGGTTATCTACTTTTGGAAAGGTAGCCCTTGAAAACTTTGTGGAGCACAGTTCTACTCTGACACACATGCAGCAGACATGAATTGGATCTGAGCTGGGCAAATTCACTAGCACTTACATCACAGCAAACCAATAGGGCCAAGTAGAACTACTCCTGTGGGTTTCTGAGACTAAAATTCCTTACAGGAGTAGAAAACCTCGACTTTCTCCTACAGAGCAGCTAATGGTTTTGAACTTCTGACTTCACAGTTAGCAGCCCACTATGACTCTAGGGTTCCCAGAATCTATTCAATGGCAGTGAGTTTGATTGGTTAGGTTGGTTTTATTGGGTTTATGTGTGCTTCCAATGTCCTCTTTTCCTCCACTGGCTTTTGTGTATAACTTATCTGCTTCATGACAACCAAGAACTTTGTATACTAAATGAATTCAACATTAAAAAGTTCAAGGATACTTACATTGGCTAAATCGCATTGTAGATTTAATTACTGTGGCTTTAAAGAAAGCGGTCCGACCTCTTCTTTCAAAATAAGTACTTTATTGACCTTTTCATTGTAGTTCTTCATTATCCCTAATGGCACATTCACTGATTTCAAAAGAGTAATTCCCCTCCAAAGACTGATCATTTCAATGAACTCTTTTGATCAAAGGAGACTTTAACAGTCTTTGTCCATTGTTCTTATTTCTCATTCTAGGACTCTAATTGTTCCCTAGTTAATATCTTTTCCAGAGGCATCAGAACTAGCCTTTCTTTTTTGCTCATTAAGGGCTTGGCAGCTTCCCAAAGTAAGCAAGAGTTGACATCTGGTCTGTGGTACGTAGGCCACTGGTGATGTTTTCCATCTCCTTGATCGTACATACACCGTCTGCTCCTGTGTCCTGTCTGAGTACAGATCTCTCCTCTCTGCATGACCCTTGGTTTCAAAAGCAAGTAACTCCGTATCGACATGAGCACAAATGTGGGTGAGGGCAGTCACGATCCCCAGCTTTTGTACCAGCTGAGTCTTGAATCGCTTTGATGTAGACTTACAGACTGGCCAGTAGAGACATGTTCATTCCACGGGGTGGTGGTTAGGGGATGTCCCAGGACCCAGAGCATTCATTCATTGATAAAATCAGGAAAGTCCCAAGTATGTGAATTGAGTGGACTAATGTATTTGGTCGAAATTCTGATTTTTTGTCATGACTATTATGTTTGCGCACTTTCTGTGTTTCTGTCATCATTTTTTTAAATTAGTAATATGAAAAAGGACTTGAGGCAGAAGCTATCTGAACTCTTCTGAATTAACATCTTTGCCTCAACTTATCTTACCCAGAACCATCAGGGGAAAAGATTGGCAGGTGTTACAAAGACTCTGGCTCTATGACGTTCTAGGGAATGCATGTATATCGTTGCCTTTTTACTTCTTTAAACAACTTCTTCATTTCTTGATGTCATCCCATGCGCATCAGGTCTTCTGTCAGTATTTAATGTGCCAAATCTCTTCTTGAGATGTTCTCTAAAGTGAAGTGGGATATACTCAGTATCATATATTGGCTCTTGTGGACTTATCTTAATTTTCTTCAACTTCAACCTGAACTTACATAGGACCAATTAATAGTTTGTTCTGCAGTCAGCTACTGGCCTCATTTGGGCAGCCAATATTGAACTGCCCATCATCTCTTCACACAGATGTAGTCAATTGTATTCCTGTATATTCTATCTGACAAGCTACATGTGTGTAAAGCAGCCCTTTATGCTGTTAAAAAAAACTATTTTGAAATGGAGAAATCATGGGTTGAAAATTCTTCTATTAAATCTCCAGTATGTATCTCACTGGCAGTATATTTGGCAACTCTTATTCCTCCCTCCTTGTTTCCGTTTTTTGCATTCAATGATTATCAGTGCATCTTGAGTGTCTATTTCAGACAGAAGAAGTTGGCAAAATTCTTCAGTTTCTTCAACATTATCTTTAGTGGTTGGCATGTGGATTTGAAACATAATTTTACCAACTGGACTTCCTTGTAAGTATAGAGATATCTCCTATGACAGACGGCAGTATACATCAAGACAGGTTTTGAAATGTTTTCTGGGTGATGAATGTGATAGCATGCCTCTTGAATATGTCCTTTCTGCCATAGCAAGCCACATGCTTTTCTGATTCAGAACGGCCAGTACCGGTCTGCTTCAACTCACCAAGGCCTTCAATATGGACCCTGATGCAGTCCAGTGCACTTTTAGCAACTTCCAACTTTCCAATATCCACACTCCATACATTTCACATTTCATTTTTTCCCGCTTTCTTGGGAGCGCTGCAGATATTATCACAACCCATCAATTAGATCAAGCATGATTGTACAATTGTTGCCACCATCGTTTTCAAAACATTTTCTTTCTTCTTGCACCCTTTGGTATCAGCTCCCTTTTATCCCCGCCCTCCTCCACCCTACCCCATGAATCCTTGTCATTAGTTTAAATATTATTATTGTTATTTCTTCCCCTCCCCCACCCTTACCTTACACCATCCAATGCACATTCTAACTATTAATGGGTGCTTGCAGCTGTTTCTTCTCATTTTGAGTCAGGCTCCATCAGCAAATGAAGGTCCTAAAAGCTTGACTCCATCTATATCATTATGGTGGATTCTTTTTTAAGAGGGCAGTCGTTCCTCAATCATCTTTTGAGTGAGTCTCGTGTTCTGGCCCTGTAACCTGACAATGTTTCGCTGTTACTCATGGGCTTTACAGTGGCTTATCCCTCAGAAGTAAACAGCCTATTACACCTTCTTTGTAGGTGTATTACACTTCTGACTAGTCTGGAAGTCCCACTGAAAACTGTCCACCTTGAGTGACTTTGCTGGTATTTAAAATATTGTTAAGATGGCTTCCAGCATCACAGCAACACACAGTACAATAAAGTAACAGAAAAGCTTTGGACCATACCAATAAGAAACCTTAATATGCCAGTTTCAACGGAAGACAAAACAACTAGAAAGAAACTCAACAGAGACATAGAGGAACTAAACTACATAATAAACTAACTGGCTTGACCTCATACTCACACAAGGGAGCTTCAAATTATTCTGGAAATTTTCCATTATATTTTAATTCCATTTTTCCACAAGCTTGTTACAGGACCCTCATATATGGAACTCTCACTCAGCAACAGCTGGCTATACTTCCTTTTCCAGTGCACATGAGACCTTCTCTAGGACAGAAATGTCATGTGATCCTGCAATCCCACTACGAGGCATATATCCTAGAGAAAGAAAAGGCATTGTACAAATAGATATGCACACCCACATTGATCACAGTACTAGTCACACTGGGAAAGGATGGAGTGATGAAAATGAAAACAGCGCTTGAGAGACCTCATCCCAGCACTGACAGCAAAATTCAAAAGAGCAGCAAACAACAAATACTGCAGAGGATGTAGATACATTGAACACCTCGGACACCGCTGGTGAGACTGTAAAACAATATAGTCAATGTAGAAAGAGGTACAACATGCCCTCAAACAATTGGGAGTAGAAATACCATATGAGCCAACAATAGCTCTTCTTGGTATATACAGAATGAGGAACATAGCATGAACAAATATATATACACCCATATTCATTACAGCATGATCCTCAATAGCCAGAAGATGGTGGGGGGGGACCCTAAAGGCTCATTGCTAAAAGAATGGATAAATACATTTTGGCTCATATACACAACGGAATAGTACACATTGTTAAAGAATAATTATGAAAGTGTGAAACGTCTCATGACATAGATGGATTTGGAGGACATTATGCTGGCTGGAGCTAGTCAGTGAAAAAGACAAATACTATATGAGATCACTGTTATTTTAAAAATTTGAAATTGATGAAGGCAATGGAAGACACCAAGCAGGAAACAAGAGCTGAAAACAATAGAAGTGAATACTAGCATTTACTCAATCCTCAATAACAACAATCTATGAAAGGATGCAGAGATAAACCAGCTGAATGGTGTAAGAAGGAAAATGGGATTATGCATGAACTTGGGCTTCAAAAATATCTATATGTAAAGCAAAGCAAAGGAGCAAAGTTATGAAAACATCGTATACATAACAAAACAACTGGAGGGTGTATGTCATTGGACCTGAGGTCTCAGGACCATAGTCTCTGGAGACGCCACGGTCAAATGGCACAACATCGTCCACAAGGACAGTGATCTGTATCCTACTTTGGTGAGTAGCGACTGGGATCGTAAAAGAGCTCCTGCCTTTGCATTGTGGGTTAATCTGGGTTGACTAACCATTATGGTACCTTGGGAGGGGGCACTAGAGAAGCAAATCATGAAGCTGGAGAATAGATGGCTGCTTGTTTGATGACTGTCTCACGGTGGGTTTCCTTCATTGCCTAGCCAGAGGTCAGACACGGCCATGCAGTTTACTGGGTTGTTTTCTGGAAAGAATATGGGAAGTTAAAGTTTTGATTATTTTCTTTGGTTGTTATATTTGATTATTCCTGTTTAAAATGGCAAAAAAAAGAATGTGATTAATGTATATTTTGAACTTGGGGCTAAATCTCCCCTTTAATCTCTCAGAGACCAGGCTTTTTAGTAAAAATGGCTGACAGAAGGTCAAAATGGCTGACAGGCGGTCAAAATGGCTGCATAAATTCTTATTTCGTATCAATGGAATAGTTTAAATAAGGATTGAGATAAGATAGATAGGGATTGAACTGGACTATTTTAAGAATTGAGTTTAGGATCTGGCTGTACTGGGTTTATACTGTTTTCTTTGGACTATTGTTATTGATACAAGGATTTATAGACATGATTATTAGGAAGAATAGCATTTGTAAGTTCACTGTTTCAGCCACCAATTTGAATCTTTAAATTATTGTGTTAGTCTGGGTTGACTAGTGAAACAAATCCAGAAACATTTATAAGTGTGTCCGAGAGAACTTTATATCAAGAAGTAATTATGCATCAATAAGACATCCCAGCCAAGATCAAGTCCATAAGTCTGATATTAGCCCATATGTTCGAAGTCAGTCTATGAATTCCTCTTCAGACTCACAACACATGCAATAATTCCAAATGCAGGAAGATCACAGGCCAGTGGGTGGAAAGTCTTGTGGATCCAGTACTCGTGGAAGCATCTCTAGGACTCTGGCTGCCATCACATGACTCCATGTGGCTTGTCAACCAGAATGTCAAGCAGAGAGACAGTGTATCCTGCCTCCTGGGAGGAAGACAGGAGGTCCCAGAATCCTCAAAGAAGGCCACGCCCACACAGAGGCATCATTGGCTATGATTTGATTGACAAGCTAGACTCCACTCCTTTGCTCAAGTTGATAGGAGATTATGTAACTGCCACACATTAGAACATCTCTGGGTCCAGCAGCCTCCCCAGGCTGGAAAATCAGATGCCTGAATATGGGCTCTGTGGTTAGCCAGGTGTTTGCAGGTGGCTGGACCAAAACTAGTGAAGAACCACCACAGATTCAGTAGATGAACCACAGCTGCTGTGTGGGCGCATCTGGAAGGGACTAAATGTGCATGCAGTGTTCAGCTTCCTGCCCATGACCACTGACTCCGTGGACGTCTTTGTGGACCAGAGTAAGCTGTACGTGGAAAGCTTCCAGAGTCTGAAGAGGGAGAAGCAATGGAGTTGACTTTTTTTTTTTTAAGAAAGCTGCCAAAGGCCTGGAGTCCATCCACATATGGTGCCTGGTGGAGGGTTCTGCACTGGAAGTGAAAAACGACCAGAGGGAAAGAAAGTGCAAAAGTGCGCGTAAATAGGAGACCAGTGCTACAACTGTGGTCAAGACCATCGTGCCAAAGACTGCAAGCTGCACCCCAGTCTACAAAATGCAACTTCTGCCAAAAGTATCGACTACAGGGTGGCCTCATGTCCATTGAAGGCCTAGCAGGTCCCCAGCTCACAGGGAAAGCCAGCTTGCTTTCTGGAAGAAGAAGAGAGCCACAATCTTGCCCTGCTCCCAGAGGCTCAGAACTGAGTGCTATGGGTGGGAACGATCCTGCGGCTCTCAAGAAATTCCAGGGAGCAGGTATCAATCGACAGAGGTCAAAAGGTGAGATAGAGTAGCTAAGGGGTCCAGAATGGTATGACTGTACATTTTGACAATCGCGATTCTAGTTTAGAACAGCATGTAAATGTTGTTTTATGACAAAAACCAAAAAATGTGATTTCAAATTGCATAAAAGAAAAGCAAGAACAAAAATACTACCAGGAAGCTGATGAAACAAGAATGACAAGCGATGGATCGCTGTGGAGGCCAGGTGATCCAGACCTCGGAGAATTGTCCTGTTCTCGTCGGCTGTGAATGCTTGAAATCTCACATAATAAATGATTCAAATGAAAGGTCATAACAGAAAGTAGAGCTCAAGAGGCAGGCAGTAGAACTTAACACATACAGGTCACTGGGAAATTTAAAATACAAAGCAACAGCAACCAAAAAATGACACCTCCCCCAACAGTTCTTTATAGCATGGTGTTCTTCTCCCCATTCTCCAAATGAGCAGACTGACTATTTAAAGTGACAAGACCCAGAGTGGCTGGCCAGGGGGGTCCCTGACCATTCTCCAAGCTGTATCAACCTGATGCACTGCCAGCATACATGACTCACTTTGTCTGGTGATCCCAGTGGAAAGAGGGAACACCGCTCACTGGAGTTGCTTTAAGTGACTTCTCCAGCCGTGCCGAGCCCTGTGACCATCCAGAAGGGAGGATAAGCTAATCAAATAATAACGTGGCTACTCCTCTGAAGTAGTATATGCTTCAGCTCCCTGTCACAATTTCCCTTACCCAGGCTGCTCCAATATCTGTCCCACCAAAATACCCAAAGGCAGCTTGTCTTTCAGAGCCACTTTTCATGGGGGCAGCTGTGACTTCCATCTCATTCAGAGGGCAGCTAAGCAGGAAATGGGGAATGCTGCAGTTCTTATTTGTCTTGGCTCTGAGACACTGGATGCAAACCAAACATGCACAGAAACCTCTGGCCCCCTTCGCTGTAATACAGAGAAACGCGCGCTGCTCCAAGTGGGGCAGTCACCAACGTGCGGAGGAAGCTGCCAGAGTCACCTGTGGAGTTTTAAAATCCCACAAGATGACTAATGGCATGTCACCTCTTTGAGGAAAGAACCACACGTACTTGTTTTTGAGAATGTCCCCCATCATAATTCTGAATTTTTCACCACCTGGCTTTTGGAACAAATTCAGAATATGAAACTCAAATGATCCTACCATCCTACCATCTGAGAGAGTCCTATTGGAATGTTCCAGAACCTCATTTGTAATGTATTTGGTAATCATTTCAAAGGCGACCAGTGCTAGCACGTCTGCAGAAGAATCACTCATATCTTATGCCTACAATTTAGCAGGACCCACCCAAAAGTTGAATTGTTAGGTGAAACTGAGGAAGGATTTCAGTAAACTTTGTAGGTGATTCTAAGGAGTCTTGGTGGCATAGGGGATAAGCATTGGACTGCAAACTGCAAGGTCGGCAGTTTGAAGCCACCAGAGGCTCCTCAGTTGAGGCACCATGAGTCAGTATTGACTCCATGCCAGTGAATTTGGGTTGTGAAAGGGGTTCTAGTGGGCATTCAAGTTAAGAACTACAAGTTGTGCTCTTTGAACTGTTATTTTGAAGCCCCTCATACACTCACTCATTCTTAAACTCACTCAATGTATTGCCTGTGTGCTTCTGGGTGCTCGGTGCCATTGAGTTGGTTCTGACTCATGGCAACCCAATGCTCAACGATACATCAAGACAAAACCCACGGACATTGAGTCAGTGCCAACTCCTTGCGACCGGACTACCCCTGTGAGTTTCTGACTTCAACTCTTTATGCGAGTAAAAAGCCCTGGCTTTCTTCCAAGAAGAGGATGGTAGTCTCGAACTGCCGGTCTTGCGGTTAGCAACTCAATGCATAACCACTACACCATCAGAGCAGGCTCCTCCTTTGGGTTTTCTTATTCTAAGCCTTTACACATTTCATTATAATATTTGGCTTTGTCTTCTCAAGCTGCCCTTTGAAGTTTCTATTCAGTTCTTGGACTTCATCATTTCTTCCATTTGCTTAACTGCTCTGTGATTAAGACCAATTCTAAGTCTCTTCTGACGTCCACTTTGATCTTTTCTTTCCTTCCTGTCTTTTTAAAGACCTTTAGCTTTCTTCATGAATGATATTCTTGATGTCCTCCCACAACTCACCAGGTCTTCTGTCATTAGTGTTGAATGTGTCAAATCTGTCCTTGAATTTTTCTCAAAATTCAGGCGGGATAAACTCAAGGTCATATTTTGACTCTCTTGGACTTGTTTACATTTTCTTCAGCTTTGTCCTGAACTTACTACATATGAGAGATTGATGGTTTGTCCCACAGTCAGCCCCTGGTGTGGTTTTAGTGACTGGTATTGATTGAGCTCCTCCATGGTGTAGTCTCACAGACATAGTCAAATTAATTTCTGTGTGTTCCAGCTGGAGGACTTCCGGTAGATAGTGGCCTTTTGTGTTGCTGGGAAAAGGTATTTGCTATGAACAATTCCTTGATTTTGCAACATTTTATCATGCAACAGAAATACTTACTACGTCCCTAAACCTATAAATTATACAATGACTAAAGTTCAGTCCCTACCCTTGGGAGGCCCACAAATCTTCTGTGAAATACCAACACCTTCAAAATGGGTGCTTGGGTACATTGTATAAAATGCAGTGGGCTATCGGAGTGCGTGCGGAGCAATTATTTAATTCTACTCAAAGAATCATGAATAACTTCTCAACAAAGAGGACCTTTCAGTTGAGTCTTAAAGAAAAGTTGGAAATTTCTGGTTGAATAAGAAAGAAAAGGGAGTTCCAGGTAGTTGTCTGGGAAACATGAAAGCATATAACATATTTGGAGATAAAGATGGAGCCCAGTGAGGCCAGAATAAAAAGAGCTTGAGGGAAAAGTGAACGATGGCCCTGAGGTTATAGGCGAAGGCCGAGTATCCGCCATACCGTGAGGAGTTATCTCTGTTTTTGAAGCACAGTGTTTGTGAAAGGTTATTTTCATGGTCGTGTGGACAAGAGAGAGAAATCATTGTCTACAATCTCTCTTTTGTTGTTTTGAGGTAGTGTCGAGATGGGTCCAACCATTGGCAGTGTTATGTGTCACAGAACAGAACTTTGCCCAGTCTTATGCCATCTTCATGGTTACTGATAGGCGAGTCCATTGTTTCAGCTATTGTATCAATCCTCCGTGTTAAAAGATTCCCACACGTGATACCCTTTTCTAGGGATTAGTCTTTTCTCATGGCATGTCTACAGTAAGGAGTCAAAGACTCGCCATCCCCACATGGAAGGAGCAGTTTGGTCATATGTCCTGAAACTGATCTCTCTGCTCCGCTGGCCGTCGAGTGATTTTTTTTTTTCCAGCACCACAATTCAAAGGCATCGCCTACTTCTACCTTCACTGCCCAGCTTTCACTTGCACCGAAGTAATGGAACAGGTCATGGTTTGGATCAGATGCACGCTAAGTCATCAAAATGACATCGTTGCCATTTCACACCATTGGAGAAGTCTTTGCAGCAGGTTCACGCAATGGGATGTTCATTGGACTTCTTGGATTCTGCTGCTCCCGCAGGTGTTGGCTGTTTGCTGATCCACGTGGAGTGAAATCATTACAACTCCCATTGCTTCTCACAGAAGTGCATCAGGATGACAAAATAGTGTCAACAGGAAGACATACGGCTGTCCTGAAATGAGGAAGTCAGGGGGGAAATGATTTTACGAGAAACTTGATATGTAGAGTCAACAGAAAGAGTAGATTTTGCTGAAGGGGAAAAAAAACTATCACTGCAGAGTGATGTCCTTCGTGGGATATCATATTTCAGTCTTTCCTTTATCCTCACTTCATCCAGAGAAAAGTAGTCACCTGGAGGGGTCTTCTTTACCTGCCCTCATTCTCCCCAGAATCAGAGAAAAATCGAACCAAGTAGCCAGTGTCTCGATCCTATTAAATGAGCTGAGGTCTAAAAACTAAAAGGTACTGCACTTTTTGGCCCCACAATCTCCTCATTTTGCACAATGAAGAAATGAACCCAGAACAAGTTTGTGAGTTGCCTGGCTTCACAGAAATAGGTTTTGTGTGTGTGTGTGTGTGTGTGTGTGTGTGCTTGTTTTCAATTATTTCATCTTGACTCTGTCCCATTTGAAGGTTTAAACCAGCACGCCAACCATCGCTGTGTAATACTGTCATCCTGTCCTTCTTTAAAGATTCTACGATGAACTGAAGTCTATTGTTTCTGCTCTTTTTGATAGCTAAGAAATGCATGGCTTCTCCCAGCCTGTATATCTGAGGGACATCTAGTGGCTCATCTGGAGACTGCATCTAGGTGTGTTTCACACACTTGCATTCTTGAAGGACAGTCAGGATTGCTGCTCTTAGGAAGTTCGATTTGATCAGCGCATAGACTGATGGCATGAGATCAGTGGTCGCAACCCTTTCAGACCCAATGCTCCTTCCTGATGATAAATATTTTGACGTTTACTCTAAGTAGCCTGAAATGAAATTCATTGAAAATAGAATCTACACATACAATTGCAAATGGAGAATATAGTGAACATTTAACAGAAATTCACCAAATTTAACAGAAACCAAAAGGAAATAAGTGTATATGAAAATCATGTCTGTTTCAGACATAAATGCTTGGGTGTGACCACACTGGAAAACACAATGAACTCACCAGATGTTTGCACTTACACGTGGCATCACTGTGAACGCAGCACTGGCAAATGCAGATGAACGTAAGTGTGTAGCGTTGATAAATAAAAGACGGCACAGCCTCCAGAATGTGCCTCTCTGAGGTGGTGACCAACTCTTGGTAACACTGAGAATGAAACAAAGTAGTTGACCCGGACACAGCTCGGAAGTCAGAGGTGCCTACCCCATGCAGTCAAGCATCTGAGTATAACTTTTGATTCCCCAAGAACTTAACCACTACGTGACTATTGTCTTAGCCTGGGTCGTCTAGCGAAACAAATCCAGTGACACTCCTCTCTGTATAAGGGAGGGAGGGAGCATTAGAGCCGATCGTGATGATGAACATACAACTCTTTCTAGAAGCTGCCGATTAACATGCACTTCGAGTGTCATATAGATTATATACTGCACCCATATGAAAGATGCATTTTCAACGTAGAGTAAAAGTAGGTTTCACAAAAAAAATCAAAGGATTTTGCACCTGCTAGATCTCATTGCAGCAACAGCGTCACAGTTTCCTTTGTTTTTGTCTTTACAATGGTCCTTATGCTAGATTCATGTATCTTGAAATGATCATGGTAATCTCAATGTAAGCACAGGTGCAGACTTCAATCTGTAGTACACAGAGAGCGAGTCCACTTTTTCTCCTAATGTCTTTGCTCTGCTTTTGGGAACACTTTCAGTGTCACTAGTGGCCCTTGGTATGAGCCCCAGGCTGCTATTTAGGGGTAAAATATTTCACTGACCCTGATGAAAAGTATCCAAGAACCACAAAGAATCATGTGTCACTGCCATCAGAAGTGACTGGGGAGATGAGCTGTTCGTAGCTAATGAGGGTCACACAGCATTTTTAAAAATCACCTGTTTTCGGAAATGATGTCAGTGGGCCTGTCCTGTCTATACCTTATCCTTGTCGGCTTACCCTCTGCAGAACGTAAGCGCCATGAGAACAGGATCTTCGTTTGTTCCCGAAGCCTCAATCAGGCCAGCCCAGAGTCGGCAGTGCCCAGTAAGTGATGGTAGGAGGACTGAACACTGCACTCCAGTCATATCTACTCCCTCCTTTGGGGTGTCCTGTGGCTGGGACACCACAGGTGTAATCATGTACTTGTCTTCCACTCGTTTTCAGGGGTATCAATCTTCTGCTGATGCTAAATTGCAAAAGTCTCCTGACTAGCAGAACACAATCCTCTTTTTATGTCATAACCAAACCCCATCTCCTCTTTAGGAGCCCTGGTTATGTAGTGTTACTAATTATACTGCTAGCCACAAGGTCAGCAGTTCAAGTCCATCAGCAATTCCACAAGGGAAACATGAGGCTTTCTACTCCCATAAAGGATAACCGTCTCTGAAACCCACAGGGGCAGCTCTACTCTGTCTTGTGGGGTTCCTATGAGTCAGAACTGATTCAATGGCAGTGAGCCCTAATGGATTGAAGTAAGAGGGTGGGGGAAGATCTTGAAGATCTTGATTGGACGATCCAGTTCAGCTACGAGAGTCTGTTTTTAAGGTTAATTGTGATTTCCATCCTGCTGGGTATAAAATGAGCCTTCTCAGAAGCAGGAAGAGGTGCTTGCGAGAGAGAGAAGAGCCAGGAAGGGACCGTGACTTTGGATGCTGCCGTCTCTGTGCACTGAACCTTGATCCAGGAGACAGCGGTGACGCTGGAAGGGCACAGTAAGGAGCAGCAGCAATATAAGTCAGTGCCGAGGAAAAGCAGTGGACTTCCCAGGCCACAGACAAAGTAAAGCTGGATACTTTGGGACAAGATGTTGGCATATGGAGTGGGCTGCCTCTGAGCACTTAATTGGGGGTGCTTGGTTTGGCGATTCAGAGACCTGGAGCTTAGAACCTTGAGTTGAGGCTTATTGTGGATCACTATGCCCTCTGGACATTTATTGATAGCCCTAATGGATCTTTGTAACATTGCCTGAGTGAGGCAGAACCCAGGCCAAGAGGCTGAAGGCCCAAAAGAAGAGGCCTATGTAAGAGCATAGCAGAGAAGAAAGTGTCCTCTCTGAACAACTGTATCCTGAGCATTTCTCACATGATTGGTAGCCTGTTAACTTCTCTACTACATCCTAGAAGCAGGAGCATCATCTGTGAACTCTGTGTGGCCATTGCAATGAATGCCTGAACCCAGTCACAAAAATAGTGTCATGTGAACGACTCTTTGGTATTAGAACATGGTAATAAGAAGTTAAATTACAATTTTTTTAAGAAAAGTGACATAGAAGAATCTTCTGGATCCAGAGCTATACAGAGTGGTTAGCCTTGACACCAAAAGGATTCATTAAGGGCAAAATTGATAACATGGTTTTCATCAAAATCATCAATTTAATTCTACAAAAGATCCTGTTATAATCATGGAAATATAACTAAAGATGGAGAGAAAATATTTGCAAACAACATATACAGTGAGGAGCTAGAATTTATAAACAACCCAGAGTATATAAAAAATTCTCAAACTTAGAAGCCGTGAATTTCCGTTTATAAGAAAAAAAAATTTAGCAACATATTGATGATGACTGATAAAATTGGTATCACTGAAGAGTCAAAAGTATTGCATTCACCAATACTGTATTTTCTCTATTTTTACAGCATTGGGAAAAGTACAATCAAACTCAGTGGTTAAAAATAACAACCAGAAAAATTTTAATAGACATTTCACCAAACAATCTAGAGATGGCAGATAAGACATGAAACGATTTTCACATCACTAGTCGGAGCCCTGGTGGCATAGTCCTTGTAGTGTAGTGGTTGCGTGTTGGGGTGCTAACCAGAGTCAGCAGTTCAAAACCACCAGGCACTCTTTGGGAAAAAGACAGACTATCTACTCCCATAAACAGTTAAAATCTCAGGAGTGGTTCTACCCTGTCCTACAATGTCACTGTGAGTCGGTATCAACTCAAGAACGATGAAGTGAGGGAACCATTATAGAAACACAAAGTAATTCCTCCATGAGATATAATTATACATCTATCAGAATGACTAAAATTAAATATAAAATTGAAATGGACTTGGAGTCTTTAGTAACAAACAAGTTTTTCTCAAGGGAACAAAAAAAACACAGAATGACTAAAATCAAAAATAGTGACAACATCAAGTGCTGGTGAAGTTGTGGAGAAACCAGATCACTTCGGCATTACTGGTGTGAATTCAATCATCACAGTCTCACTGGAAAACAGCTGGGCAGTTTCTTACAAAACTAAGCATGCTGCTACAATATAACCCAGCACTATACTCCTAAAACTGGACCCTAAGAAATGGTGGTGGGTACACACAAGAACTTGGACCCAAATGTGTAGAGCAGCTTTATTTGTAATGGCCCAAGACTGGAAACCACTTAGCAGTTCTCTAGTGGGTGGATGGGTAAACAAATGGTGGGACATTTAGACCAGGGAAAACTCCTGAGGTGTTGGGGTGGGGGATGGGGAGAGAGGGTGAAAAGGACACAATGCCACCGAGTCCAGGAAGAAAAATGTTTGGAAACTTTTTGTGGTAGCAATCGTGCAATTTTGCTTGATGTGACTGAACTATGGAATGCTATGATATAGGCATCAACTCCCAGTTAATAATTTTTTAAACAAACAAAATAACAAAAAGCAATGAGCAATTAATCCAACCAACAACCTAAATGAATCTCCAGAGAATTATGCTGGGTAGAAAAGTCAAACCCAGAAGGTTACATACGGTCTCATTATATATGATGTCAGGTGCCACAGAGCCCGTTCCAATCCATCATGATCTTGTGCACAACAGAACACTACCTGGGCCTGGGCCATCCCCACAATTGTTCCTGTGTTTCCGCCCATTGTGGAAGCCACTGTGTCAATCCATCTCCTGGAGAGCTTTCCTCTCTTTACTGCCCCTCTACTGTACCAAGCATGATGTCCTTCACCCAGGACTGATAGCTCCTCACAACGTGTTCAAAGTATGTAATATGAAATTGCACCATCTTTGCCTCTAAGGAACATTCTGGCTGTACTTCTTCCGAGACAGGTTTGTTTGTCCTTTTGGAAGACCATGGCACTGCCAACATTCCCCACCAACACCACAGTCCAAATGCACCAACTCTTCATCAGACTTCCTTATTCAACATCCAAAGTATAGAAATAAGGAAAATTACACTCATTTTTGTCCTTTCTTTAATTATACAAATAGAGAACAGCTTAACAGTGGTCAGAGGTTAAGGATGGAGCAGATGCAGGAGGGAAATGAGTGAGACTATGAAGGGCAGCATGGGGCATCTGGGTGGTGGGGAGCAAGGTCCACACCTTCACTGTATGAATGTCAATATCCTGGTAGTGACATTGTTCCAAAGTCTTGCAAGATGATACCCTTGGCCAAAACTGCATAAAGGGGACATTATCTCTTACAATAATTGTGACTGTATAATTGTCTTAAAATAAAAAGGTCATTCTTTTATGTAATACTGTCAGGGCTAGTGTGAGGTGGGCAGAAATTCTCTGTAGGATTGCCAAGTACGTTGTAAAATGTCTAGAATTCCTTAACACTCCTCATCAAATGCCACCTTCCCACATTAGCATGACAACTAAAAAATAACCTCATTTATTCCCAAAATGCCTTCTATAGGCAATAATGCCACTACTAAAAACCCACTTCATTGGAGACTAATTCAATGAGTTGATAGAAGATGTTACTTTTAAATGAGAAGCTGAGAAGACTTAGCGACGGTAAGGCACCCAACTAAAAATTTACATTATAGTCATTATAAGAAGCCTTGGGGAAGCAGTAAGTTCTGTGTCAGGCTGTGTGTTATGCCAGGTTTTCTAGAGAAACAAAATCAGGACACTTATGATTAGATAGATAGATAGATAGATAGATAGATAGATAGATAGATAGATAGATAGATTGATAGATGATATAGATTTGTTTGTACAGTGAAAAGGAATATTAAGAGATAATTAGTCCACACCGTAATACAGAGGGCACTTTCAATGCACTTTCATGGAATGGTTAATATACTGGAAGTCCTTCAACTCATGTGGACTGCCAGGTCCAAAGTCAAGGAAGCAGACAGCAGAGCCTTACCTCAGCAAGGCAAGTAGACTTTGCCCACAGGCAGCAGATAGCAGAGTGGGTCAGCAACTGTCAGTAGCTGGGACCTTAGAGAAGCAGGCCCTGATGGAATCTCTAATTCAAGTTCTGCAACAAGATGCACCAGTCTCAAGTTCAAACAATGTATCAACCAACAGTGTGGCTAAGCACGTCTCAAAGGAGCTTCACACTCTAGTGACATGATCCATGGGTTGACTTGGCCCACAGGTAATGCAGCACACAGGTTGAAGCAGTGAACTAGCTAAAGCAGCAACATGCTGGTCCGATCACCAGAGAACAAGAGGAAGATGGAATGCCAACTGTCTTTATTTATTTGGTCATCCTCCAATCAAACTGTGACCTAATTAAACACCGCCCATATGTTCCTATTGGCCTAGTTGGCACTATAACCCTATCACAGGCTGCTAACCAAAAGGTCAGCAGTTCAAACCCACCAGCTGCAATACAGAAGGAAGATGAGGCTGTTTGCTTCCATAGAGCTGTACAGCCTTGAAACCCCCACAGAGAAGTTATGCTTCTTTCTATAGGCTCACTATGAGTTGGAATTGGCTCTCCAAAAGTAGATTTAGGTTTTTGTTTGGTTCAGTTTGGTTTGGTTTTTGATAGCCATTATATTTTTCCACTACTTTATCGTGTTTTATATCATCCTCTCATTCCACAATATTTCTGATTGTTTATGATTTTTCTAAAGATCATATGTCTTAAAATCATTATTTTATAGCTCTTCCAAATAGCTTACATTAATTGATCACTAAGATACCCTCGCTAAAAAATAAAAATTTATCCTTGCTAAAACAAAAATGCCAGAAGGCTCGCATAATAGATAGAGGTTTGGGGCTCTTTTATTACATGTGGCTTGATGTCCTACTGGGTGCTCACCTGACCCTGTCAGCCAGAGAGCAGCCTGGATTAGCAAGTTGCCAAGCTCCTAGGATTAGCCAGAAACTAGCCGTGATTCAATTACGAGTAAGGGAGGAGGTCTCTCCTCCCTTATTTATCAGGAGAGCATGCCTTCATAGCAACAAGTACAAATCAAAGATAAAGATTAAAAATATCAAAATAAAATACACAGATAAAATTTCCAAAAGTGCTTTCTTTATCAGGTGCATGAGACAAAAGTAGGGGGAATTCTCCAACATGAATCCCCAGAAGACTGTCACCCTCATTCCTGCCTCACACAAGGAGAGTGCACTTACTTTCTGCCTTCCCATCTGCAAACGTCTGTCTGTTTCCCTCACAGCTGATGAAATGGGCCTTCCTCCTATGGTGGAGTCATTTCTGGATCCCACACCTCATACTATTGGCTATTCCTCCTCTTCATTGATCTTGAGAGGTTTCCACTCTCTTGTCCCCCGGGATTTCCAAGAGGATCCTTTAGCTGTGTGTCCTTCTCAGAATGTAAGCCCTCTCCTCCTGAAAGAGTGGGATTATACTCATTGCTTCCGCTTCTAGTCCGATTTCCACTCCTTATGCCAATGCAGTCTAGTTCCGCTCTTACTCTGCCACTGGGACCGCTCTTGACGTTGCTGCCAATGTTTATGTGTGGGCTCCCTTCGACAAACACTTTCCAGCCTGTACTTGGCCCATCCACTAGGCTGGAGAGATAGGAAAAACTGGATCACAGACCTATGTACTCACTCACTCACTCACTCACTGCCCAATGGGGCAGAGGAGAGCGGTCTCATGAGGCACCCTAACTGTAATCTTCGTGGAAGCAGATCCCGGGTCTTCTTGCCTGCGGAGCCGCTGGTGGGTTGAAACCACTGACCCTTGACTGTCAAGCACTTGACCATCGCCCCACCAGGGCGCCATTCTTTGGGACCCACAATGTGCATTTTCCCTATCATGACATTGTACCACCTTGTGGGGCCATTGCTTATATCATGACATGTTTCTCATTCAACGCCAAGTCACTCGAGGATACCAATCTCTCTTAACTGTCTGTGTATCGTGGCAGCACAGTTCCAAAAAGAATAATCAATGAAAACGGTTTTCTAATGGAATAAATTAAAGACATAAAGAAATACTAGCCTGTATGGCAGCTCTCCTGAAACCGAACCACTCCCTCCGCTTCATCTCCTGGCTTTTCTGCAGCCTGGGTGGGCCCGTCCACCACCACTCGCACCTCCAGCCTCTGGCATTCCCTCCGCTGCGCTCTGGTCGCTGAAGGTCACGTTTGAGAGGCCTGTTCCCACAGAGTTGCTCTCAGGAGAGACGTCACATGTCATGAGTTCAGAAGCCCTGAGGACCAGCACGCCTGGCCCACAGCGGAAGGCACTTCTCTTATAAAACTGCTTGATTTGATTGAACTGTGGAATGATGTGATATATGTATTAACTCACAATTTTGGTTTAAATATTTCTTGAAGATATTTCTTCATAAAACTATTGGAATAAAAGTAATCCTTTCTAACTTTAGATATGGCTCACAGGTGCTACTGTTTTGTGTTATCGATTATCCACTATCCTTTCAAACAATAGAGCATTTCCTCTGTACTTCCTTTATGAACCCAGTAAACCCAACATTAACTTCAAAACAATAATCCATTTTTCCTGGAGTTGCTTTTAAATTTTTATGGGCGATCCAAGGTTTTGTTTCTCAACTAGAATGAAGTCAAAATGCAAATGCCCTTGGGAGAGATTATGTTGTTTTCAGTTTATCCTCTGTCAATCCAAAACCAAACTCGCTGTGGGTTTCGGAAACTGTAACTGTTTATGGGGTTAGAAATCCCAGACTGTCTCCCTTGGAGCTGCTGATGGTTTTGAACTGCCGACCATGAGGATCACAGCCCGATGAATAACCACTGCCACACGAGGGCTTCTCTAATACTAAGAATTATAGACTCGATACTTTCCTTAAAACTATTTAGAACGAAGTTTAAGATCAGAGGCCATATACTTGTTAGTTTTGAGAGCCTGAGAAGCTTTGAACAATGGACATGAGTCCTACAAGAATACACTGCGCTGAGCGAATAAGGACGCCTTGTACATATACAGCAGGAAAGAGCTAGAAAAAGGTTACTCGTCAGTCACCTTGAAGCTGCTCAAATACAAACTCTGGATGAGGGGTAGGAGATGTTTTCCCCTCTTTTTGGCAAGCTTACATTTGTTCTGTATCTTAGCAACATAAAATCTAGTTGCTTGAACAAAGAGGTCTCTTGTGCGGTTTTACGATCGCTACAATGGTTAATTATTATACAACCTTTAACCTTAAGATGATAAAGTTTGCCACTTGTCCATTGTAGGAAACTGCATGGACCAATCGTTGTATGTTTGTTGTAGGAAATTGGGTTTTGTAAAATGTAACCCACAGCCACTTTACTGAGGTCGTTAAAATAATCGAACCCGCAGAAAAACTACTCAGGTCTCTCTGGGGTTAGGAAGGTGGGGGAAAAAAAGCTATATTTTATTTTCTTGGTTGTTTTTCCTGATACCAACTATGGTACAAATAAATATAAAAGGTGATTGTGACAAAAACATTTTAAAGCAATGCAAAGCATCCACTTTCTCTGCTACCTACCAAATGGAAAGCTGTTCTTCTCTTTGTAAGTGGGGTTGTAAGTGGGGCGGGAAAGGGCTGGAAATCTCTGAAGCCTTGTGGCCTTGGTGGGGTCAGGCAGTGAGTCTCACAAGCAGAGCAAAATGGAAGACTTGTGAGAATCTGAGGAGGGGACTGAGCGAGACATCGTTCCAGAGGTGTCATGTGGTCAGGTGACTCTGCATCCAGGCTTCAGAGTCCCATCTATCCGAGTTCGAAGGCTGTCAATGCTGGCCATGAGCACATTATCAGCCAGCAACTTGCTGAGCCTCCCTGAGCCTCAGATTCCTTAGTTTAAAAGCAAGGCTGCTAGTCGTCCACACGTGGAGAAGGAGGAGTTGAGTGATAGGCTAAGGGTTTAGCTTAGTTCTCTTCGTTGTTTTCAGTTGCCATCCAATGGCTCCAGCTCATGGTAACTCCGAGCATACAGAGTTGAACTGCTCCATCGAGTAGGGTGACTAAATTTTAACATTGGTAAAGCAGGACACCATTGATAAAACTCATATCCTGGTGAAATAGCCACGTGGCAGCCGAAAACCGTCTACCCTAGCTTGTCGTGCATTCTTTCCAAAAATTGGGACTTTTTTAAAAACACTGCGGGACGGGAAACAACTTGTTAAAAATCAGGATTGTCCCGCCAGAAGTGGGACATCTGGTCACCTTACCATCGAGGTTTCAAGGCTATGACCCATTGGGAATAGATCATCAGGCCTGGGCCCAAGGCTCCTTTGGGTGGGTGTAAACCACCAACCTTTTGGTTAATAATCAAGCCCTCAGTATTTTGCACCACCCAAGGCTTTTGCGGTTAGTGGCTGGAAGAATGTTGTCCCTGTTGCTAACTTCCCATCACCGCACCATGATCCAGAGGCCCAGACTCGATGACGAAAGTTCCTGGGAGCTGGGACTCTGCTGGGTGCCCTCCCCCTGTCGCCAAGCCCCCAGAGTGGTGTGCAGGTCCCACTGTGGCTTGTCATTCTTACCCCAGAGCTCTGACAGGGCAGTTCCTTCGCGACCTCCACGGCTTCTTCTGAGGATCCTGCCGGGCCCAGTGTCCTCCCAGAATTCTAAGGTGCTGAGGTACGTGACAATCAGACCTACCCAGGTTCACACCCCAGCCCCGCACCATGTGCTCACACGTGAGCATGGCAAACCTACTTTTCTCCAGGTTGTTTGAGTTAAGATAAATTTACTGCCACCACCTTGCGGGCTGATTCTGAATAACCAGCCAGGTATTCCCAGCACTCAGCACAGCGCCTGACCCTAGGTAAGCGGGTTGACAAATAAAAACTATCTGGATGCCTACCCTTGAGAGAGTCTCTGTTGAATTCTCCCTTGGGTTCAAAGAAAGACTAAACCAGAATCAAGTTCAAATCTTGACCCTTAACCATAGTCTCTTACGTGGAACCTAAATCTTTCAATTCCCTTAGTCTCCAAGAGGGACACAGTGGTAGAACTATGTCTTCCACGCAGGAGATTCCAGTTTGGCTCATGCCCAGCCACCGCCTGTCTGTCCGGGGTGGTTTGTGTGCAACTGTGGAACCTTCCGACTAGGAAGCTCGTCTTATTCAGCCACTTTCAAAAATCAGCCCATGGGTTACGTTGTGATCAGTTTATGGATGACATGAGTCCCGTCCACGACTGGCTGGAGGACAGCACAGGACCAGGTAGTGTTGGGTTCCACCATGCATGGGGCCATCATGAGGAGCGGAGAGCCAATTCAACTGCAGGTAAAAACAGCAAACTTCAAAGGCCTCAAGCGCATGCCCTACTAACACAAGGTCTTGTCTGTCTCCCAATGTCTTCTCTCACACCCTCTACTGACTATGACTGCACTGGGACACGCAAACACGCCCCAGCCTTTCAGGCACGGATCCCAACTCTAGGCAGTGATAAAGTCATTTGCTTGGGCCCTTGGCAAACAAATGATCGCAAATAGGCACCGGAGACTAACCAAGCCCCTTAATTCGCTTCACCAAGAGTCCCAGCTCGGATCAGCCAAGCCCATCTCAGAGGAGGTCACAGGAAGGCTAGGTGATTGATCCACGTAAGCAGCTGCAGGCCGAGAGAGAGCCAGGGCTCCCAGCGCAGTGTTCCTTCTCCGCCCCATGCAGCACAAGCTTTCTCCTCGACGCTGATGCTGTAGGTCTAGTGGGGCGGTTGGGACTTTTTCCATCATCATTTCTTGCCCAAAAGAAATGTGCTTGCTAAAAACCTCCATCTAAGCAGCTCATGACTGCATCTTAGATGACTGAGTTAAACCGAGGCATTGTAGAAGCGATTTGGCAGGGCTGTGTTGCTTCTGTTTCTATCTCTGAATGCCAGATGCCGGCTGTTGTCTGTCCATCCACAAGCTGTCTGGGACTGGGGACGAATTCTCTAACAGTGTTCCCTGGGAAACATCCCAGAGCCAGCAGTGTGTCTGCAAGCAAAGAGAAGCCCTTTGCCTGCCAGGTACTAACACGCTCAGCCTTGGCGGTGCGCCGGCCAAGCACTCAGCTGTTCATTAAGAAGTTCGCAGTTCGACCCTCGCACTAGTCGCTCTGTGGAAGAGGAGGCCTGGCACTCACCTCCCAGAAAGATTAAAGCCTGGGAGACACTCCGAGGTCATTCTGCTCGGGAAGGTCGCTATGGGTCGGGCTGCACCCCACAGCACATAACTACAACAAGTCATGTTAAAGACTTAGAACTCAGCTTTGGGGACAATGTATATTTGGTAACTACTGAGGTTCCGAACAAAAAGGAACTTGTCAGCCAACAATCCATGGCCTAGGGTTCCAAACGGAGTGTGTTCCTCACGGCAGCCACCTGCCCAGTAAAAATTTAAAATTTAATCATCCAAGCGTTATTTGTAGCTGGACGCTGGATATGTTCCAGGGCAAGACGTTGTTGACAAACATTTCACCGGAAATGTCATTATCCACATGTGAAATCACTTTAGGGGTGCTGAGGGCACACCGGGGCTAAACAAGCGCCTGCTAAGTGAAAGGTCAGTGATTTGAAACCACCAGCTGCGACACGCAGGCAAGGCGTGGCAATCTGCTTCCACAACGATGACCCCACTCCCCGCTGTCAGCAAAGCAACCCAGGCTCATGACAACCCTGTGTGGGGTTTTCCAGACTGTAAAGCACGGAGCCTCATCGTTCTCCCGTAGAGCGGCTGGTGGGTTTGAACTGCCAACCTTGCAATTCACAACCCAGTGCCTATCCCACAACACCACCAGAGCATCTTTCCATAAACATTACAAGGACATTGGAAATTCTCTGGGGGATGTTTTACTCTAACCAATCAGGGGACTGGCTATGAATTGAAATCCACTTGACAGCAACTAGTCTTAAAAATGTCTTGCGGGGGGGGGGGGGAGCGGGGGTGGGGAGGGGGAAAGAAAAGAGGACCTGATGCAAAGGGCTTAAGTGGAGAGCAAATGCTTCGAAAATGTTTAGGGCAAAGAATGTACAGATGTGCTTTATACAATTGATGTATGTATGGATTGTGATAAGAGTTGTATGAGTCCCCAATAAAATGTTTTAAAAATGTCTTGCAACATATTTCCATCTCCCCAGAATAACCTAAGATAAACCAGTGCAAAGAAGCTCATGTCCTTTGACCACCTTTTCGAGGGGTTAGCCTGGAGTTGAAAATGCGAGTCACCCTTCTGGAGCCTCTAACAGCGCCCACCACCAGGTGGTCAAGGAAACAAACGTACCATCGCTCTAAGTTGCCCCAAATCCTTCACTTCTGTCAAGACTCCTTGGGCCTGCTGCTTCACACAGCCCCCTTTGATAGGTACCAACATCCACCAAGGAGCATTCCCTGACCACGTGGAAAACAGTCAAGCTACACCAAACCATACAGAAGCTCATTACTAAAACGGAACCCTCTGGATGGACTGGATTGGATCCAAAGACACAGACAGATCCAGCATGTGGTTTACTTTTAGGGATTGTATGCTCTTGTCCCATTCCTCCACTCTACTCTGCATGCCTTCTCTTACCAGAGCTTCATCGTGTTCAATTAAATCCAGCAGAAGCCTTCTTCGGTGAAAGTGCAGACAGTGGAGACTGAGCCTCCACTGCCATTTCACCTCCAGTACAACCATCCCTTCTTCCTGCAAGCACTTTGTGATGAAGGGCAGGTGGCTCATCCTTGGACATCTGGGATGAACCCCGTTTGGCTGTGGTGTAATTTTTTAAAATATATTTTGTTGGACTCTATTGGTTAGAATTTGGTTGGAACTTTTTCACCTATATTCATAAGGATATTAGTCTATAATCCTCTATCCTGATAATGTCTTTGCCTGGTTTAGTATCTGGATTATACTGACTTCATAAAGTAAATTCAGGCATTTGCTGTCCTTTTCTATATTCTGGATTAAGTAGAGTTTGTGTCAGCTTTTTTCTGAATGTTGGGTAGAATCCCCTAGTGAAGTCATCTAGCCTTGGGGCTTTTGTTGTTGCTGTTGTTAAGAGTTTTTTAATGAGAAGATTAATTTCTTCTTCTGTTGTGGATTTGTTCAGTTTTTTAACATCAATCTTTATTAGCTTAGGTAGCTACTATGTTTCTATGAATTTGTTCATTTTTTCTAGGTTTCCAGATTTGTTGATGTTTAGTCAGTTCTTCATGGTATTATTATTATTATAGCTTTTTTTAATTCATATGATTCTGTTGTGATACACCCATTTCGTTTCTTATTCATGATATTTGCATATTCTCCTTTCTTTTGTGGTTTGCCAGTAACTTGTCAATTTTGTTAATCCATTCAAAACACTAATTTTTTATCTTGTTGATGCTTTCCGTTGTTTTTCTGTTTTTTTATTCATTTCTTCCTGTTATAGCTTTATTATTTATTTTCTTTCAGTGGCTGGAGGTTTATTTTGTTGCCCTTGTCCTAATTGTTGAAGATGTTGGGTTAATGTGTTGGTTTGAGGACCTTCTTTTTCGATGTGTGTATTTACTGCTATAAATTCTCCTCTGACAATTGCCTTAGTTGTGCCCAAAGATTTGGGAGTGTTGTATTTTCATTCCCATTTATTTCAAGGCAATTTTAAACTTAGTTCCTTATTTCTTCAATTACTTAGCAACTTTGAGGCAGAGTTTTGTTCAACTTCCACGGGATTTGTTTTTTCCCTTGTTCTTCCAGTTATTGATGATCAATTTTACAACATTGTGATGTGCTAGGATAGTTTATAATATCTTGATTTTCTTTGATTTATTAAGGCTTGCTGGGAGGCCTATTAAATGTCCTATTCTGGAGAAGGTTCCATGTTTACTGGAAAATATGTATATTGTGCTGTTATTGAGTGGAGTCTATAGATGTCTAAGAGGCCAAGCTGATTGCTTGTGTGATTTCATTCTTCTGGGTCTTTGTTAGTGTCATTGTCCTTCCTCGAAAAGTGAGTGCTGAAGGCTCATATTATTATTCCAGTGTTGCCTATTTCTCTCTTCCAATCCATGAGTTGGACTAATGTACTGTGAAGTTATGTCATAGCTATGTATTATAGTTATGTCTTCTAGTTAGAGTGTTGCTTTGGTCATGATGTAATGTTCTTCTTTGTCTCTCTCAGTGGATTTTCAGTTCAAGTTTTTTTTCACCAAGGAGTAACATTGCCACTCCAACTTTTTAATTGCCATTGCCTTATTTTTCCCAAATCTTTGATTTTTTTCATCTGTTTTTGTGTCTATAATATGTTTCTTGTAAGCAGCATATTGATGGGTCCTGTTTTCTTATATATTTTGCTACACTCTGCCCCTTGACTGGTGGATTTAATCCATTTATATTCGGTGACATTAAAGGGTATAAATTGAAAAGCTTTTTAATTAAAATTAATTTTTAAAGGTATGAATTGATTTCTGTCATTTTCTCTGCTTTTTGTGTGGGTATATTGTTGGTTTATTTTATCCTCATAACTTTCTGTGTTTAGTTCATTTTGTTCGTGGGATTTCTTGTATTTTTTCTTTGCTGTTGTTTTTACTCTTTACTGATGTTTATGATTTTCCTCCTTTTTATTTTGATGAGGCTTAGTCTTCTGTGTTCCTTTTCAATGTTCTTGGGGTTTAGGGAACAAAAATAAGTTGGAAGGCAAAATCAATGTTGAAAGATGGGTAAGGTTTCACAGTGACATTTTCATAGAATAGCCTTTGCTACCCTTGAATGTGTAGGTACATTGTCATGTTGGGGGTGGGGGAATTCCTTCACCCAACTTTCCTGACCTTTCTCTCCACATTGCAGTTTCCAATTTTCTGAAAATGTCTTCCTAATATGCTCCAGTGGTCCTCCTGTGTCTTTTGAAAAAAATCTATTATGATTATCCCTTTGGAATCTTTTTTTAAAAAGCCACATAACCTATGAGCTGACTGCTCTGCCTTCAACTCAACCGGCCCGGCCGCAGATGCCTACAGAAACCAGTGCTTGGGTTGGACTTTGTTTTAAAGGAACCCTAATGAGAGTCAGGTAAGTACATTACCCAGAGAACTGGTCTACAGCCGTCCATTTATCAAATAAGCATGTTTAAACATGGAGGTGGGGGAGGGGCTCTAACAAACTCATGTGTATATGAACTTGAATCCTAGAAGCAATATTTTGGGGGCTACCCTCTATAGTGGTTGATCCAGAATCTTTACACTTTCAAACGAAAAGTTTGGTTTAATTTCTCTATACGATAAAATGCATATACATAAGCTTCGTGATAATATTATAAGCAACTTAAGGAGAGTTTCAGATCCATGCTACCCCTTCCCCTACTGCTCCAGGCTCCCCAGGTTAAGAACTAAAGGCTTACAGTTTTTTTTTTCAAATGGTGTGTGTCAAGTACACCTTTGTCCTATCTGCTATTAGGAAATGGAACTTTAATTTTTCCAAAGGTGGTTTGCAAAGATGCTGATAATTCTATATTTAGGAATAAAAGCCACCCCAATGTCATGTGGAGTTCATTTCCCAAAATAGGTGGAGCTGGAGATACTGAGAGCGCTGGTGGTATAGAGGGCTAGGCTTTGGTTGGCTAACTGCAAGGCTGGCAGTTCAAAACCACCAGCCTGCTCCTCGGGAGAGAGACTAGACTTGCTATTCCTGCCAAGTGTCTCAGAAACTCACAGGGACAGTTCCACCCTGTCCTATAGGGTCGCTATCCCAGACAGCAATGGGTTTTGAGCCAGTCACCGGGAGCTGTCCTCTGTCCTGAAAATGCTGGCACTCTGTAGCCGGGAGCTGTCCAAGGTCTTACACCTCTGACACTAGTGTTTCTTGTGTGATTCATGGACCACGTACACCAAAAGCAACTGTGTGTGCATATTAAAATGCAAAATCCTACTCTACTTCGAACTCGTTGATTCCTATGCACTATAGTGGTCTTCTAAATCTACATGTTAAAGACATTTCCCAGGAGATACGTCAGATCCTAAGATGAAGCTCCCCAATTGTCAGCTTCCCTCTTCGTTAAGTCTGGAAACCATTTAGTTCCATTTGAACTAACTGAAGACTGTAAGTGTACCTGATGTTTTAAAGAGCATATCATTAACAATCCTGATGAGTTATATTCCTGGGAAGCTATCAACCATATATCTTTCATATTACTTCTGAAGCATTTGACACAAAATACAAAAAAATCCAAGCTCATTGTGGCAGTTATGTAATCTCCTATCAACTTGAAAAGGGGTGGAGTCTAGCCTGTCAATCAGGTTGCAGCTTGATGACCTCATTTAAGGACACTATGGAGATAAATAGCTCGATGGAGGCCAAATACACACAGACTCTGCTTTGTCTCCCTGCTGACCAACCACATGGAACCAGAGCCCTGGAGCTGGAGGAGCCACATGGAGACCCACACCAGCACTTAGATGCTTCCACCACCACTAGATCCACGAGACTTTCACCCACTGGCCTGAGATTTTCCTGCATTCAGCACCGTTGCATGGCTACATGAGTCTAAAGATAAATGTATGGACTAGTGTTGAAATGTGGAGTAATGACGGACATATAGACTTGATCTGGACGGGGCTAGGATGTTTTCTTAATGTACAACTGCTCTTTGATATAAATTTCTCTCTTACACATATGGTGTCTTTGGATTTGTTTCTCTAATCTACCTAGACTAACACACTCATCAAAGAATTTCACGACAGACAAAATTTCTTGAAATTAATTTCCTTAATTTTCTAGCAGGTTCTTCTTGCTCACTCAATAAAACAAGGAGAGTGTATCAACTATCTTTCTCCTTACCCAACACTTTTTCATTTACAGTTATAGTGAAACATTACTGTCCATCTATTTTGCCCATTAACCTGGATTTTCCTCCCCATGTCCAGCTCCTGGCCATCATGTCTTTGAAGATCACAACTAAAGGAGCCGACTCTCCCGGCCTCTTGACAGACCCACCCCTGCTGTTGGAGCTATCGCTGCAGCTCTCCCTGCAAAAGAGGCAATGGAAGCAGATTTAGAGGGAACCCTTCCAAGAAAGGTCTCCAAAGAAACTGTCGAAAGGACTCGGGATGAGGTGGGGTGGGTGAAGCTGCTGCTGCTGCTGCTTCCCCCTGTGCAAGCAGCATGAAGAGGCCATGCCCTCAGCAGGAAAGGTACTGGGGCCAGTGTGAGCCTGGTGGCTGCAGTTGAAGCTGGCTGCCCCAGCCTCCTCCAACACAGTCTGGGCTGCTGAGCTTATCTTGAGCTCAGCTGTTCAGCTCCAGCTCAAACTCCAAGATAAGCAGCACATCTCTCATTTTTTTGTGTTGTTCTCCAGGGCCTTCAGGAAGGCAGCAGGTGGTTAAGGCTTCACAGAGGACACATGCAGGGAGCGTTGACATGGGCATGGGTACCAACTCCCACTGACCATCCTGACCCAGAATCTGCCAGCCTCCTGAACCCCAGGCTGTCAACTGAATACCTAGTCCAGCCACCAGGCCCCAGATCCACTCTGTGCCAGCTCAAATAACAAGGCCTTGGGGTCTAGGCTGTGTCCACCCTTCCTTACTACTTTACATAATGGTGCAGTCTCAGAAATCTAACCATGTGAATAAGAGTTGGTGTAGCTATAACTGCAACCAATATTTACTGAGTGCTCACTCATTGCCACTTGTTTAACAATATTTACTGAGTTCTCGCTTATTTAACAATGATAGGAATAAAAAGAGAACAAAAATAACATTTACTGATTGCTTACTATACTCCCAGATCTACTCAAAGTTCCTTACAGGATAATCTGATTTCATTTAATCCTAACAATAATGCAATCGTGATCCCAGAGGGGCAGGAAAGCATATGTCCTCTGTTATTTAAGATGTTGGAACTCGCTTATAGGCTGTGTTATATAAGTACATGATACTACATCTAAGTCATAAAAAAATTAAGTACATAGGTGGGGGAATGAGAGAGACCAGAAGTAGCTTTTATTGATTGCCTGCTGTGTTTGAGGGACTTTAAACATCATGATTACTTATGAATAGGTTTTATCCTCATTTTAACCGTCGTAGGGAGGTGTAATTGACATACAATAAACTGCACGCATTTAAAGTGTGCAATTGAACAAATGTATCAATATCTGCATCAATACAACCATCTCCAAAATCAAGACTATGAACATATCCAACACCTCCAAAAGATTCCTGGTGTCACAATCCTCTCTTCCACCCCTCCCCAGTTGCTTTCCCCACAAATAAGCACTGATACAATTTCTGATATTAGAGATTAATTTGAACCTTCAGGAATGTTATGTATATGGAAGCACACAGTGTACACTCCTTTTGTCAGGTGTCTTACATGAGCATGATTCTTTTGAGATTCGGCCATGTTATTAAATTGATCGACAATCCTTCCCTTTCTATCACTGAATAGTATGCCGATGATCCTCAATTTTACGGTTGAGAAAATTGAAAATAAGAAACTAGTCCAAGGTCAAGGAGCGCTGGTGGCATAGTGACATGCACTCGATGGCACTGAGTTTGAGTTTGGGTCTAAGGTCACAAGGCAAATGATTAAATCCAAATGTTAGTGTCCCCAAGGTCCCCAGTTGGTACGAAGGGTTGCCTGGGTCACACCTACCCAGTGACAATACAGAAGAAACAGACCTGGTGATCTGCTTCCATAAAAACTGCAGCCTTTGGGGCAGTTCTGTATGATGCATGGACTCTCTGAAGTCCTAAATCATCATCAACAATAACAACAAGCCAACAACAGTTATAAGTCCTCACAATTCCCACTGAGGACACTACCGTTTCCAACCGAGCTCAGTGATAAGACTACAGTGACCTCCAGAGTTCTATCCCCTAGAGCCACAGATAGCAATGGCATCTGAATGATCATTAGATCATTGACTGGGGAGGGGTTCAACTCCCCTTCCCTTCTCTCATCTCTGCCTTCAACAGTTACATCCCTAACCCTTGTTCTTCCTGTCACTAGACCATTCACCCCAGCAGACCCCCCAGAATCCTGGGCTGCCAGGATACATGGAGATCACTGGACTCGGGTCTGTGCTTTAGTTCCATCCCCTAATCTATACCAAAAACTCCCCAAGGAATTATGTGGAGCAAGTGATGGAGGTGGCCAGCTTTCTGGGAGAACAGCAAGGCAGCCAAAGGGGTATGGGGTTCTCATGAGCCACTTAGATCACTTCCCTGCTGTAGAGATTTTTGCATTGGAAACACAAAAGGAGACAATAGTGAGGAGTTGAGAAAGAAGGAAAGGTAGGCTAGCCAAGGCAAACCTTAGGCCATATGGTAATCTCAGATACCCTTGACTATGGGATTATAGAAATTTACATTTTTCTCAGTTTTTTCCCCATTAGCACATGATCTCCATGGTGTATTTTTCCTCTAACAGTTTTTTATGTATAATTCGCATACCACGTGCATCCATAGACCAGTTGTATTCAAAGAACTGTACATCCATCACTACATTCCATTCTATAACATCCTTCACCCTCCTGTATTCATTACTCATTCCCCGATTACCCTCCAGTCCCCTCCCTGAACCCCAATAAGCCATTGTACCAATTAATGTCTCTATCCATGCACCCCTTCTGTGCTTCATAAACTGGCATGCTTCTATGTTTACAACATATTTTTGAGGAGAAAATAATTTTATTACATGATTAGACTGCTTGTGATGTGTCAGACACCACAATACAATCCTGTCCTATCCCTATTTTCTAATGTGTCATGCTGAGTTTTCCAGAGAAACAAAACCAGTGACACTCATAGAGGTGTAAGAAAGAACTTTCTAAAAAAAAAAAAGAAAGAACTTTCTACCAAGAAAGAATCTTCTATCAAGAAAGCAGCCCAGCCCTGACCAGTCCACGCAAGTCCATAGATAAGGTGATAGCAGGAGCTTCCCCCCAGACTCACGCTGCTACCAGCAGAAGACGCAGAGAGGTGAAGTGGGATGCTGGAAGATGACAGGCCAGGTGGGTGCACAGTTGCATGGATCCAAGGTCAGCAGGAACGTGGCAGACACCACTGGCTCCCAGAGCCAGGAGCCCACGTGGGCCACCTGCCTCAGGGAGACGCAGGACCCAGTCAAGGAGGAAGGAGAGGGGAAGGAGGGAGTGAGCACAGTTCTCCCCAGTGTCTCTCTTACGAAAAGGGCACACTCCCATCAAGGAGCGATCATTAGGCTGGGTTCTGTTGGGAAGATTGGACTCTATCCCTCCCTTCACACAGGGACATCAAGTTAGCATAAAATCTAGCCATCACAACTACTAAGAAAATCAAGTCTCAGACAGTATAAAGGATTTCATCCGGGACCCTTGCGCAGAGAGTGATCGAGTCATCGGTGACATGTAAGTCTCTGACTCAGCTCAACTCTCTTTCCCCAGCAGCATAAGCACCCCCTATGCCACCAACCACCTCAAATGTGCTATTCCATAAGTTCTGACCTCGGAATACTGTTCAATCTGGGGTCACTGAAAGATTCTCTGATAAACTGACCCGGCATCAAAGGGTCCATGGGCATAATGTGCTTCCCCCCTTACCAATGGCGGCTCCAGAAGTCATTGGGACACGTAGGGCAGGAGGGCGTGCCTTTGCCTCACACATGAGAACGTGGTCGCTCAGTTCCAAGTGGAGTAAACTATTCCCCCTTTCAGAAGGGCCAACGGGGCCTCCGGTGTCATCTTGCCTAGGAAAGAAAAAAAAGGGAACTGGTAACCAACCGTGGCGACAATAATGATAACACCAGACAACACCACTGCCATCAAGTTGATCCTGACTTTGAGGGCTTCTGAGAGGGAACCATTACAGAAGCAGGCAGCCCAAGAGCAGCTGGGGGCTTTGAATCACCCACCTGGCAGCTAGCAGCCGAACACCGGAGCTCCTGAATAACAGAAGCCAACGCATTCATTGACTGTCATGTATCGGGTGTTTTGCCAGTGTTCTCTCGATTAGTTCCATTTATAGATGAGGAAACCAGACACAAGGCCAATAATTAAACCTTGTGGTAGGACCCAGAGCTGGAGATCTTTTGGACTCCAGAACGGTCTTTCTTTCTTCTTTTTATTATTACTAATTTTTAATCATTTTATTGGGGGCCCTGACAACTCTAGTTACAATCCATACATCAATTGTATCTGACATATTAGTACATATATCCCATCGTTCTTTTCTAGACATTTACTTTTCATTGAGCCCTTGGGATCAGCTCTTTTTCCCCCCCTCCATCCTCTCCCCACCCCCCAGCCCTCTTGGCCCCTTGAGAGATTGTAGATTGTTCATGATTTTCACATCCCACCCCAACCACTGTCTCCCTTCCCCTCTGGTATCTGTTGGAAGTCTCTTTCTTAACCCGAATAAGCGCTCTCCACCACATTGTGCCCGGCGGCACGGTGCCAGTGTTAAGATAATCTATTCACTGAAAATTCATCGTGAACTATTAATTTACTAAAAGCTCACAATAATCCTCTGATGCAGAGTATTATGTTCCCTTTGCAGAGGTCGTATTTAATAAAAAGGGAGACCGGATTGATTACAGGCCGTCTGGCCAGAGAGCCCGTGCTTTTAACTCAGCCAGCAGATGCCCATTAGAATCTAGGTCTTTAAAGGCTATCCCAGCGGAGGCCCGGGACTGAGCAGCTGCGCTGAGCAGCCGCGGTCGTGCGCTGCGATGCCCCGACGGACCACGTGAGGGCGCCGTGGTCCGGGGCTGGAGCGGCCGGCGGGAAAGCCGGAGGGACCCGCCCCCTTCCGGGCCCGCCTCCATTTCACATCAGCCAATCAGAACCTGTCTGGGCGGTGCCGCGCACGCGCTCTGGAACCGCTATTATGCTTGGAGGGAATCTTGAAATTGCCCAAGCTGGACAACGCTACAGAATGCAACAAAGTCAGAGAGAGACCCCAGGCTGTCCCCTAGTGGATATCAACCCTGGTCTAAAGCGGAGTCCCTGTGAAATTTGTTTTAAATAATGAAAAAATCATCGATGGGCCGAAGCCACCCCAGGCGAATGAAACTGGAACTGCAGGAACAAAGCCCAGGAATCTGCCTCTGGAAAAGGCTCCCAGGTGATTCAGGCGCGCGAGCAGCCTCCCGGGGTGATGCAGTGAGAAGCGCACAGCCTCTCAGTGGCGCCTCTGCAGGTAAACTGACCGGAATCGAAGCATGAGAAGACAGCCTAATCGATCCAGGGATGGGGAAAGAATTCTCCACAACTAGCCTCCACTCCAAAAAAAAGCCAAGGGTGAGCTGTTTTAGATTGAAAGGCGTAACTGCCCCACGTCATCCGTGAACCCTGATAAAATTCCAGATAGATAGATAGATAGATAGATAGATAGATAGATAGATAGATAGATAGATAGATAGATAGATAGATAGATATGAAAATATATAGACACATCCCTGATGGCACCTCTGGGTAGCACGGGACTATTAGCCACAAGGTCAGCGGCTCAAGCCCAGCAGTCCTGCAAAAGAAAGATGGTACTCCACTCTGGTAAAATCGTACAGCCTGGTAATTGGGTCACTATGAATCAAAATGCATGTGGAAGTTGGACGTTGACTATGGAAGACAGAAGAAACCTCGGTACATTTGAATTACGTATGGTGCTGGTGAAGAATCATGAAAATACCATGGATTGCCAAAAGTACAGACGGTCCTGTCTTGGAAGAACAGCCAGAATGCTCCTTAGAATCAAGGATGTGAGGCTTCATCTCACATGCTTTGGATATGTTGTCAAGAGAGATCTGTCCCTGGGGAAAGACACCATAGGTAGTAGGTAGAGGGATGTGGTGGATATATAATCATTTGTCAATTTGAGGATTAAGAATGTAGGGGTGGGATCTAGCTTGTCAATCAGATCATAGCCAATGAGGCCTCTGTGTGGGCATGGCCTCCTGAGAATTTCTGGGAAATTTGATACTTCCTCCTTGGCATGGGGAAGACTGCTCACATCCTAGGAAACATAGCAGCTGATAAGACACATGGACCCATCATGATGCAGCCCTGGGTGCTGGAAAAGCCATGCAGAGACCCCTGCCAGAGCTGAGATGTTTCCAATGCCCATGGATCCTAAGACTTTCAAACCACTGACCTGTGATCTTCTACGTTCGGTGTCATTGCATGTGTTTTGTGAATCTGAAGAGGACTTTATAGATTGGTATCGGACATATGGGCTAATATCGGACTTATGGACCTGATCTAGACTGGGCTGGGATGTTTTCTTAATGTTCAATTGCTCTTGTATGTAAATCTCTTTCTTATACACATATGTGTGTCCATGGATCTGTTTCTCTAGTCTACCTGGACTAACACAAGGGAAAACAAAGAGAAAGACCCTCTACTACAGTGGTTCTCAACCTGTTGGTCGTGACCCCTTTGGGGGTCAAATGACCCTTTCACAGGGGTCACCCGATTCATAACAGTAGCAAAATGACAGTTACGAAGTAGCAATGAAAATAATTTTTATGGCTGGGGCATCACCACAACATGAGGAACTGTATTAAAGGGTCATGGCACTAGAAAGGTTGAGAACCACTGCTCTACAAGATGGATTGACACAGTGGCTGCAACAATGGGCTCAACAGAAGAACAATTATGAGGATGACCCAGGACGGGGCAGTTTGGGTCTGTTGTACACAGGTCACAATGAGTCAGAACTAACTTTACCCACCTAACAACAACATGATTGAATGACCATGGAATATGTGGGCTGTGTGTGTGTGTGTGTGTTCTACACAAACAGAGAAATCATTTTAGGGATGTTTGCAGAAGTTGGGAACCTTGAATAATCACGTAGATCTGATGCTACTATGGACTACTTGTTCATTTTCTTTGTTGTGATGCTGTTGGGTTAGAAGATAAAGGTCTTTTTAGGAGATGCATGTGAATATTTATGAATGGAGTGTTCTGGGTTGTGAAGCTTTTTTCGAAATCGTTCTGCATAAAGGGAAAATGGAGAGGGATGGAGAAAGGGGAGGCCGCAAACTGTTGTGGTTCTTGCTGTTCGATGTCGAGTCGTAGCAGCCCTGGCTGCAACAGGAGGAAGCACTGCCCAGGCCTGCACCGTCCTCACAACTGTTGTGTCTGACGATTCATCCTGCTCACGGAGGTCTTCCTCCTTTGCATTGCCCCTCTGCTTCACGGCACAATGGTCGAAGGAGTGAAGGAGTGGGTGTACCGGAGTTCATTCTACCCATCTTTAAAACCTCTGCAGTGCTCAACATTTCAGAAATAAAACTTTCTTTTAAAAAACCTGAAAGCTGAAATGGTGGCATCGATGATCTATGAATTGTGAGATTGCTTTTGAAGTTCTTTCCCTACCCTACCCCTAACTTTTCTAAAATGTCAGCAATAAAGCCTACCATGCTTCTGCCGTGTTCTCTTGGACAGGGACTAATTCATCCTCATCTATAGACATGAAAAAGAACTACCATGTTTCCCCGAAAGTAAGACACCCCCAAAATAAGACCTACCTACAGTTTTGCTTCTTGCTAAAATATAAGACACTCCCCCGAAAATAAGACCTCCCTGAAAATAAGGCCCCCTGAAGCTACCTGAACTCTGGACAGTGGAGGCGGGTGCCACCGTATAGCTCACTGTTGGCCCCAGTGCAGCCAGAGCAGACAGAAAATGCGGGGTCTCTTTTAATAAAACAACAAATGTGTTCCGTATTCTTCTTCATGGAAAAATAAGATAGTCCCTGAAAATAAGACCTAGCGCATCGTTGGGAGCAAAATTTAATATAAGGCACTGTCTTATTTTCGGGAAAACAGGGTAGTTGGAGATGGAAACCTGCATGTCACCCCTCTGAGCCTGCAGAAGTTCTGCTACATTGGGTGACCCCACCCCTGAGACAGCACTGTCAGGCCCCCTGGATTGGCTCCGCCACAGGAGGGTGTGTGTGTGTGAGAGAGAGAGAGAGAGAGAGAGAGAGAGAGAGAGAGAGAGAGAGACGGCGGAGACACACACAGATGGCCTTCCAGCAAAGCAATGTCAGGGCCTCACCAAGTCTGGAGCCGGCCCGGCCTGGACACTGACCACAGCCGCAGCTGGCTGGCTCTGAGGTCACAGGACTCTCTCCACAGCTCCAGACTCTGCAGAAAGGTTTCTCTGCACTGGGGCTCCTTGCCCCAGGGCTGTCCCACAGCCCACAGACACAAGTGCCAGGAAGTGTCAGCAACAGAGCAGGTGTCCAGGGGAGTTGGCCTCCGCTGGTTCTCTCACCCAGCCTGTTCCTCTGGTCTCCCTGGTTCACCAAGAGCCAGGTGCGCCTGGGTGAGAGGAGGGGGTTTCAGCAGCCTACCAGCACGGTGACACACCCCTGTCCTGCCCAGGGACCAGCTCCAGGCTGGAGTTGTCAGCCACACTGATCCTGGCACTGGACGCTCAAAAGAGACACTGCGATCCTAGTGGGCTGCTGTCACCAGCAAGGAATGAAGAGGGAGCCAGGGAGGGAGTGCGGGCGAGGAGAAGCCCTCCACAGAGCCTGGTGTGTCTGCATGTGGGGCCACGAGCCTTGAATCATCTACGACTCGGGCTTCCCCCAGTTTAAAGAAGGGAGAGCCCTTCTCTTCGCCGGTAGAAGAACATCCTTCCAGCTTGTCCTCCAAGTGGCTTACAAAAGTATCTTGCCTGGACCGAAGAGCCAGGAGTTCAGCGCAGGCAATCTGACACCTAAGCCTGAGCATGTAATGACTATGTTAAGCTACCTTCCACCCAGACGTTATAAAAAGAAATTCCACTTCTTGGTGGGGGGGAACCCTACTTCCTTCCTCCTGTTGCGCAAGCCTCTAGTAGACTCAATGAAAAGCTCTACACAGCAGCTAATTTCCTCCGAGCCTAGCCTCTGGCAGGTGAGCTGCCAAAGTCCACCTCACCACTACCACCCCCACCACCCCTGGGAGGATTGTCCACTTCGGAGAGGCGGGTGTCTATTATCAAGGGTCATGTCCCTAAGGTGCCCGCACCATGAGCCCAGGGCCTGCTTTGTGACAGAGACCTTATTCTAGTCAGCAGGGTGGCACCACCCCAAGTCCCCAGCCACCAGCCCTCCTGCCTGCTCTTTAGAGCCCCTCTCCCAGTGCTGACATCCTGGGGTCCCTAGAGCCAAGGGCTCTCAGACGTTAATGCAGAGCAGCAGGGGACATGGGGGGTAAGGGGGTCTGGCAGTTGGTTGGAGCACAAGCCAGTAGGCCTGGAGGGAGAGCAGAGAATTTGCATTTGTACCTCATACCAGCGGTGCTGATGGTGCAGGTTGGGGAGCACAATCAGCATCTGAGGGAGTTAGTTTATTGTGCCAACCTGGCCGATAAACACAGGTGGGGTTAATTGAAGGGCAGAGGGATAAATGGCTCAGTGAGCCTCTCCTTTCCAGTTCTAGGGTCTCTGGCTTTGTGATGGTCTGACCAGGGTGCAGCTGCCTTAGCCAGTTCCCTGCTTCAGTTGGCAAGACTCACTTCCTACAAGACATCTCCGAGGAGAAGCCACATGGGACCTACCCCGGTGAAGCCCTTGGTGCTAGAGCAGCCGTGTGGAGACCCCTACAAAAGCTGAGATGCTTACATGTTCACTGATTCAGCTTTCTTCCTGCAGTTGGTGTCATAGTGTATGTTTTGTGAGATGGAGGAGGACTTTGTGGATTGGTGTAGGACATATGGGTTAATGTTGGACTTGTGGGCTTGGGCAGCACTGGGCTGGGATGTTTTCTTGGTGTGCACTTGCCCTTTATATAAAACTCTCTTATGCATGAGCTTCTGTGGATTTGTTTCTCTGACGCACCCAGACTGACACAGCATCGTTGCTAGAGGACTTGAGGAGACATCGAGGGCCAGCCACTCCTAACTTACACTTTCAGGTGTGATTTGGCCTCCACCCCATATGAGATCTGACACCAGGGCCAGAGGACAGGCTGCTCCCGGCGCCAGGTGGTAGAAAGTTGTGAATTCACCGCCGTCAAAAACCAAGGAAAACTCCTCACTGCCATGAGTCCACGCTGACTCAGAGCAACCCTGTAAGACAGGCTGGGACTGGCCCTGTGAGTCTCCAAAAGTGTAGCTGGTTCTCGGGGTGGAAAGCCCTGCCTTTCTCCTACGGAGCCGCTAGTATTTTCGAACCGTGGACCTTACATGACCGCTACATCTCAGTCAAAGAGAGTCTGATGAGAATACTTCTTTTCCATTGAAAAGCTTGGTAGCGCAGTCTATCAACAGCAGGGGTCAGCAGATACTTGTGTAAAGAAACGTCCTCAAGAAAGAAAGAGAGAGAATTTGACTGACTGTAGAGCCTTTTACTGAGGGTTCTGACACCCCAGAAAACAGAGGCCCAGAGTATAATCATTTAAATTTGTTCCATTTGGTTAGTGCCTCCCAGATGTCAAAACTTCCCATGTAGACAGCATATTTGCCAAACAAACAACAAAAACCATTGTCATCCCATCAAAACTGCCTCATAACGACATAACTCCACTATCGGACAGAGTAGAACTGCCCCCACGGGTTTCCAACCTGTGTCTTTACAGAAACAGACTGCCTCTGAGAGTGATTAGGGCAAAGAATGTACGGATGTGCTTTATACAATTGATGTATGTATATGTATGGATTGTGATAAGAGTTGTATGAGCCCCTAATAATATATTTTAAAAAAAAAGAAAGAAAGAAAGAAACAGACAGTCTCGCCGTGCTTCCATGCAGCAGCTGCAGGATTCAAACCACTGGCCTTGCGTTCTTGGCTAAGCACTTAACCATGACAAAGCCAGGGCTCCTGTGAATGATGCCAAGGAAGACCTAATTAGGAGAGTCATACTGTTCAGCAATGAGAAGACTCAGCATTCTAATGATATTAATTCTCCCCAAGTTGATCTAAGATTTCATGTAAACCCAATCAAAAGCCCTGTCCATGAGCTATAAAGAATTCTGAAAACTTAGCAATAAAAGGATACTTATGTTTAAAATGGGCAGATCACTTGAAAAGACATTTCCATGCATAGCTAATAAGCACATGAAGTTACCCTTAAGATATTAAGGATTAGTCAACAAGTAAGGACATATTGAAACCAAATAGATAAATGATTAAAATTAAGCAGGAATAAGCTGATTATTCCAAGTGCTGATGAGGACATAGAGCCCGTGGAATTCACCCACATTTGGGTAAGAATGCAAAACAGTACCATCACTTTGGACAACAGTTTAGCAGCTACTTAATGTTAAAATATATATTTACCATATACATCAGCAATCCCGCTCCTTGATATCTAGCCAAGAAAAAAAAAAACACGATAACTTGTGTTCACATTCGCCAAGAGAAAAAAAGAACAACCAAACCGATACCCAAGTCGTGATGGAGGTGGTAGTGTCCTGAACCAGAAACACTATAAGTTTCCTCCCCTAGTGAATGGGTGCGCGACTCTGCCAGTGAATGCAGCTGGGGTGAGATGCCATCAGCTCCGTTCTGCCTCGTGGCGGCCTTATGCATAACAGAATGACAAACACCCCTGCCTGGCACCTTCCTCACTATTTTGTTCTGTTTTTTGCAGAGTAATATTCAATTGTATCTCTATTGTATTTTCTAAAACACAATTAAAAACATCTTTGAATATTATTTGCAAAACAAAGGTTTTTTTAAACACCCAATAAGCCATACTACTGATACCCACTACTGCATGAATAAATCTTCAATGGTTTATGAATAAATGAATGAAGCTAGACGTCAAAGGTACCTATTGTATGATTTCTAAAGTGTTCTGAAAAGAGCTAAACCATAGGGATTCACAACAGATCAATAGTTGCCAAAGGGGGGTGGGGGGCTAGAAATCTACTAAGGTGCAGCACAAATGAATTGTGGGTGGTTGATTTTTTTTTCCTTTGGTAGTTTGACTGTGATGGTGATTCACTGGCCATGTGTTTGACAAAACCATCAGACTGCTAACCAAAAACAATTCATTTTACTGCACATAAAATTTTAAAATAATGATGCTAGTATTCATTGTTTTTTAAGATGCAAAAACATCTCTATAGATGGTATGACTGCACATTGAAAATACAAACAAGCTGTGGACACATTACTAGAATTAAAAGGTACATTTTAAGAACTTAATTTCATAAAGAGAAATAAATCACTGCATTTTTCAGTGTCTCTCAAAGTAGCAGCTAACATGGAATTCAATGCTATAAACAGATGTTTCATTTTCTTTGAAGATGAAGTTTAATAGTGTGTTTTTTAATAGTACATTTAATAAGGCTTTGGGATACAAAGTTAATATATAAGCTTAATTGTATCCCTAAATAGTGAGAAAGAATTGCAAAATAACTCTGAGACCGGAAGGAGACAATGCTCAACTCCCTTTCCTAAACATTTTGATCCAAGATTCCAAAGGAGAATACTGACCCAAAGAAGGAAAGACAGACATGAATTCTAAACCATCATGGATTCCAGACTTCCTGGAGCCAGGGAACCTGGATGAACTCCTGGTACGATTGCCCTGAGATAATCTATAAACCTTACATTCAAAGTATCCCCTGAAGTCTTCCTTTATTATTTAAAAAAAGAAAAGCTTTTAGTTACTTTTTTTTAAAGTTTATATTGCGGATTGGGTAAAAGTTTTTAAAGCACATCAGTTTTCCATTCAACAAATCATACACATTTTGTTTCATCTCATTTTGTGCAATCCCCTCATTGAGTCATCAATTAACCCACTTCATCAATTATCCCACTTCATCAATTATCCCACTTCCTGTGATTGCGATTTGCATTCCTCTCACTTGGCTAACCTTTCCGAACTTTGTCCTGGGGGTAAATAATCCCCTTTTGATCTCAAATGGTAGATTGTTCTAAGGTGTGCATACCTGTCTAGTGCCCTGGTTCTTCTTATGGGCCTGTCTAGTGCTTGGCTGAAAATGTAGCTTTGGGGGTGAGTTCATTTTCAGATCTGAAAGTGAGTAAGGACTATATTCCAGGGGCCACCAAGCTCCACCTGACCAGGAAGTCTGGACTTTGGCATGATTGTGAGTTTTGTTCTACCCTTCTCCTTTTCTTTCCAGGATCTTCTTATATGTTTGCTTCCAGAGCTGGTGGTAGTGGCAAGCAGGGCACCATCTAGTTCTCCAGGGTCATGGAGAGCGACAGTTCACGTGACCCATTGGTCCATTGGACTGATTGTTTCCATGGATCTTCAATTGTCTCCACTCATCTTTCCTTGGGACAGGAAGAGACCAGCAGTTACACCTTAGATGGCCTCTCAAGAGCTTTTAAAACTCAATTTTGCACTCGTATCTAATAGAAAAGTGTTATCATCCTTTTTTGTGCGTGAGCTTGTATTTCCATTCTACGTCTCTCATAGAATTTTACCCCAATGGAGTATTTTTATGGTTGAAAAGCTTTTCCTCGCCACCATATCATACTTTCGCAAAAACAGACAACTCGACTCTAGTTTTTAAAAATTCTTGTGATCTTAAGGCTAAGAATTAAAGATATTTTGTCTTATTTATCATTAGAAATAATGGATCAGACATTTGTATATGAAAAGTAATCCTTATATGAAAATTAATATAGTAGCATGTTAAAATTGTTATTGTAGTACATTACAATATTTATATTTCTAATTATAAGTTGTTACTTTATTATTTTTATAAAATATCATAATTGTTGTTATAGAATGTTACATTTATAATGACCATAGTGATATTATAATAATAATCACTAGTATAGTAATGTGTTAGTATATAAAAAGCCTATTTTTATTAGAAATGTATTTTTATGAGTGAGCCTTATTTTCTTCCACTTATTCCACATGTCCATTGCCACGAATATAGAATTTCCCATTCTATTCCTATTTTCATTTTATTAGAAGTGAATGCTGAGAAACTTGTCCCCACAGGGGGTAGATAAAACTGGAAGGAGTTTTGTTATTAGAATGTCATTTATTTTAGCTGCTCCTGAGTTACATGCCAAACATCACAGTGATATTCATCCAGAATCATTTAAATGATCCACAGCCGACAGCTCAAAAAAGTTCTCCTTCAATATAGTTGAGAGTAAAAGAATTAAGAAACAGCTGTCTGGAAAAAGTAATTTCTTTTTCCTTTTCCAAAAAAGTGAAGCAAATCTATTTCTTATAAGACTACTCAGATGGCGGACAACTGTGCCGTTCATGCCTTCACTTAGAACCACCTTTTTAAAGTAAAATACTGGTAATCTCAATATATTTTTGCCAATAAACTATCTTTTATTAGACAATAATTACATCTCAGCATGCTACCTGCACATATTTTCACCAATTACTTGGAAATTTAGATTTTTGGGAGTTCGTTTGACTTATATAGAAGCAGCTAAGTCAAAATCAAAGTGATGTAGAGCTATGTAATTAATCACTCCTATTTTTTGGTAGATTGTAAAGCAAGATGTTAATCAATATGCTATTTCTGATTCCTTAACTTACAATCACTCAAATAATGTGTCATTAGAATGAAAAGTAATTTATAAATCAAGGTATTGAACTTTTGTGGGCAAATAAAATCTGTATTTTTTAAATCAGAAATTATTCATTAAACACTGATAAACACATGTGGGGTTAATTGAAGGGCAGAGGGATAAATGGCTCTGTGAGCCTCACCTTTCTAGGTCTCGGGGCTCTAGCTTTGTGATAGTCACACTAGGGTGCAGCTGCCTTAGCCAGTTCCCTGCTTCAGCTTGCAAGGCTGACTTCCGGCAAGACATCCCTAAGGAGAAGCCACATGGACCTACCCCAATGCAGCCCTGGGTGCTGGAGCAGCCATGTGGAGACATCTGCCAGTGCTGAGATGATTATACATTCACTGACTCGGTTTTCTTCCTGCAGTCAGCATCATTGTGTCTGTTTTGTGAGGTGGAGGAGGACTTTGTGGATTGGTGTTGGACATGTGGGTTAGTGGGTTAATATTGTACTTGTGGGCTTGCACAGCACTGGGTTGGGAGGTTTTCTTGATAAGCAGTTAACCTTTACATAAAACTCTTCCTTATACATGCATTTCTGTGAACTCGTGTCTCTAAAGTACTCAGACTAACACAAACACCATAATAAAAAATTTCCCACACTTTGAACAAACAAACAAAAAAAAACCCCAAACGAAACACCATCAATCCAAAAATGGCCATAGAACTTTAATCTCTAATAGTAGGAACTATAAAATACTAAATATTAAGAAGGTAGAATTAGATAGGCAACCAAACCCACTGCTATCAAGCCAATTCCCACTCATAGCAGTAAGTGTAACTAATGATAGGCTTTAACTACCTTACTGAGTAACTCGCAAGACAATAACTCGGAAATAAATCACAAGTAGTTTACCCACTGTTCTTTGTCATCAAATGTATCTTAAACATTTGCTTGCTCGAAAGTAATAAGAAAGAAAAAATTAGAGCCACTAACTGCTTCTGCTTGCTCATATGTTTCTTCTCCCTGCTAAGGCCCTGCTGGCGGAGCGGTGACTCATTGGGCTGCTAACCACAAGGTCAGCAGTTCGAGACCACCAGCCACTCCACGAGAGAAAGATGAAGGGCTCTGCTCCCACCAAGAGTCACGGTCTCATAACCCCCCAGGGGCGGTTCTTTGGACTCGATGGCAGTGACTTTGGAGTTCTTGAGTGAACTCTCCTTAAAATGAGCATGAAGAATCATTCGTGTTAGATCTTTTTAAAGTAATCATTCTCATGTTTAATATTTCTCCCATGACCTCTTTGCTTTTCTCTCCTGGACTTCTCGTTCATTCATTCTGTGACTATCAGCTGGGACTGAAGATACAAGGTCACCAAAGGAACGTTGCACCCCTTCCACGTCCCCACTCTGCATCCAGGAGGGGCCTTCTTCACAAGCTCCTGGGAGAATGGCGTGAAAAGATCGTGGCATTTCCCATGACCTTTCTGACGTCCCTCAGATCAGAATTCAAAGCATCACACTCTGAACCAAGGTGCCCTTTTCCGGACCCCGTACTTTTCTTGTAACAGAAATGTACTGCAGATGCCAAGCCTGAAAGCGGCTCACGGTTCCCTGGTTAGTCATAAAATAAGGTGGCAGGAGCTGATATTCCAAATCACCAGCTCGAACCTACCAGCCGCTCCAAAGGGAAAGAGGAGGCTTTCTGCTCCCATAAAGATGTACAATCTCCCCTCACAGAGTGGTCACAGGGATGAGAAGAGCCAGTCAGGGTGCAATACAGCACCTATGAAACACACAACTTTCCTCTAGTTCTTTGGTGCTTCCTTCACCCCCACGATCATGACTTCAAGTCTACCTTGCAAATTGGATTAGACCAGATCATGCACACTGCTACAGATAAGAGCCCACAACACAGGGAATCCAGGATAGATAAGCTCCTCAGAACCAACAATGGGAGTAGAGATACCAGGAGGATTAGGGGAGGGTGGGGGAGAGAGGGGGACTCAATCACAAGGATCAATCTAGAACCCCCTCCCAGGGGGACAAATAATGGAAAAGTGGGTGAGGGGTGACAGAGGATAATGTAAGATATGAAAATAATAATCTATAACTTACCAAGGGTTCATGAGGGAGGGTTGGCGAGGGAGGGAGGGGAAAAAATGTGGAGCTGATATCAGGGGCTCAAGTGGGAAGAGAATGCTTTGAAAATGATGACAGCACATGTGCAAATGTGCTTCACACTGGAGGAATGTATAGATTGTGATAAGAGATGTAAGAGCCGCCAATAAAAGTATTTTTTAAAGATTTATCGTCTAAGAAACCTATGAGTGAAATCAACCAGATGGCAGTGGATGGGGGGCGGGGGGTCCATCCTGAGGGTAGTGCATCACATGAGATTCTGGGAGGACACAGAACAGTGCTTGCTAGTGGGAAGCATGGAAGGTGATGGGTGGGGGGGGGAGTTGTGGGCTAAGGGGGTGGCTCTATCACCCTCACTGGAGGCAATGAAAGTTGTGTGGCCGCAGGTCAATTCCAACTCATAGTGAGCCATTGGTCCCATACAGTTTCTGAGGACCCAATGGCACTGCCAGGTAAGCTATGGAGGCCAACTGCAAGGTTCATAGTTCAAACCCACCACCTACTTCCCAGGAGAAAGATGAGGCTCTCTGCTTTGGTAAAGATCTACACAGCCTCAAGAACTCCACGAGGGGCCGCTGTGAGTCAGAATGGACTAAATGGAAGTGGATCATCTTTAGAGATGCAGATGACCGAGAGTCACTGGGTGGGTTTGAACCACCAAACTCTCTGTTTACCAGTCAGGTGCTTAACCTTTGCACTGCCGGGAAGGTAAGGTTATGGAAATCGATTCCCACCTCAGGGGCCTCAAACATTTCAGAGTCCTTCTGCAAACCCCAGGTTGAAGATGTAAGACGCTGCTCAGAACACGCTCGCAGGTCCTGTTGATAGCGTTTCCGCTTGCCCATTTGGGCAACACATACACGAATGCTGGAGAAGAGCAGAGAGGAACACCCCGGCCCTGCACAGGAGAGCAGGCAGGTGCAGAGTGTTCCACAGATTGCATGGCAATTTGGCGATCAGTATGGAAGAGGGCTGCGCAGCATGATTGTTGTTTGTGTCACAAAGCTACACACGTGACAGATCTTGAATGAGCAAACGTGTTATATCTTTGAAACAATTTAAAAGATAAACAGTATTTTCAAAACCGAGAGAAGTCAGTTGATCATGCTAGCAAAGGCCCCCACATCATAGCCCCACTCTTGTACTCAGAGACACTCGGGGGCCCACTTCAAGAATGCTCACTCCAAACTCCTGGTCCTTGACCCAGCAGCCCCCTGATGGCCCAGGGCCTTCCAGACTCAACTTAGATTTGCCTCATCCATCCATCCTTCCTTCCCGCATGAAATGGTACCCCTATAGTACACATATGTGCTTTCATCATAATATTGGTAGTGATTTATTGGGGGGGGGGGTTAAAACACATATTCCCCCTTTGACGTCTCTGTCTGGGCTGGGTGATCCAGGTGGTGAATGCTTTCAGCTCTTAACCATATATTGGAGGTTCAAGTCCCCTCAGAGGCATCTTAAAAGAAAGAGCTGGCAATGGACTTCCAGAAGGTCAACTATTGGCAATCCTAGGGAACCATTCTTACCTGGCACACGTGGGTCACCATGGGTCAGCATTGATTCTCCACCTTTGGGAAATAGTGTTTTATCCCTTTCTGTATCCCAGGCTCCTAAAAAAAGAAGAGGAAGAGCTATAAATGATGGATGAATGAATGAACCCAAAATCCACTTGTTGCTTCTCTACTGATAGGTTTTGTTCAGTTTTATTTTTGTCTCAACCTTGGCCCAGGCCTGACATAAGTTAACCAAAATCTGACCACGGCTTAACCTGAGAGTAAAGCTCTTTCTAACTCTGTCAGGACGTTATTTGCCAGCCAAGATGCTGATGATTCCATCTCATAGTGATTTCCATTCAATACTGTACCTCTTTATGGGAGTAGAAATCCTCATCTTTCTCCTGAAGAGCAGCTAGTGGTTTTGAGCTGCTGGTTTTGTGCTTAGCAGATCAATGCATCTGCCACCAGGGTTCCCCAGCTACTGAGCTCAGTCCTGGAAGCATGTCCGAATCACCTAAGGAAGGTTTGTTTCTAAAATGCTGGTGCTCAGACCTCAGCCTAGAACACTAATTCAGGCTCTAGGAAGAGAGGGCGTGGACATAAGCACTGTGTCAGCTGCCCAGTGATGCTAATGAGCAACCAAGGTGGAGAGCTGTTGTTTTAGCAGAAAGAAGCTTCAGGTTTGCACCACTGTCTGATATGGAGGATCTCAGTGCAATTCCAAATTCACTCCCTTGCCTTCCCTCCAGGTGTCACTCCCAGCCTTTTGCCTCCCTGCTCTAAGCACACCCACCTGAACATCAAGCCCAGCATCAGACTCACCGAACACATCTTATGTCTAAATATTTAAGCTATAAACCAGGCTAAACACTGTGAATTGTAACATGCTCTTCCCTCGTGCTTTGGCAAAGAGAACTTTCACGGCATCCAGGTTGAAAACTGTGGTTTTTTTCTATGACCAAAGTTGGCAGATTACCAAAGACTCTGTGTCTTGATGAGTTGGGAATGTTTAGATGGGTAAAATTAAAAAGAAACACCACCATTCAAAATTTGTTGAACATGCATCTTCTGAAATGTATATTCTCCATCCTTCATTTCAGCAAGGCACTAATTTGTTTTGCTATTATCCCTCCCCACCCCCACCCCCCAACCGTGATGGCGAATTCAGCCATTTCAGTTTAGGGAAGCAAAATGTTGAGTGAGTATGACATTACAATTTAAATTCTCAGGTAAATTATTCAGCAATATTAAGGTTGAAAATATGTCAAGAATCTTACAGACTAATCCCAAACATTGCAATGAGATCTACGGTGGATTGAACTGTGTCCTACCAAAAGTTATGTTGACATCCCAACCCAGGTATGTACGGATATGACCTTGCTTGAAAATAGAGGCTTTCTTTTGTGTTCTTTTTAAACATTTTATTAGGAGCTCATACAACTCTTATCACAATCCATACATATTCTTTTGTGTTCTTATGTGTTAGTCTGGGTTGAGAAACAAATTCAGAGACACTCATGTGTATAAGAGAGAACTTTATATCAAAGGGCAATTGTACATTAAGAAAACATCCCAGCCCAATTTAGTTCAAGCCCATAAGTCCTATATTAGCCCATATTTCCAATACCAATCTATAAATTCCTCTTCAGACTAATGCAACATGTGCAATGACGCTGAGTGCAGGAAGATCACAGACCAGCTGGTGCACAGTCTTGTAGATCTAGTGGGGGTGGAAGCATCTCAGTGCTGGCAGGGGTCTCCATTTGGCTTCTTCAGCTCCAGGGCTCTAGCATAGCTCCATGTGTCTTGTCAACAGGAATGTCTCCCAGGGAGTGGGTGTGTGTCCCGCCTCCAGCAAGCTATTTATCTCCTTAGCACCTCCAAATGAGGTCATCAAGTTGCAACCTGATTGACGGGCTAACCTCCACCCCTTCACTCTTAATAGTCTCAAATTGACAGCAGCTTATGTAACTACCACATATTAGCAGGGTCATAGTGTAGGAGAGTGGGTCCTAAACGTAATCCTTTCTACGTGATGTCTTATAAAAGGAATAGGACCGACACAGGCACACACACACACACACACACACACACACACACACACACGAGAGAGAGAGAGGAGGCACACAAAGAGGGAGACAGATGCGTTCACAAGACTAGAGTCTCATAAGCCTTGGCTTTAGACCTCTTGACTTCTGGCATGTGAGAAAATAAATGCCCATTCTTTAAAGTCGCCGCGTGTGGTGTTTTTGTTGTTGTGGCTACACCAGCAGTAGCTCATTAAGACAAGGTCATATAAGACATATCGGTGCTATCGCTAGAAACGTGGCTCGTTGTTCATGTTGCTATCACTTACGTAGCAGCTTCTTGCCTTCTCTTCAAACAGCATCTACATTTATACAGCAGTTCGTACGGTCTTGCAACTTTCTCCAGACTGGGTTATTATTAAAAAGAAAACAAAAAATAGCAATCTGCTGGTTTATTTGTTCAAATTCCTCTGCAATCAGGACGGTATTCTAGCATGACCAAAAAACAGTCTCCATAGAAACCAGTTTCTATATGTTATGCAAATGCTGTTTCATCATGCTAATTGTCTTGTATTTTATTGGAATCTTGCTTTTGCTGAATATTTAACATGCCGTGTTTTTCTATTTAGGATAATGATTTTCCATAAAATTTTCTGTGTATATTTTTAAATAGCTTTACATGTGGAATAACCAAACTTAAAACTGTTTAGTTTGATTTGTTTGTATTTGTGTCCTTTTGGGGGGGGGGTAAACTTTTGCTAAAATTATAACAAGCAACAGTTCATAGCAAATAACTGTGGACAATGAAAACTTAAAATTTATTTCTGCCAAAGACCAACATTTCTTCTTTACTTGCGGGTCTCTTGTTGCTTAGTTAACGATCCTGGTACATTTCATATCTTGTCTAGCTAAACTCTAATTGCTTCTACAGTGTTTCGTTAAAATTCTTACTGTATCCAGGAGCATTAGTAATGTGAGACTTGCTATGTTCCATCTTGGGGCAGATGCAGAAAACAATGGACATGATCTTTGGATTGTCCCCAAAGAATGCCATCCCTGTGAGTACGTATTGCTGAAACCACATATTTTGTTAAAATTCAAAACCTACAATTCAAGGGATGTGCCTGTACTTTGCAAATTCTGGATGACATACTTTGTTCTGTTAACAACAGCCTTAGCATCATTACCAGAGGCGTCACCTCAAAAGTCCTTTAAATCAGTGACTAAAGTTGTGTCTTCAGCTAACACAAGACATGCAATTAAAAAGAAAAGGTGTAAAGGTGTAAAGCCAATTAAATACTCATTAATTTCAAGTTCTTTGTGTTCCTCTTTTGGGAATTCAAAAATGAGGACACTAAAAAAGGAATCATTTGATAAGAGTTGTATGAGCCCCCAATAACATGATTTAAAAATAAATAAATACAAATAAATTGAACAATAAAAAGGACTCGTTCGACATGACTTTTCACGTTGATATAATCTAATTGAACTGAACAATATTTGCTTAAGTTATTTTTCATTATCTATTAATTTAATAATCTCATTCCAAAATCTCCATCCTCAATCATGATCATTTGTCTCGATTTTTTTCTCTCACCTATTTTAGAGAAGTCCTGATAGCATAGTGGTTACTCATAGGGCTGCTCACCGAAAGGTCAACAGTTCAAAACCACCAATCATTCTGAGGGAGAAAGATGGAGCTTTTTACTCCCATAAAGAGCGACAGTCCTGGAAGCTCACCGGGGCAGTTCTAGCCTGTCCTATGGGACCTGTCTTATGGGGTCACTCATAAGTTGGCAGCAACTGGATGGCAGTGAGTTTCTTTTATTTGATAGGAGCCTTGATGTCCTTGAGGGTTATCCATTGAGTTTCTAACCACAAGGTCAGCAGTTTGAACCCACCAACTGCTCCAAGGGAGAAAGATGAGGCTTCCTGCCCCTACAGAGATTTACAGCCTCAGAAACCCACAGGGGCAGCTTGACCCTGCCCTCAAGTGCTGCTAGGAGTTGCAGTCGACTCATTGTCAGGGAGTTTGGCTTCATTTATATATTCCATGAGGCCGGCAGCAAATTTCAAGTCATTGCTACCAAAGGCAGGCGTGTTGGCATTGTTTTCTGTCAAGACTGTGCTCTCAGGGCCCTAACAGCATCATTTTACTTTTCACTGAGTAATAGACGCATGATGAGCTTCTTTTAAGAACCTCGGTCCAATGTTCAATATCGCTATACTGGTGTTCATTGAAGAGTATTTGCTGACTGCTGCTTCAACCTTTTACCTCCCCCCCCTCCACCACCTCCCCTACCCCCACACCACCCCCCGAGCCCATTGCTAGCAGTGGCTTTTTAATTCTTTCTGAGGGTGCAGATGGCATTTCTTCGTGTGGTGTCAAACACCTGCCTTATCCAAGCTGCCCCAGGAGATGCGTGGTACTGAGTACGGAATTGACACATGCTGCTTTTTGGGCTTGCCCCATGAAACCCCGTTGCTGACATGTCTCTACAAGCGAAACGCTTCTCGTATGCAGTGAACTATTCCGTTTCCTGAGGTCCCAAGAAACCACCGTCCCTCATTTGGTTGGCTTGATGTTTGTAGGAGCAAGATTTACATGTGAGGAGAATGTGATGGGCCCCTTCCAGAATCATCTTCCCACAAACATAGTAAAGGCCCCACAGTCTCGGCTGCAAGCTCTCCTCTCTGGCAAAATGCATGGTTTCTTCCTCACCCACCAGGCAGCCAAACTGGCGTCTGTGGCTTCTGTCTTGTGAATTCCATATGAATAATTTCCGTTTGCTTTCTCATTGTTATGATCAATAATTAAAACTTACTAAGTCAATAACTTGTAAGGTCCTCAGTATAAATTTGTTTTGTGAAGCAGTCCAACAAATGCCTATACGTTTCCATTATTTCCATTTTCAAGTATTTCAAGAGCTCACCCTTTCAAAGATGTTCTGTTTCTATTAAACTCCCGAGTTTAATTTTTATCACAGGTTTGATTTGACTTAATATTCTAGTCTCAGGGTTAAAATGATTAGAATTCAATTTTAATGTATTCTGAATGTGCTCAGCATGAGTATAGGTTCTCAAAAAGACACAAAATAGATGTAGAAAATGAAAGAGTAAATTGATTTTCAGTTAAAACTTTAATTTATTGTAGTAATGTTTTACTATTAAAACAGCTATTTACAATAAAAGGCAAATATGAAGCCGGGAGTAAAAATACTCATTTTCAATGATGATGACATTTTAATTTACTGTTTTGAAAACTGAATTTGATTATAGTTAATATTTTTATTAAAATAAAGCATTTACTATTCTACCATCCAAAGTCTATCTGGCTGCCAGTATAAAGAATGTGTATTATTACAAATTGAAGTGGAATGTGAGTCACTTACGATCGCCCAGGTTCCTCATACACCAGATGCAATTACGGCAATGCCCTGCAAATTCCCAAGCACTTAATGCACCCAAAATTAGAGATTGAAGGAAAACAATGAGAAGGGACTCTTGGCCCTTCTGGAAACTGGTGTCGGGATAGTTGGCAGACACCTGTAGCACTTACGCTGACTGAGATGAAGGTTTCCTTCCCCCTGCCGCCAGTGCTCTTTACCTTGATGATGGCCCCCACTTCAAAGACGCAGTCTCTCATATCAGTGGCAACGTAGCCCGCACACTTTCCATATGTCCCATCAGGGCGCAGCCACCATCCCACTCAATGACATCGCACAGGGAGAGGGAGAAGCATTTGCCCTGGTGGTGTTGTGCTGTCATGCTGGGCTGCTAGCCACAAAGTCGGCAGTTCAAAACCACCAGATGCTCCGTGGGGGGAAGATGAGGCTGTCTACTCTCATAAAGAGTTACAGTCTGGAAACCCACCGGGGCAGATCTCTCTGCCCAGTCGGGGCTGCCCGGATGGTGGTGAGAGGGTGGGCATATTGTTCGCTTGAGGGCAAACACTTGGGGCTGAAGACCACACTGAGCTCATGGTGATCACACACGGCGGAACAGCATGCTGCCTGCCGTCCCCAGGAGGAGCTGCATACTAGCTTCCTGTGATGCAGGAGGCTTTCACTGGCTGGGTCTTTTCGTAAATGGATCGCCAGGCCTTTCTTCCTTGTTTTGGCAGCTCTGCTGAAACCTGTTCAGGATATGACGACGCTCGATCTTTCCACTCCCAGAAGGGTGGGAATCGGGGAGGACTGTGTGCCCATGAGGTGCTATAGCTCCGAATGCAGCCAAGGTCTCCAACATGGTGAAAGATATGCTAACAAAACTTTAAAAGTAGAAGGGGAAAGGTAAAGACCCATCTTGACTATGCTAGTTTGCCAGCCCTGGTTCTCTCTCCTACCAGGTTTTCCTTCATTTGTTCAGGGACTGAGATGAGCTTTTGTCCCTTGTCTCCTTCTTTCTCCCTCCCTCAGTTTCCCCCACTGAGTTCTAGAGAAGACCCCTCCTAAAGACAGTTTCACTCACGGCCATTGAGTTAACGCCAACTCATTAGTGACCCTATCGGACACTTTGTATAATGAACTTTTCATGGGAGTAGAAAGCCGTCTTTCTCCCTGGGAGAGGACTGGTGGATTTGAACTGCTGGCCTTGGGATTAGCAGCCTAATGTGTAACCACTCCGCCACCAGGACTCCTCCAAACAACACTCACTGCCCTCGAGTGGATTCCAATTCACAGCGATCCCACAGGAGGAAGTAGAAGTGGCCCCGGAGTAGAAAGCTTCATCTCTCTCCTGCGGTGCAGGCTGGTGGTTTCAAACTGCTGACCTTGCAGCCCAATCCGCAACCACTACACCCCGAGAGCTCTTCCAAATGATAGAAGTAGTTGGTGAACGTTTGTGTTGTTTCTTTGAAAAAGAATATTTCTATGAATTGTTGATGTTTTAAAAAAAAGGATGTAAGAGAACCGCTTCCTAACGTTAGCTACTGAGCCGTACTTGTATGCTGGTGCTTTGTTTTCTCAGTTGTCATGTTCAAAGTGGGAACCGTGTCCCTCTTCATGCATTCACCTTGCTGTTGCTGCGAGGAGCCTTCAGTCGGCCACAGCTCCTGTCAACCACACACCCAAGGAAACAAAATGCTGGGTCTGGTGCGGTCTCTGGGTGGACCGTGGTGCTGTCCCTGAGGGCGGACTGCATGGCAGGCGACGTTCCAAATTCACCTCTCACCGAATTCGCTGTGGTCAGTTTTATTTTACACATTGCACAACTTTTGTCACAACTTTTTTTCTTTTGAGCAAGTGACACACTTTGTGCCTGTTAAGTGTCCTGTTTTTTTTCCAAGTGTATCTAGCTTGAGTTTTGTCTTCTAAATAGCCACGTTTTCACCATACTATAATTAATTCAGATATGCTTCCTCCGTCTTTTCTGAGTCTCTTTCATAAAGAAACTTTCACCGAAAAAATATCAAATAAGACTGTTACAGTGCCTAAAACCACTGACGCGGAATCAGCATGAAATTCGTGTGGGAGCGGACTGCAGGCATGGGGCCACAGCTTCCCATATGTGAACCAGGAGACTCATTTTCATCTCGGCGCAGTCTCTCCAGGGCTGCCTGCTCTTCTTTAGTGATTCTCACCTCCTCGCGGGAAGAGCCAGAGGCCAAAGACACCGTGGAACGGAGAGGAGGAAAATGAAGTGTAGCAAAATGAAGCTGTCCCAGATCTAGGCTCGAGAGCCAGCGGTGCTGAAGGGACCCGCACACTGGCCTGGGGGAAGGCCAGGGAGGGAAGGTTTCTACCCTGCCCCTCGTCATAGCCGTAAACATCTCTCACGCAGTGCACGCCCCCACCTTACACAGATTCACCACACATGTATTAAATGCACCTCTCACACTTGTACCCCACAGTGAGACCCCACCCATGCCTCCCAGCACACACATGTCCCACATGGCACACATGTGTCCCACTCCATCTACTGCACATGCCCCCTGTCCATACACACACAGATAGATGTCTCACACAGACACGCACGCATACATATAGGGCACATGTACACACACTACCCACTACATGCTTGCAACACATATATGCTACCCACATACAGCACACATGGATGCTAGACACACACTACATGCTTATAACACATGTGTACCATCTGGTACAACACTCACACATAAACCTCATACAGCATGCTAGAACACACACAGATAGCTCACTGAGACCCCACAAAGTACACATGCACACAGATACCACATGCATACTATAAACACACATACATAGTATACAGTATACACATACTATATCATACATACTATACACGCATGTTACACGTGTACACAACATACCACATACTACATGCCTACAACACACATGTATGCCATACATACCACACCCACAGCACATGCATACAACACATACATGCACTACCCAAACCACCTACTCATGTGTACACACAGGTGCACAGCCCATATGGCCCACACACAGAGTTGGCCCTGACTACTGCTGACCGGATTGGGAACTGCTGAGGGGCGGGGTGAAGTGGAAGGTGGCCTGTGAGTAAGAAAACAGAAACAGCGCTGCTGTCCGTCCCTGGGGACCTCACAAGATGTCTTCTTAGGCTGCAACTGTTTTCTTGTGGGGTGGGGCGTGTGGAGGAGCAGCTGGGGCATGCACCTGAGACCCTGGGAGTTCCCAGGAAGGGCAGGGACCAAAGGGCAGGACGGAGGCGGGCCCAGCAGCCAGTGGGAGCCAGTGCGCAGGCCGGAATCTGGGTAAGGGTCAGCCAGGGTCCGCTCTAAGCCGGGGTGTCCTTTGCCAAAACTCAGAGAACCATGTGGTCAGCTCTGGTCTCAAGTGGTCATGCCAAGGGGACAGTGTGGGTGGGTGAGGGCTGAAGCCCATGCCCAGCTCACAGGGTCACACGACAGCCTCCTCTGCAGCCACAAACAACCATGTCAGCGTGAGCTTCTAGCACTTGGGCTCTCGAGCCATCAGAAACCCTTTATCCTTCAATTTCAATGTTAAATCTCATCTGAGCCTTTTATAGAAAGTCAAGAAGTCTCGCCACATGCCTCAGAGACGAGCAGCGTCTCCCTCTTCCCGGCTCTTCTGTTTGAAATGACATCCTAAACCCCAGTGGTTTGGCTGCCCAGGAGAAAGCTGGACCACACGCAACATGTGTAAGCAGTTAATTTTCCAAATCGGAGATGGCCACCACAGATGCAGGCCTTTCAAAAATAAACACCAGAAAAATATGACTTGTGCGAAATGAAAGCCTCCTCTCCAGGGGGAGGGGAGAGAGGGAGGTAGTGCTGCGACAGGGTTTGGTGTTCTCTGCTCCAGGCTGCCTCCTGGCCCACAGCCTCTTGAAAGCAAGCGAATGGGGCTGTGGACATTCGACCCACAGAGGGGCTTCCAGGGGTCCCCCAGCTGCTCACACAGGCAGAGACAGTGAGGCCCGCCTCAGGAAAGGCGCTGGTATCCATTAGAGAGCTTATGCTCTATTATAAACCCATTTCTAATGGAGTATTTTCACCTTTTTCATTTGAGGAAGACAAAAGTCCTCTGATGTTGAACTAGGAACATTAGGACCCACTTGGGGCCCATTGGTCCCTGGGCGGTCCAAACTGAGAAAGGGCTCAAGGGCTAGCCAGAGGCCGGAATTCCTAATCCTCCCACACGTGCCTCAGAAGAAAGGCCAGGCAATCTACTTCCCCGCCAAAGCATGAATGGAGACCCCTCTGGAGAACAGTTCCCTTCTGACACACCTGCAGCCACCTAGCATCCTAGTGGACCCAAGGGCATCTGCTCTGGCTGGTCTGTGCCTCACCGGAGGTGACCAACGCGTTCCTCCTGGCCCTCTGACAGGTGGTTCTGCTCCCACCCCGCCAGGTGCCCTGCAGCTGGCCAGCAAGCCATAAGGAGCCAGATGTGGGAGAATGTGACAAAAATCCAAGACATGGAATGCCCCTCGGTGCTGTCCCCTACCTACTTCTGAGAGACGACCTTGTGGCCACGGTCAAGGACCTCAGGCTCAGTGAGGGCAGTGAGCCAATACAGTGTGACCAGCTCAGGTGATGAGGAATTAGGATGTGCAGGCTGGAGACCTGCCTGCACCCACACCCTGCCCCAGCCAGCCATCTCTGCCCCACCCCCACCCCCCAGTTCAAGTGTGATGTCTGCGACAGAGCAGAGACTGCCCACGGTTGAGACTGGCACGGAAGTCGGTGGACAGCAGTGGTTCAGTGTTGGAGTCGAATGGAAGGACATGGAGGGGCAAATGGTGGCCATAAACCGAGGACTCCAGTCTAGAGAGACTCCAGACAGACTCATGCCTGGTGCTTTGGAATTACTGGGGACTGGTGGTCCTTGACACAGAGGCTTCGAAAGACCAAAGCTAATTTCTGCTAGAAAGAGGAATGAATTGAAACGTGGAAGGGAAGAGATCAAAGAAAGGATAAATAAATAAAAGAAGAAGTGTGGGCGGGCAGGCCTAGTACAAGCCCAGAGGAGGCTGGCGCCCTTGGGGAAGGTTTGGGTGAGTGCAGAGTGCAGGGACATCTAGGTGTGCGGGCCACCAGGTGGCGCCGCTGCCCTGTCAAAAGCCCCAGGGCAGCAAGGCTAGAGAAGATGTTTGGGAGCAAGGTGTGCAGGACCTGGGCCTCAGCCTGCCCTCCTTCCCCACCCACCAATCCGCCCCTCCCCAACTCCCAGGTTCTTCCTTAGGACTCAGGGACGCTTCCCTGTTGGATCTCGGGGGAGGAGGTGTCCGAATGCTCTGGAAGGCTTTCTCTCCCCTCCAAGCTATTTCCTGGGAAGAGCAAGGTTAGCCCAAGTAACCTCGGGAAGAGGAAAAGATGGCGTATGAGAGATCGCAAGGCCCCCTGGACCTGCACATCTGGGAGGAGGCAGGTGACAGTGTTCGATTGGTTGCTTCTTTCCCAGCCCACCCAGAAGGCCACTGCTCAGCCTGGCGCTCCTCAGTTGGCAGATTCAGAAGGAGGGGAACTGGCAAGCCTGTTTCCTGTGTTCATCTGCAGTGAGCCTGAGCTTGAAGGGCACTGCGAACTGAACCTGGGAGCACTGGGCCACCCCCAGGCCGCCTACTCCCCTGTCTGAGTCCCCACAGCACCTGTTGTCTAGAATCACGACTCACAACCTCGGGGCAGACACCCTGACAAATTCTATACGTTCCTTGGCTTCTCTGTTTTCAGTTCTGCTCCTCAGACACCCAACACTCGCATCACTACGAGCTTCCCCCTGTGACCTTTTCCAAGACCGGGGTTTAGTTTGGTTCCATCTGTCCTGCTGAGAAGAGTTTGGGCCATCCACACTTTGCAAGTCCAAGACCCGTCGCAGAATGGTTCCTCTCCAGCGTTGGGCACTCTCACTACTCATGTCAAGGGGCATCAAGAGGCAGCATGTGGTGCTCTAGAGACAGGCTTCTCTTGGAAACCAGGTTCAAGTCCCAGCCAGTACACCCCGGCCACGCCACCATCCATGAGCGGAGGCTGGCCTGCTGCTAAGATTCTGAAGAGGCTTCCCTGGGGCGTCTTACTTCTAGACCACGGCGAACTCGGAAGAACGTCGCTGATCAGAGCGGTCCCATCTCACTGTGCACGGCGTCCCCGTGAGCTGGAGGCTGCCTCAACAGCAGAGCGGGACCCAAGGAAGCCGAGGCGCGGCTCATGGCTCCAGCCTCAGAGCCCAGCCCTGGACGTACTGAGTCAAGCTCAGACATGCTCTTGGCAGGTCACAGCCGAGAGGAGCCACCAGGAGGGGCAGGTCCCAAAAAAGGCTACAGATGGCTGTGAGAGCCCAAAATCCATTGGCAGAGTCCCCACAGGGCTGAAGCCTCCAGCGAATGCCCTCTGTCCGCAGACCAGGGATGGGAATAGGCTTATCAGACCAAGTGCACTGGAAAGTGGGTTCATGCAGACGTTAGGTTAAAATTTAACACCTTATCATTTGTCCTCCCTTTTTACCCTTTTATACTTCTTCTAGTCTAATATGTTCTTTCTTTTCGATTGAGGTTTTTCTGTTGTCGGGTTTTTAATTCTGTTTCCATGTGTGTGTTCATAGTGTCTTATGATTATGTCAGGGGAGGTTGGGGGAGCATGAGAAGTTAATTATGAGTACTAGAAAGAAAAGAATGTTCTAAGTTTGACTGGGGTGAATTCCTTCTAATATGATTCAACCATTGAATTGTACATTGTTGAATTAGACGTCAATAAAACTGATATCCATCTCCAGCAGGTCCCGTCTCAGCAGGTTGGAGAAGGTATCCCAGAAGGCTCAGGGAGCATACAAGAGGAGGGCGGGTCCGGAATACAAGACAAGACCCTGGCTAGGTTGTAGACTCAGGAATCGCTGCCGACACCATGGGAAGGGGGTAGGCGAAGGGGGGTGGGAATGAATAGGCAATTCTGAGACTTGGGGGCTGCCTAGGCAGCCCAGCACCTCAGACACACCCAATCCTCGTTTGAATTCGAGCAAAGGAGATTTGAGAACAGAAGAAAAGTCACCCAGGAGCCCAAGAGTCGTTCCTGAGCCTCCGCATCCCACATCTGAGGAACACGACTTAATATTAGCTCTGAGCCGTAGTAGCACCGTCGCCTCTGAGGTTTAACCGAGGCACGGTTGTGACTGATTGAAAACAGGAGCCTCAATCCCAGCCCCCTCCTCCCCGCAGTGGCGGGCTGAGACTCCACATCCATTTCCTGCCTCGGTCAGAATTGGCTCAGGAGTGGGACATGCCTGCCCGTGGCTCCAGCTGGAGACGGCTGAGGCAGATGGAGGCTGAGAGGGCTGAGATGGAGGGGGACATAATGTGGAGTGGACAGCACATGCCCCCCCCACACACACACCCCTATTCCAGCTTCCCTAGAGCCCCAAGCAGCCCACATTCCAAGGGAGGGCTTGGAAGGCTACTGGTGCCAGTCTATCTTGTGCCTGTGACAGTGAAAAAGCTGTGCGTCTATATGGGTTACACCTGCGTGGGGCATCGTCCTGGGCCTCAGCCACTCCCCACAGGTAGAGGAGGCGTCACTTAGAAGTCATTCTGGCTGGATTCAGAAGATGGTCAGCTCTGCAGAGCCGGCTGGAACCCTAAGATACAGATATCGCCGCATATGTCAGGCGGTGGGGTTCAGAAAGGTGAAGCAGACTCACAGATCTAGTCGGGAACCTATAACTGCTCCTGATCAAGTGCTTTTCCCGATTCCAGTGAGTGTGTGTGTGTGTGTGTGTGTGTGTGTGTGTTGGTGGGGTTGGTGTTGGGTGTATGAGTGTGTGTGTGTGTGTGTGTGTTGAGTGTGGGTTGGTGTTGGGTGTCTGAGTGTGCATGTATGTGTTGGTGGGTTGGTGTTGGGTGTATGAGTGTGTGTGTGTGTGTGTGTGTGTTGAGTGTGGGTTGGTGTTGGGTGTCTGAGTGTGCATGTATGTGTTGGGTTGGTGTTGGGTGTATGAGTGTGTGTGTGAGTGTGTGTGTGTGTGTGTGTGTGTGCTGGGGGGGGGTGTTGGGTGTCTGCATTGGCTCCAACTTGCAGAGATCGTGTGCATAACCTTCTGCAACGTCGCCTGGTTCTGCCTGGTTCTCACAAGGGTTCTTCTTTGGAGCCCAGATTGCAACCACAGTGTAATCTGTCTCTTGCTCTTCCTCACTTCCCCTCTACGTTTTCTTCCAACCGTGCTTCTCCCAAGATGGAGCTGTCTGTCCTTGGGGCCCTCCGAGGTCCTTTCAATACTCTTCAGGAGCATTGATTTGTCTTTTCCTGATTCAGTGTCCAACTTTTACATGCACGTATTGAGATGACTGACAGTACAATGGTTTGGGTCAGGCTTGCCATAGTCCTCAAAGTAACATCCTTGCTTTTCAACACTTTAGAGAAGTCCTGTGCAGCAGGTTTACCCACGGCAGTGTCCTTTAATCTCTCGACTGCTGCTCCCGTGAGCATTGATTGTGGATCCGGGGAAGACAAAGTCCTTAATAACTTCCATCTTTGCTCTGTTGATCATGATGTTACCTTGTGCTGGGGAGGACTTAGATGATCTTTGAATTGCGTCGTGATCCATACCGAAGGTTGAAGTTGATCTTCATCAGCAAATGTTTTGAGTTCTCGTCACTTGCTTGCAGCAAGCAAGATGGTGTCACCTGCTGATTAAAAATAGTTAATAAGCCTTCCTCCAATCCTGATGCCACATTCTTCCGCATCTAATCCAGCTTCTCTGATGATTTGCTCAGCATGCATATCGAATAAATACAGTGAGTAGATACAACCCTGACACACACCTTTCCTGATTGCAAGCAATGCAGTAATCCCTGTCTGTGCACACAGCTGTCTCTTCATCTATGTACAGGTTTTACATGCGCACAGTGAAATGCTCTGGAATTTCCTCCCCCGCCCTTTTTTCCCTCAAGATTACCCATAGTTTGCTATGATCCGCACAGCCGAGTGCCCTTGCACAATGAACTACAAGCTTCCTTCTGCTAGTCTCTACGTTCAGCTAAGACCCATCTGTTACCTGCAAGGATATGCATTGCTCCTCATCCTCATCTGAATCCAGCCTGAACCTCTGGCAACCTTGTCAAGGTACCGTTGCAACCATTGTTGGAAGACCTTCAGCAACAGGTGATTTGCATGTGATAGCAGTATTATTGTTTTATAATTTCCACATTCTGTGGGGTCGCCCTTCTTTGGACTGGGTATAAAGATGGATCTCGTCTAGTCAGCTGGCCAAGTAGCTGTCTCCCAAATTTCTTGGCATCGACAAGGAGATGCCTTCCGTGCTTCATCAGCATGTTGAAACATTTCGATCGCTATTCCAGAAATTCCTGGAACCTTGTTTTTGGCGAATGCTTTCAGTGAAGCAGCAACTTCTTCCGGCTCCTCTCATTTTGTTCCCATGCGACCCCCTGGAACGGTGGAATATCGAGTAGCGCCTGCGTGCGTGCTTTCCATCTTCCTTTGATGCTTCATGCATCAGTCGCTATTTTTCCCGCAGAAGCTTTCAATATTGCAACTCAAGGCTTGAATTTTTTTCCTTGAGTTCTTTCCATTCAAGATAAGCTGAGAATTTCCTTCCTTTTTTGGGTTCCTAACTCTAGATCTTTGCATATTTCATTATATTTTACTTTGCCTTCTCGAGCTGCCCTCCGGGTGTTTCTATTCAGCTATTTGAATTCCATTCAATTCTGTTTGGCTCATTTTCCCCATTTGTTTGAGCTGTCCTAGAATTAAGAGCAAGCTTCAGAGTCTTTTTGTGACCTTCACTTTGACCTCTAACTTCTCTCCTGATTCTTTAATGACCTTCTGCTTCTTCGTGTATGATGTGCTTGATGTCATCCCACAGCACCCCGGGGTTTCCGTCATGTCATAGGATTTCACTCATCAACTCTGTTCCTGAGAGGCTCTCAGCATTTGGGTGGGATGAACTCCAGCTCATATTTTGCTTTGTGCGGGCTAGTTTTCACTTTCTTCAATATCAACATGACCTGACAGGTGAGCCATGGATGCTCTGTCCTACAGTCAGCCCGGGCCCGGTTTACGCTGCTGAGCTAGCGTTCCTTCATTGTCTCTGCCCACGCATGTAGTCAATTTGGTTTCTGTGGATTCCACCTTGAGCAGTCCGTGTGTATGCTTGCTTTCTGTGTTGTTGGGGGGGGAAAGGTATTTGTAATGAAGACTTAAAAAATACTTTCATGTCATCTCCAGCTTCATTTCCATCACCGAGACCATATTTTCCAACGACTATTTCTTCTCCTCGTGGGGACAAGTGTAACTGGTCCTATGGGGTCGCCATGCATCGCCCTAGGCTTCTTGGCAGTGAATGTGGCTTTTTTGGCTTGGTTCCTTCCTCTGTGCTTCCAGCTTTTGCATTCCAATCACCAGTAATTATCAATGCATCTTAATTGCACGTTGTATCCACGTCAGACTGAGGACATGTGCAGACGATTTCAGTTTCTGCATTACTAGCTTTCATGGTTGGTGCACAAATATAAATAAAGGTGTATCTATTGGATTTCCTTCCAGGTGGGTAGGTATAGATAGTCCCATCACAAACAGACAGGTCTGGAAACAGTCTTTGGATGATGAATGGAATGCTATTCCTCTTGGTTGTGTCATCCCTGGCAGGGGTTTAAATGGACAGAAAAGGGGGGTTTTCTAATTTACTTATTCTAAGGCTGCAAATGCTTGTCCAATGGCAAGTTTACATTTTTTTAAAGATTTAAATGGAAAAAATACCATATATAGTCAGTGCGGCCATATGAAAAAAGATACCGCCCCGGCTCCCCTTCTCCCTTAGTGTAGTCCCCAGGGCCTGGCGGAAAGCCCTCGCATGCCCGCTTGGCCCGCCATTCTTCCCTGCGTGAAGAGGCCCTGCCTGGCTCAGAGGGATGTGTGAGGTTTCCGGGTAGCATCTCCCCAATCCTAAAAGTTGCTTCTCAAGCTTGCAGTCAACCATGAAGACATGGCAAAGGCTCCCAGTGGCAAGTGTAGGCACCCCAAAGTCCACCTTGTGTTCAGGCCATGTGTTCACTGAAGGCCCCTCAGACACTTTCAGCTCCGCATACGACTTGCTTCTCACAGTTCTAACCAGCTCGCTTTCCTGTGTTTTCTGTTCTGTTTTTCTTTTGCTCTGTTTTTGTTATTTCTTTTCGGCCTACTAAATCCAAGAAGCCACCCTCAACTTAGAAGACCGGTGCTGAGCTGTGCATGATGAGCCTCTGGTGAAATGCACACATGGGGGGCGGCGGTCAGAAACGCAGGCCAGGACACAATGCACTGAGAGGCGCAGGAGGCGCTTTGTGCCATGCGCGTTCAGTGAGCCTGACGCCGTCACTGTGTCCCACCCAACAACTCAACGTGGGGGCTGGGGGCCCCCCTTCCTTCTCTGGCTCTAAGAATAAAGACCCTACCTCACCCAGCTCACACGAAAGTTCCCCTACCCAGTTAGTGACGTCCAGAGTCAAGGATAGGCTTTCACCTCCTCAGGTACCAGCCCCCTGTGTGCAGAGACACTGCAGGCCTTCGGAGGCTGTGGGTAACGCCCCCCTCCCCCACCCCTTGTCTAACAGATAGGAAGATGATGGAGGCCAGCATAATAAGGGTTCTTGAGAGAATCGTTTGAGCAAGGTATTGGAGGAATGTCTCAAACACTTAAGAACAAACGTTTCCAAGCTCCCAGAAGCAGTTGGGAAGCCTCTATTTATCTACAAATAGCCGACATGCTCCCGATAATCTCTCTCCCCATTTATTAGAGGCAGCCCTGAGAGCCCCTGGAGGCCACTGCTGAATGATGGGGTGAATGGGTGAATGGATGGTAAATAAATAAAAGTTCATGACAGAGCCGGAGTGATCGGACTATCACAAATCGCCTTTCTTTAAACGCGGCCTAGTGCAGACTGGACCGATGCCTGCTTTTCCCCCTGTGCAACCGCGGAAGCACCGACTGAATTCCTATTTTCAGGTTTTAGATCTTTGATGCTGCTTTTATTCTAGGATGACATCCAACATGCAGATAAAACATCAAGCCTCCATCCATTTAGGGGTTTCTGAATACCCAAGTGGTTGGCCCCAAATGGATATAAGTTTCATGGATGCAACAGATAATTGGGGTCTGGCTCCCTGAAAAGACCCCAAACTGCATATGTCTGGCTGTTCAGGCCACTGCACAGAATCACACACCTGGAATGTACACCCTGCTCACCCCAGTGCTCTCTACTTCATTCCCACGCTGCCTCTCCAGAGGAACCTTGGCATTCAACATGAAGAGACAGAAGCGCAGCGAGGTCGGGGCTCTCGTTGGAGACACGCGGCTGATGCACAGTCCCGTGTGTTGGGAAGGGCTGTGATGGCAGGCAGAAGATAGACTGGCTCCTCCCCGTGGCCTGGCCACTCTCTGGTTGTAACCCTTCAGGGAAACGACAAGCTCTTCTGGGCCTCAGTTTCCTCATCTGCCTAATGGGTTCACAATGCCTCATTGTGTAGGAATCAGAGGACATAGTGGAGGTGGGTCCCACACACATTAGCAAATATTTGTTACACTGGGGGGGAACCATCCCAAAACCCTCCAAAGCCCCACAATGACGTTCCTTCCTCTAAGTTGTCTACACCAGCAATCACTGACAGCGAGCATCCAAAAAGGAGCCGGTGGCCTCACTACCCACCTGACTTCCTGGGGCCTCTGGGGACCCAGACTTGGCCAAGGAGGAGAGGACAGGAGAAGGCAGGTGCAAGGTCTGTCAGGTTACTGTTGCCATCTGCAGTCAAGGTCTGTCCATAGAAAGCATTAGAGGACTTTGTGAGGTACATCCTCCTCATTGTGATCAGTTCCCCCTTTCTCCCCTCACCTTCCCCACTACCCTCATGGTATCACTACTCCGGGATTCCCTCTGGGGAGAGCTCTTATCTGCACCAGTGTCCATGCTCTGGTCTAGCCAGAGTCATAAGATAGAACTGGGGTCATGATAGTGGGGAGTCGCAGGAAGCATTGAAGAACGAGAGGCATGTTGTGTGTTTTGTTGGTGTTACAATGCACCCTGGCTGACTCTTTCCTTCCCTGTGACCTTTCTGTGAGGGAGGTCCAATTGTCTACAGATGGGCTTTGAGTCTTCACTTTGACCTCTCTAGATCACATCGATATAATTCTTTGGGGTCTTCTGAAGTCTGACACCTGATCCCATTGATACCTCATGATCACACAGGCTGGTTTGCTTCTTCCGTGTGGGCTTTTTGCTTCCCTGTTAGATGGCCATTTGTTTAACTTCAAACCTTTAAAACCCCAGATGCTGTATCTTCTAATAGCCGGACACCATCAGTTCTCTTCACCACATTTGTTTATGCACCCATTTTGACTTCAGCTACCCTGTCGAGGAGGTGAGCATCACAGAATGCCAGGTTATTAGACCAAAGTGTTCTTGCATTGAGGAAGGACTTGAGTAGAGACCCAATGTCCATCTGCTACCTTTGTAATTAACATATAAACATATGTACATAGATCTAGATCCCTATCATTATATATTAATATTTTACATATATGCATGCCTATATTTATACCTTTACAAATGTCTTTTGCCTCCTAATTCCTTCCTCTATTTCCTGTTCCATTATCATGTTTGTCATTCATTTGGCAATCAATAATTCCTCTCGGTTACATTGTACTTGATCAAACGCCACCAGGTGTTCTGCACCCTCTGTGCCATTCATTTTAGGTCTCTTCTTGTCCTCTTGTCCTTGGGTTTGTTGGCTCTCCACCATCACTCCATTCCCTTTCACCCGCCTACCCCTCTCCCCTGTCCCCCTAGAACCATCTGTCCCATTGTTTTCTCCTCAGGATTGTTTATCTGGTCTATCTTATATAGATAGACATGAAAAAAGGAAAGGAAAAAAAGGGTGGGTTGGGGGGGCTATAAATAGTTCCTGATCTGCCTGCTGGCCTGCCCAGCCCACACAGGAGCAAACTAAAAGGGAGAGGGAGAGAAAGAACTGCATACTGACCCACCAAACCCCAAGGATGACACTCCTCCTCTGAGCAGCCAAGGTACAGAGAGGACCATAGGGTTTCCCAACCACAAGACACGATGTCCCCTCACTGACTCACAGCACTGCAGGGGACAGCACTGGAGACACAGTGTGGTAATTGTACCCAGTCTGACCCTCCCCACCTCCCCAAACTGGAGTGAAACACAAGGGAGCACAACAGAGCAGCAAGGAGAGTGTGTTAGTCTGGGTAGACTAGAGAAACAAATTAATAGACACTCATATGTGTATGAGAAAGAGTTTTATATACAAGAGCAATTAAATATTGAGAAAACATCCCAGCCCAGTCAAGATCAAGTCCATAAGTCCAATATTAGCCCATGTGTCTGATACCAAGCTATAATTTCCTCTTTAGACTCATGCAACGCATGCAATGACACCAAATGCTGGAAGATCCCAGGCCAGTGGGTAGGAAGTCTTGTGGATCCAGTGGCAGTGTAAGCATCTCAGTGCTAGCAGGGGTCTCCACATAGCTCCTCCAGCTCCAGGGCTCTAGCGTAGCTTAATATGCCTTGTCTCCAGGAATGTCACACTGAGAGTTAGCAATATATCCTCCCTCCATCGAGCTATTTATCTCCTTAGTGCCTCCAAATGAGGTCATCAAGCTGCGACCTGACTGACAGGCAAAACTCCACCCCTCCACTCTTAAGTCTCAAATTGACAACAGATTATGTAACTACTACAGAGAACAAAGTCCCCGAGAAATGCCAAAAATAGACTTCAGACTCAGAGGACAGGGCTTGTCACCTCCTCACGCTGTAAATTGTTAGAGGAACACACAGCCTGCTCTTTCCTTTGCACGGTAGCTTGTAGGTTTGCACCACTGACCTTCTGGCTAGCAAGCACCCCAAAAATCACAAACAAAAATAGTGATCAAACAACAACTGAACCAAAGTTTGAATGGAGAAAGTCTCCCATAGTTTCCCACTCTAATGACCACCCCTGAAGTGAAAGTATGAAGTATTTTTCAAAATTTTGTTGGCAGATAATTCACAAATCATATAATCCAATAGTTCAATCACATCCAGAAGAGATGCACAATCAACTTTAAAAGTATGACAATGTCAAGCTCTTGATTCTAGCTTTGGAGGTGTTAAGAGGTTCAAAGAGTATTGCTACGGTGTTCCAGTTCATACACATACAGGTCTATTCCAAACAAAACGTGTTGAAACATGTGTGGGGGGAACCAGCCCCTCACGCTATCACGGGTTTAGTAAGTGCAACTGTACGACTAAGGTAGATAAAGATTTTAGTAAAGTCATAGGGAATAGAGATAGGAGAGAGTAAAACAAAGAAGTGAGACACATTTCATGGTAGTATGCTCACCTCAGCCCTTCTTGATGGTCCACGTGGGGATGTGGGAGGAGAGGAGGGCAGGAGAGAGTGATTTATTTATAACCAAGGCTTATATATCTTGGGGGCGGGGCAAGCCCCCTAATTACAGGTAAAGGCATATGTCACAGGAAAGGGATGTAAAATAGGCATAAGCATAACAGGAAGGGGATGAGCTAGAGCTGTATACATAACAGGAAGGGGAGGAACTAGGGGTACACAAGGACTACATGGGTGGACCCTAGATTCATGATGGCAGCCTAACCTTGGTCACACTCTAGAGTGGGTTTGACCTCCCTAGGCTCTCCTTCAGGAAAACAATCCACTACTATCCTTATCAGAAGGGAGTGGGCCCTACTTAGGGTGGGACAGACTACACAGTCTGATTGCTCTAGACCTTAGGTAGAATAACCTCTGACCTACTTTTGTTGACCTCCAAGTGTATAGTGATTTGCCATATGTAGCAAGCAGCTAGGTTTGGCATATATTTGGGGGAGACAACTTGGGAGAAATCTTTCTGTATCCCACAAACATGTCTCTGTGATCAGTAGATGGCTGCCAACAGATTCTCTTGGGAGCATAGTTGTCTTGGTCTCCTAAAGTTGCCTTGAAAAATAAAACAAAGTCCAATCAAGCCAGTGGCTTCCTAGGGGATCTGCTGCCCAGCTGTACTCCAGACAGAGAGGTCAGCTCAGTCGGCGATGACAATTGTTTAAAAATCCAGAGGGATAATGCTGACAGATTTTCTTGAACACACGGTGATCAGGAAAGTGGTAAGAAAACTGAAAAATTAATTGGTGAGGAAAAGGCCAGGAAAGTTGTGCCAAGGAATTCCGTTTCCCATGACACAATTCCCCTGCTCATTCATTGAGGGGAGCAAGGGCTATCCTCAGAAAATTTCATCAGGAAACCTTACCTCATTCAATCCCCCACCCCCAACCCTGATCGTACTCCTTCAGACTTGTTTTTGTTCCCCAAACTCAAAGAACATTGAAAGGGGCATGACATGCGTCCCTTGAGTATACCCAAAGTGGTGATGTTGACATTGTGCATTAGTCTTTGGGGAACAACTAGAGATGAGGAAACACCATCCACAGAAGTATACAGATCTAGATGGAGATTATATTGAGAAATAAGAACATCGCTTTTTGGGTTTTTATGTTTGTCTAATAAAGGTGCAGGCATGGGAACTAATTATGAGTATGGTGCAGGACCATGCCATGTTTCGCTCTGTTGGGCATAAAGACTCTGTGGGTCAGAACTGACTAGTTGGCACCTAACAACAGCAATCACAACATAATTCTGTAGTAATACCCTCATATTCCAACTCTTCTGCTTCTAAGTGTTCAACTTGGATAAATTATTCAACCTCATCAAACCTTGACTTTTGTTTCTCTAAAACTTCTCCTGACTTCAAAGGTTGTGGTGGGAACCTTGGTTTCTTGCTCATCTATTTTTATGCCAATCTATGTGCTAAAAAAAACAACAACTGCATAGTAGTTACAAATCAGAGTTTATTGCTAGGTCAGCAGTTCAAAACCACCAGCTACTCCACAGGAAAAAGATGAGGTTTTCTATCCCTGTAAAGAGAGACAGTCTCAGAAACCCGTAAGGGCAGTTCTAACCTGTTCTATGGGGTCACTATGAGTTGAAATCAAATCAATGGCAGTGAGTTTGAGTTTGATATTTTGAGAAGCTAAAAATGGTTTTTACCTTTTAAATGATTGAAAAAAAAATTCATAAGCAGTACATTTTCAAGGGGAGGTTGGAGAAAGGAAGGTGGGGGCAACCATCCCAGGGACAAGGGAACAACAAGTGAACTAAAATCAATGGAGAGAAGGGCATATGATGCCTAGTGGGGCTTAATCAAGGGCAATGTAACTGGAAGAAATTACTAAACCCGAATGAAGGCCAAACATGATAGTGGGACAAGAGGAAAGTAAAAGGAAATAGAGGAAAGAACCAGGAGACAAAGGACATTTATAGTGGTCTAAATACCAACATGGACATATGTAAATATATTTATCTACAACGAGAGGGAAATAGATCTATGTTCTTATATCTACATGTTAAGAATTAAAGTAAAAGAAGGACATTGGTACCTCAACTCAAGTACTCCCTCAACACAAGAACACTTTGTTCTAATAATCTGGTATTCTCACTCACCTTCCTGATACGATCGCTGAAGACAAATGGGTGCATGAGCAAATGTGGTGAAGAAAGCTGATGGTGCCCGGCTATCAAAAGAGATAGCTTGAAAATAAACAAGCAGTCATCTAGCTGAGAAGCGACAAAGCTCCCATGGAAGACACACACCAGCCTGTATGATCATGAGGTGTCAATGGCTTAAGGTATCAGATGTCTAAGACCTAGAAAAAATTATACCAGTGTGAATGGGGGGTGGGGGAGACGAGGAATGGAGACCCAAAGCCCATCTGTAGACAATTGGACATCCCCTCACAAAAGGGTCACAAGGAAGAGATGATGCACGCAGGGTGCAGTGTAGCACCAACGAAACATACAACGTTCCTCTACTTCTTTAGTGCTTCCTTCACCCCACTATTATGACCTCAATTTTACCTGACAAATCGGATTAGTCCAGAACATGCACACTGCTACCGATAGGCACCCACAACACAGATAGATAAACCCCTCAAGGCTACAATGAGAATAGAGATACCAGGAGGATAAGGGAAAAGTAGGGGGGAGAAAGGGGGAATCGACCACAAGGATCAATATATAACCCCTCCCAGGGGGACAAACAACAGAAAACTGGGTAAAGGGTGACAGAGGACGAAGTAAGATATGAAAATAATAATCTATAACTTATCAAGGGTTCATGAGGGCGGGAGGGTGGGGGAGGGAAGGTGGAAATGAGGAGCTGATACCAGAGGCTCAAGTAGCAAGAAAATGCTTTGAAAATTATGATGGCAACATATGTACAAATATGCTTGACCCAATGGATGAATGTATGGATTGTGATAAGAGATGTAAGAGCCTCCAATAAAAGTATGTAATTAAAAAAAGAGTACATTTTCTGACACATGAAGCTGATGTGGAATTTAAAGTTCGGTCTCCATAAGTAAAGTTTTATTGCAACATAGCTATATGCATTTATGAACACATTGTACTTTTCAGTACACTCACAAAGTCAAGTACTTGCAGCAGAGGTGGAGTGGCTCACAAAGTCTAACATACTTGCTATTTCTTTTCAGAACACATCTGCCAACCCCTGGCAGAGAGCGAGGGAAGGCATCCCCGCGAGTGCTTATTACTGGAACACTGCAATGTCAGCTGTCATTTGCTCTCATTACCATCCAGCTCCTGCCAACCATCACATATGCCACTTTGCATTTGCCTTTGAAAAGATATACTCATGTATGAACGCTTTCTAAATTACCTTTCCAAGGAACTGCATGTTACGCATTCCCCTATAGAACCTATAAGAGGCCCTGGGAGGCACCAGCGGTTAAGTGCCAGACTGCTAGCCAATATCTGGGCGATTCAAACGTGCCCAGCAGCTCTTTGGAAGAACAATCTGGCAATTTGCTTCTGAAGCAGTTCTACTCCGACGTGAGTCAGACCCAAACGGGCAACAAAGGCAGGATAAACCCTACCCCGGTGTCTGTCTAGCCAGGAGCACCCGCCTCTCCTTAAACCCCAACCACATCTTGGTTCCTCTCCTGCGTGGCTGGGGTTCTCCCTCTTATGAATGCTTCCTTTCTCTCTGACTTTAAATCCATCTCTCACATGAACTATTCGATCAGATGGCATAGCCTTGAGTACACTTCATGTGCAGGTCCTAATTCATTATTGGTTAATGATCTTGAAAACAAGTCAAATTTGGTTTTTAAGAAACATTTCATTGTGCTTTAGGTGAAACGACATAGCAGGTTTGTCGTCCCAACTTCCAGCCTAGGATATGTGTGCTGTAGGATAGTTTATAAATATGAAATCTTTCTGTTAGGATGGATAAAGGACATATTACTTAAAACAATAGGTAATGTGCCATCCAGTGCACCAAGCACTCGATAGACATTCTTCCATGTACTCTTTTTCCACAGCCCCTTAAAGCAGGGAAACAAGCCTTGGATCAAATAATTCCTTCAAAATCCCTAGTCAGTACATGTCCGAGCTCAATTTCCAACCCTCAGGACAGGTCTTGAAGATTCTGTCCCTCAACCTGCACCTCCCACTGGAATTTGTGTTTGTTGTTCTTATATTGTGGTAAAACGTGTGTAACAATTTGCCATTTTAATCATGGTAAGTGTTAAATTCAGAGAGAAAGGATTGGCAATGTCAAAGAATTCATCTTGCTTGGATTCACAATCAATGCTCATGGAAGCAGCAGTCAAGAGATCAAAGGACATTGTGGATTGGGTCGATCTGCTGCGTGAGACCTCTTTGAAGTGAGGAAAAGTCAAGCCTGTTACCTAAAGAACTAGGATGCGTCTGACCCAACCAGGGTATTTTTTATTGCTTCCTATACATGTGACAGCTGGTCCAAAGAAGAATCAATACACTTGAAATATAGTGCTGGTGATCAAGATTGGAAGTACCATGGGCTGCCAAAGGAACCACCGAACCTGCCTCGGTAAAGGTATAACCAGAATGCTCTCCAGGGACGATGGTAAGACTTCATCTCACATACTTCGGACATGTTATCAGGAATCTTAGCCGCAGGAACAGGCGATCATGCTTGGTAAAATAGAGGGGTAGTGAAAAAGAAGACCCCTGATGAGATGGATGGACACAGTGACTGCCACAGGGGGCTCCGACATCAGGACAATGGTGAAGACAGCACGGGACTGGGCAGCATTTTGTTCTGTTGGACCTAGGACTTCTATGGACCAGAAGCAACTCATAATAGCATGTTCTGTAAAGATCATCAATATTTCCAAAATACTTTAATCCGTGCAAACAGAAAATCTGTACCCATTAATAGCAATTCTTCGTCCTTCTTTTTTCCTCGTCCTTGGTAACCATTAACTCTTCCTTTTATGCATTTTTCTATCTGGATATTTTACATAAATAAAATCATGTAAAAAAAGAATAATCCATACACAGATTATTCCATGACCTTGGTTACAATCACCAGGGTGTCCTGGGTTCTCCTTCCTTCCTCTCTGGGTTCTTCATTTCCATCTGCCCAGATTCCCTGTCCACCCACTCATCTCGTGCTTGTTGTGGCCCCCTGGTGCCCTTGAGACCTGGTCTAGTTGGTGGTTCTGAGGAGCAGCTCCTTCGTGGGTCAATGTCCCATCTAGGATTTGGCTGAAAGGTGGCCGCCAGGAGTGTCTTCAGTTTCAAGTTAGAGAATTTCTGAGGACAAAAGTCTCAAGGGGTTCCCCTGGTCTCTTTATGACCAGTAAGTCTGGTTCATTCTCTCTCTCTCTCTCTCTTTTGATTTTGAATATCACTGTCGCTCCTCTCTCTCCTCCCCCTTGTGCTCCTCCCCCACCTCATCCTTCTTATCCATTCTAACTGAACCTCCTATTGTGGTCTTGGTCAGAGCCGTCAGTTGTGGTAGCCTGATACCATCTGGTTCTTCTGGTTTCCAACTAGAGGAGCCTGTGTGCCATGAGTCCTTTGGATCAGTTACTTCCTTGAGTTTTCATTTTCCTTTGTTCTCCTAGGCTCCCAGCAGGAGGAGACTGCTGTTCCTTCTTAGATGGAACTAGCTTGAAGGAACTTCTCTGCAGTGTAATCCCTAGTGCGGCTCGGGGTTACCACTTTTGACAATTAACATTAATTAATTAATCCACATTCGGGATTACCGTCAGGGAGTTTAAAACCCCAGATGGTACTCACCCCACTTGGATGCACAACATTATCTTTATGAGCTGTGTCTTGGTAGTTGACCAAGATATCCCCCAAACCTTCAGACCCAGTGCTTCAGCCCCAATGCCTTAGTAATTTCTAGAACTGTGTCCCCTTTATGTGCTATTACATGTATGTATGTGTATATATATACTACCATATATATATAGTATGTGTGTGTGTGATCATCCATGCAGCATTTGCAAGGATGGATGGAGAAATATCCACTACATATCATGCCCCTATATGCATGCAGGTACAATCCCGTACGACCTCCCTTACTATTTAGCCTACATGGTGACCCCTACATCTACTGTACATAGTACTGTAGTTATCACTGCCGTGGTAGGAGTGTGCATCTTACAGGATTGACCATAACTGTCCTTTCTTCTTTGGTCTCTGCTCATGGCTTCCTTTGCCTGGGTCATGTTGTGCTGACTGCCCCATATCGCCTTGCCCTTTCCCAGCAGTTCAAAACCCACACTCCACAGGGGAGAGAGGAGGCTTTCTCCTCCCGTAAGGAGTTGCAGTATCATAAACCTGCAGGGGCAGGTCTACCGTGCCCTGTGGGATCACTATGAGTTGGCATGGACTCGCTGGCGGTGAGCTTGGGTTTCTGGTCTACTATCTAGACTGGGCTTCTCCCTAGCCTCCCCTTCCTCTCCCAGTCCCAACCATTTCTACAGCAAGGTAACACCCACCGGGCACCAGCCTTGATGTTCATTGCCAAGCAATGGCTGGGCCTTTAATTTCCCTAATCAAGATCTGGCTGTGTTTAGCCAACCTCCTCACAGGCCTGGCACCGGCCGCACCCAGCTGCCTGTGGAGGCCCTGGGACAGGTGAGAAAACTGAGAAGGCCCTGCCTGGGGCGGGGGGAGTCAGGCACACCGCCTGCCCTTCATGCCGGGAGACAGAAAAGGCATTCACTTCCCTGCCCCCTTGTCATGATACCAGCCGAAATTACCTTTAAATGAGGAAGAAAGTCATTATTTAATCAATAGGATTGCGTCAATTGAGGACAATTTGTCTCCCGTGTAAACAAGCGGGGCGTCTTTGCGCTCTGTGAAAACAAGCTTAAATTACTTGCAGATGCAGGCGACAGCGAGGCATGTAGGACGTGAACCCGAAGCCTCGCACATTCAAGGTCTGGGAACCGAGAATAATGGGGATTGTGCTGATTCTTCCCGTGGAATCGAGCACAGAAGTGGGCCCGCCCCTTTGGGGAGCCCAGGATTCCCAGCTCTCCCCTTTCGACAGGAAGAGGGAAAACGAGGAAGCCACAAGCCACAGTAGAAGGTAAAATGCGGCCGGTGGACCAACCAACCAACACCCCCCAAGCCCAGCCCCGCCAGGGTCACTCAGGGTCTGGGACTTGCAGACGGTGGAGCCCAGAAGGAAGAGGCAGAAGTACTAACGTGACGAGTGAGCAGATTTCAGGATTCGGGCTCTTCCTGCTCACAGAAGCCCCTGCCATCGAGTTCATTCAGTCAAACCGATGGAGACGCAATCTCCATGACTGCCACAGATCAAGAGGCATCGCCATTGGCCCCATGCATGTGCCAGGGAGAACTGGGCATTTCCGATGGATGGCTTTTTCAAAAGTGGATTGCCAAGTCTTTCTTGCAGGGCTTTCTCAGTGATTTAGAATCTCCTCCCTCAAGGTTACTGACCAAGAACTTAACTCTCTGCACCCCTCGGGGCCTCCGGGCGGTCACAAGCTCTTCCTGCATGGAAGGCAACCCGTTGTGAATTCCATCTCGTGAGGAGCCTGTGTTCACAGCGGTACAATCATGCTCCACGCCAGTGTCCATGGCTGGTTTTTCAAAAATAGATCACCAGGCCTTGCTTCCGAGGTGCTTCTGGGTGGAGTTGAACCTCCGACCTTTCAGCTAGCAACTAGGCATGTTTGCCATTTTCACCACCCAGGGACTCCGCTATCATTGTCCTTGGTGTGAATCGAGTGCCCATGCGGTGTCAAACACACTACGGACGGGACATGCCAGATTAGTCAATATTCACAACAACCTTAGAAAGCTTCTGCCAAGGCTGTTCCCATCTTACTGATTAGGGAGAGGGCATCAACAGCTGGTGAGGGTCAGCCAGGTTCTGCCTGGTTCCACCATCACAGTGGCCCGGTCTCGGTGTCCCTTCTGTGTGGTGGGTGTTCTCTTTGGGCTGTGAACTGTGGGGGCCAAGCCAGACGTGCCCTCAGAACACCCTACCAGCCATGGGGAGAGGAGGCAGAGCATTTCAGTTGGCTTTGAGAGGGGCTCGGCTTGTCCACCCCCATCGAGACTGATGCTCTGGTCCCCAGCAGCACCATCTCCCAAGGGTAAACAGCGTCCTTGTCCCAGTAATACGGGCAGAGGGTAGAGTCCAAGTCCTCTTCCCAACAGAGGCTTCTGGCAAGAAGGTGAACTGTTTTTACACCACCTACTTAAGACCCTCTGTTGGCATTCAGTGAGGACTCGGGATGGCTCCTTCCAGAGAGTTCTTTGAGGAGTGGGCCATAACCAATGACATCCTACCAGTGGGCTTTCCCATTTCTTCAGTGTGGAATGCAGGCGATGTCCCTTCCCTTGAATCTCCTCCTTCCTTCTCCCTCATCACAATCCACCCCTCCCAGCTGGCACTGAGTCCATGCCCACTGAGGCGGTCGGTGGGCGAATCCAAACCACCGCCTGTCAGCGGGCAGCCAGGCACTTACCCATTTGGACCATGCAAATGTTGTCCCCCATTCCTCCCACTGCTATATGACAGCAGCCCAGGAGGGCAGCGTGCAAGTGCTCCTGAAGGGCTTCCTAGACTAAAGTCTTTACAGGACCAGACAGCCCCTGGGCCCTGGTCTGTTCTAGCAGAGAAAGAACATGGCCTCAGCCCCAGTGACCGGTCGGCCTCCCCTGGGAGAGACTGTGCCGGGTTGACCTGGATATATAATGTGGCAGGCTGGTGAGCGAGCAGGCAGCTAAGGGAGAACGAGTTTGAACACATGGAGGAGGAGGAGGAGGAGGAGGAGGAGGAGGAGGAGGAGGAGGAGGAGGAGGAGGAGGAGGAGGAGGAGGAGGAGGAAGGACATGGAGAAAGAATGAAACACACTTGACCTGAGGCAGAAATGAAAAACCTCTCTCCAGTGACCAAAGCAATAAATTAGACTGGGAGGCTTGGCTAATGTGCACTTCTGGGGGGATTGCCTTGAGGCCCGGTGGAGGAGTCCAGGCTGTGGTGATGGGGGAGGCAACGGAGACGTGACAATTTCTCCGGGTCCGCTTGGGAGAGCAGGCAAGACTCTTCACAGCTAGACAGTCTCCCCTTTGTACCTGTATTTATCTAACGTGTCAATTTTATAGCCACATGACATTCAGAGTCTGCGAACAGTAGATACTGGTGCCGCCAGGAGGCCTGGTTGTGGTCTCCAGATGCCAAGAAACAAAGGGGAGGGGAGAGGGCACGTTCAGAGACCACAAAAGAGCCTTTATAATTACCTCTCTCCCTCCCCTGAGGAGGCATCGGCCTGGGGTTGCAGGGGTGCTGGCTCCCCCAGGTATGCAGGGCAGCTGCCTAGCACGCGCGCCTATTAATCACCCTGCGCTCACTTGAAGAGCTATTTCGTGCCCGCCTCTCTTCTCCAGGCTAAATAGCTGCAATCCCTTTAACCTTTCTTCATGGCCTGATTTTCCATCCCTTTAATCATCCCTGTCACTTTCTGTTGGCTGGTCTCCACTCTCACCACATCCCTCCCTCAGGGTGGAGTCTGCTCCAACTTGAAGAATGAGCCTCACTTCCCTGCCTGCCTTTTCCCTGCTCACCCTGCAGCTGGGGTCCTGGGAAGCCTAGGGTCAGGGTAGCTCCTCCCTCCACCCCACTGCCACCCCCCATGCCAAATCATAACCATGCAGGACCCAACGGGAAGTCATCCTGTGTGTCCAGAAAGCCACCAAAATTCAAGTCTCCTCTGAGCCCATCCACACTTTTCCCCTCTCGCCGTCTATTCTCATTAACCTTCTATCCCTGTCCAGACCCCTAGGAGAACACTGCTCAGCCCCCTTCCCTACTCGGCTTCCCCAGGACACCCACCATGTGCCAGATTTGGAAGCTTGTCCAGTCAAATGTAATTTCTAGCATTTCCTGTCCCTACTCAAGAGCCTGTTATTTCATGTTCTAGCAAATGCAAAACACTTGCCAGATTTCTAGTCCAGGCCGACCCCTCCCTTCTCCTCCACCTGTATCCAGATCTTTATCACACACAAAAAGACCCTTTCCTCCTTAATCCTCTCCTCCCTGGTCCACCCCTTCACCAGTCACCCATCCCCACCACAATGTGGTACTATCGGGCCGAGATATCTTTTAGAACGTGGGCTGCAAACAGGAGCAAGCCCTGAAATAACCAGAAATGGCAAAGGGATTGATTGAATATAAAAGCCAGCATTTCCAGAATGAAAAGAAAGCCTGAGCCCGCAAGGCCCAGGAAGGGACCGAACAGGACGGCACTAGCGATCTTTCTGGGACATTGCCCCCAACCGATGTGGTCCAATGGCCTCCCATCTTCATATGGGCCTGCTCAACATGCAGCTTCAGAACCGCAGACCCAGAACCTGGAGACGCTCAGAAATCAAAGGTAGGGTTGAGATTGGCAGCCCCTCTAAATCCCATGGGGGTGGGGGGACAGTTGCCAGCGTTAGCAAATCAAAATTCTGGGCACCTAGTACATTTGAATTTCAAACCAACCACAAATAAGTATGCCTAAAAATATATCCCATGTGGTATTTGGGACACACCCTTACCAAGAAAAAAGAAAATGGTGGTTTATCAAAACTTCAAAGTTACCTTGGATCTTTTATCTTATTTGGCAGGCTTCCTGGGAAAAACTCAGACTCAGAGTGTCACCAAGTCAATGCCAAGTCGGAGCGACTCTATGGGATAGGACGGAACTGTCCCTGTGAGTTTCCAAGACTATAACCCTTTACGGGAGTAGGAAGCCTCATCTTCCTCCTGGATAGCAGCTGGTGGTTTCGAACTGCTGACTTTGCAGTTACAAGCCCAACATGTACTCCATTATGATGCCAGGGCTCCTCTTAATGGACAAAGGCCCCCAAAAGGAAGGGATGATTTACTACAATATGTGGCTGTGTACATATTTCCAACTTTGCACGTATGTGCGTGCATGAGCTTCTAGCAAGACCACCTCCAGCAAGCTATTTATCTCCTTAGCGCCTCCAAAGAAGGTCATCAAGCTGCGACCTGATGGACAGACTAAACTCCACCCCTTCACTCTTAATCCTCTCAAATTGACAGCAGATTATATAACTACCACAGGGTGCTAACGGCAGGATGCACAGTTCGAAACCACCAGCTGCTCTCTGAGAGAAAGATGATGCTTTCCACTCATGTAGAGAGTGGCAGGATCCAAAACACACAAGGGCAGTGTGGCCCTGTTCTGTTGGGTCACTGTGGGTCAGAATGGACTGAATAGCACTGAGCGGTGTTTGGACTCTGTTGAAAAGAGCTCTGGCAGGCAAGGATTATGTGCTCAGCTCCTCACCCATGCCAAGGCACCACAGTCAAATGCTTGGTGCTCTGCTCTCATAAAGGGGAAACCCTGTGGGCACTTCCACTCTGCCACGTGGGTCACTGTGAACTGGCCTGATGGCTGGCACCTAAACAACCTCTCCAGGGGAGAAAACGTCTGTCCTTGCCTTTCCTTTTTGCCTAATGATTACATAATGGCCCAAATAATATTTAGCACTTACATGTAGGTCTTTGCAGCATAACCGTTCATAGATTTCACATCCGTTTTTATTTCCATAGGATGAGGTAAGTGTGGTAAGTGGTGGGGCTGTGCAGGTTAAAGGGAAAGGAAGGCTGTGGACGGTGGATTATAACAGCAAGTACAGACCTGGAACTTGGAGCAGCATGCACTTTCCTCTGCCACGGGGCTCAGCGAACTGGCTGACAATAAATATTCCAGGCTTTGCAAGCCACCTGGTCCTGGCGGCAACTACTGGACTCGGATGCCATCACACAAAAGCAGGCAGAGTCCATGGGTAAATGAAGACCCATTCGTTACATCAGCACTGTATTGACCAAACCATGGGATCAAGGGCCAGATTGGGTCCACAGGCTGTCATCTGCAAATCCCCCATTTGAGATGGACTCAAGTACCACATAGACGATGCTTCCAATCTACGTTTATGAGCCTACCCAAGTAGCTTGTTTTCCCCAGCTCCTTTAATCTCTTATGTGTCAATATTGTCTGGGTGGTAACTGACTTGGCTCTCTACTGCCCATCCGGTCGTTCTTACACTGGAGTAGGTATTCTCTCACGCTTGGGAATGTGCCCAGCTAAGCCCGACTTCCTTTCTTGGCTCTTGTTTGCCTCTCTATGAGATAAGTTCGACTACCTTTCAGGGCTGGAACCCCTCGGAGGCCTCCAGAATAAGCCATTCTTCCAGCTTTCCTTGCTTGCTCGGAATGTCAGGTGTGTCTTCCCTTGGGCATTTTTCTGGGGAATTCAAGAGCTGGAAAGGTAAGCCGTTAACTTAGCGGGTCTTCTTCGGCTGTGCAAGCTAGAGGCTGGGTTTAGTTCCATCTTCTGCTTTAGGAGTAAGGGAATGGACCCGGATGGCTTCCCTGGGGAAGGCAGAAGTCCTCACAGCAAACCAGCTGGCTATGGTTTATATGCTGCACTGTGAATGGATCCTGGGGGGTGAGGGGTGAGAGGCTGTGCCTCACAGCACGCTCCTGGCCATGGCGGCCAGTGGCTTCAGTGACTGACTGAGAGTCCTCAGGTGATGACTCTCAGTGGTGAGGTGATGGACCACCTGGAGCCTGAGGCCTACACTGTAGGAACCAGCAAATATGACTGATGGCTCACGACGGGGATGCCAGGTGTCAGAGCAAACTACCTAGGTGCACATGTGTGCACATTGCCAAGAATAGAGGCAAAAGACCTTGTAGAGATCAATTTACCCAAATCCCTCATGTACCAGCAAGGAAACTGAATCCCAGAGGAGATCACCTTCGTTTATCAGGATGCCAAGGACTAAAGATTTATATTGTCTTAATAAATATTACCCATAAAGATGACAAGGACCTTGAGCCATGATACCCCCTCCCCCCACATTTATAACACAAAGCTTTCCATGACAGTCAACCTCTTCTATTTGAAATAATGGTCAGAGAAGGGACCCAGCCGAGCCCAAAAGCCATGCATGAGATCCACTTTCCCAGAAATATTGAGGATGTGTTCCTTCTTGAGATTTCCCTATGCCCCTAAGTTAGAGCGGCACGGGATCCCCTCCACGTTCTCCCCGGGCAGGTTCTAGAAGGGTCAAGAGGAGCAGGGACAGATTGAGATAAAGATCCGCGCTCTGTCTCCTGCTTCCCCATTGAGGAACGGTGTCCCCTGGTGCAAATCCTTGAACTTCTTTAGGCCCCAGATTTCTCAGCTGGAAAATAAGTACGATAATGGAACTTAAGTCGCAGAGGACACACGATCACTTAATGAGATAACATGTACAGAGCAAGTCACACCAGCCTGGCTTCCCAGTAAGGCAGTTATAGCCAGTCATGATGATTGCAGTTGCTGGTGACACATGGGGAGCTTTCTGCTGTAAATCCAACTCTAATTCTGGGTTGAGCATACAGCCTGTTTCTGAATGGGAGATGGGGATAATATTTCAAAGGAGGGATGGATCATGAGAAGTTAGTGACAGCCAGAACAAACAGCTCTGGCTCCTTGTGCAGAGCTACCCTCTGCCCCAGTGGCCGGCAGACTCAAAGACAAGATGCCTTCTCTGGACTGGGCTGGGCGTGTCCTCCAAGGCCAAGATCTGGGTTCACTGGAAGAGGTCAGGGCCAGGAGCAGGCCAGAGGTTCAGGGAGTTAGGGGAATAGACTAGAAATTGAGGGGGGTGGTGGAGGGAAGGAGCATAAATACATGGACAATCTTTCTGGTCTCCTGAGTTTTCAGCCAGACCCTATCATCCTTTGAAAGACATGCACACTGGGGACAAGGGAAATCCAAGATGTCCTGCAAAGGGCCCCAATCAGCATAGGGGTGTGTGAAGTTCAAGCTTCCCGTCTACCTCACTAGGCCAGACTGTAGCATCTGCAACATCTTCAGGCCTTGGGGGTGGGGGTGGGGGGCAAGGAAAAGAAGCAGACCACCTAGGACTCCATTTCCTGATGATGGAAGCAACGTGCTAGACAAAACAACTCTTGCTCACTTTCCCTGGGTGACTTGGCAGCAGCAAAAGGCTCTTGACAGAAAATGTTCCAGGAGGATTTCATACCGAGTTAGAAAAGTGGGGAATTCCCACAACAATCAGAGACTCAAGTAGCAATATTTTAGTCCTTCACAGGAATCTGGTTATTATTACCATTAGTGCCAAGTATCTTGTTTCTATTCTTTTTGATTTCAGGTAATTTGCTGTGTAAAAGGCCTGCTTTGTTCAGCTCAGCAGAGCCGCATGGCTTTCAGGAGAAAGGACCAGGCGCATTGGGTGAGCGTCATGTTGCCCCAAAATGTTAGAGGGCCCAGTTATGAAGAACCTCTTTGTCTGGGCTCTGAACATGCTGCCATTTTCGGATCTTCATTTTCTAGTTGAGTTCGCGGATTTCAGGGCTGTCTGCTCGGATGATGATAATATCTCCACTTGGACGTGGCAATTTCCAAGGAAGGGCTCCAAGAAGCTGTGTCTCATGCAATCAGCTCTGGCTGCGACCCAGCCCAGGGAGACGCAAGTCGATGCTTGTGTTTAAAAAGTGACCCCGTGACTCTGGGTCTGTCTTGTAGACGTTGAGGACGAACAGCTAGCAAAGAGCAAAACCTCGAGCTCATCGGGTCCTCTGTGGGACAATGTGGTACGCTCCTCAGTCCCCACCCTGGGAACTCTCTGTAACACCTAGAGACATTGGGGGAGGGGGGGCGGTCACAATTAAGAGTGAGGCTACTTTGACATCTAGTGAGTAGGCCATTGTTGTTTTTCAACATGGCAGTGTAGTCAATAACTTAATATGACCCTTCTAAGCATGCATGGTCTTGGGATGTCTACAACATAACAGAAAGGGGGGGGTGCTATACAAATAAGGTATTTGTGGCCCCTCAAGGGGACCGGCCAGCCTGCTAAGAGTCCTCACAGAGGTAGGGGTCTTCACTAGATATACAGAACTCTGGTGAAAAGATCGATCAGTTTTGCCACCCCCTTCGCTTTAAAATAAGTCTGCCCCAAAGACTAAGAAGATGTCGCAACAAAGAAGCTAGGCATCCTTTCAGCTCCAGGTCCTTGTGCTAAAACCCTCCCCGCTACAGGAGACAGAGCGGTAACACCGAGACTGCAAGCATGGCAGAGGCCAGCAGCAGAGAAGCAGCAGCAACAGGACCTGGAGACTGGGGTGAGCTAGCGTGAGGGTCTCCACGGCGCATGGCGTAAGGCCACCATAGCAGGCATGCTGAGCCGCCCACCAAGAGAGCTGAGAGCCTTTGGGCAGAATGTCAATCTTCCTAGCAGTAGGGGTGTCTCCCTGTACTTATCAGCAGATCTAGAAGAGCTTTCTAACATTTGCCTAAACAGGACAGAGATCAAGGCCAAGAGCAGCCTGTCCTGAGGGGCTGGAGAGGAGGCCTTTCTTTGGGGGTCGTGCCTACATGGCGTCCAGAAGGACTACTTGCTCGCACAGCCAAGAGGAGCTTAGAGAGCTGTCCTACACTAAAGAACTCAGAGATGAGTTTTTCACTCAGAGGGAGCCTTTGATACTTTGCCTGCGTGCTTCCTGATCATGATCCTGAATTATAATCTGCTGCTTCCCTAATAAACCCCATAACGTGACTATAATCTGTACATTCTGTGTGAACATTGCAGAGAATTATTGAACCTAGCAGAGAAGCAGTTAAAGCAAATGGAAGAAGGTAGCAGTGAGTAGCTAAAAGCACATGGAAGAATGGATGAAGTCAAGGAGCTATAAAGACAGTTTCAACGGGCAGCTCGTGAAGAAAGCCAAATATCATAACAACATATGCAAGTGCCTAGAGGTGGCAGAACATGCTAAGCAGATCTGACACGGAAAGAACTCAAGGAAACATTCAAGCTTCTCATTGCAACGCTGAAAGACTATAGAGGCAAAATACTGAATGATGCAGTAAGCGTCAAGAGACGACGGAAAGAATACACAAAGTCACTGCACCAGATAGAATTCGTTGACGGTGCATCATTTCAGGAGGTAGCATCTTAGCAAGAACCAATGGTGAGGAAGGATGAACTTCAAGCTGCACTGAATTCATTAGCCAAAAACAAGACTCCAGAATACCCAAAGAAACGTTTCAGAAAGCTAAAGAAGAAATGAAAGCAGTCACTCATCTATGCCAGGAAATTTGACAGCAGCAACCTGGACCACTACCTGCAAGATTAGGTGCCCACTCCAGAGAAAG